>NC_034410.1:74323754-74466660 GCF_002078875.1 Numida meleagris | reverse complement strand
AAGGAAAGGAAAGGAAAGGAAAGGAAAGGAAAGGAAAGGAAAGGAAAGGAAAGGAAAGGAAAGGAAAGGAAAGGAAAGGAAAGGAAAGGAAAGGAAAAGGAAAGGAAAAAGGAAAGGAAAAAGGAAAGGAAAAAGGAAAGGAAAGGATTAAAGAAAAGAGAAAAGAGAAAAGAGAAAAGAGAAAAGAGAAAAGAGAAAAGAAAAAAGAGAAAAGAGAAAAGAGAAAAGAGAAAAGAGAGAGAAAAGAGAGAGAAAGAAAAGAGAGAGAAAAGAGAGAGAAAGAAAAGAGAGAAAGGTAGAATGAACCCAGCAACATTATGCCTGTATGACCTGCAGGGGAATGTTTCAGGACACCAGGGCACTCTAGAACAGTTTACAGTAGATGAAGAAAGAAGCAATATATCCTCATGTTCTGAAAGTGAGGTATTTTAGAAAGAATGAGACACTTTTTATCAGAAAAGAGCCTAGGAGGAAGGCTTTTATCGTCTCAGAGCTGCGCATCTATTGCTAACAGAAGCAATGGCTGTACATTCTGTTCCTCATTGGTTTCCTGCTGTCTCTTTGGTACAGCAGATTCCTTTCTTCAGAAAAATGGAAGTTCAGACAGTCTCCCTTTCATTTCTCCTCCCAGAAATTTTGTCATGCATTTATGCTCTCATTGCTAAAACAAGTTTATTAACATATGTAGAAACCATTTTTTAAACAAAATCTGTGACATAAGGATCCAATTATTTGATTGTACAGTGGGTAATCATTTTAAATGTCAAACTCCCCATAAAAATTTGGTAGCAGCTTTATAGTATCTGCAAACCATCAAATTGAAGTTCCACAGAAAGCAGCATCATTCAATGTAATATAAGTCCAGATTGCTCAGAGGATATGAATTAATCTAAAAATGAGTTTGAGGAAATAAATGAAGACTCCAAGACACAGCTCTTCTCCTGAGCTTAGGAGAAAGACTTCTGCTTTGCTCTTCTATTGCTGCTCAAAATCCACACCTTCCTTCTGTAAAGTGGCTGCATGCAGTTGAAAGGGAGCACCAGCTCCCTGACTCCTGTAACTTCTAGATGTGATTGCAGGCCATCATGCTGAGGATGTATCAGTCCTTTGGTGCCTGTGCTGCACAAGCTGCTTTGTGGGGTCTCTGTTTGTCTGACATGCTGGAGCACATAATTGCTGGAAATCTTATACATCTCCAAAGCCAAATTCCTTTGAGACAAAATTTCTGTGGTGGAAGACAGGTCCAGGGAAATGCGTCCATGTGTATATATTTGAGAAGAAGCCACACAGGCCTAGCCAGGAAATTTCACACTGCATTCTCAACATCAGCTATTTTTTAAATAAAATGGATGTTGTTTATTTGCCAGAAAAGTAGAAATCCTGGTACTTGCAGTCCAAATACCAGAATGTCAAAAAGGGTGAGATCCATGAAAAATTATGGAAAAAGAAACCACTGAATCTTTTCAACGGTTTGTGAGGAAGATGCCGCACATCCCTTGCAAGTAGGAGGATTCTGTTTTTATTTCCCCTGACTGGAAAGGGAGATGAGAGCTCTGCTCATCAGCACAGTGGGTTCTGTATGCTCAGATGAAGGGCCTCTGTCACCATGGTATTTTCAGAATTTCTTAGTGTTACTCTTCAAGCTTCACTTTAGAGATGGAGAAAGGTTTTTATTTCCCCTCCCTCTTTTTAACAGGCAGTAAAAGGATTTGCTGAAGATGTGTATGATGTTGGCAACAGCAAAAACAGAACGTCATCCGCTGAACTCGTGCCCAAGTCCTACCATGGGTGGTGACTCTGTTAGGAGATGGGGAAAGAAAACGGCAAGTAGAGCCAGGATGTTTATCTCTGCCATTCAGAATAAGCAAACTCTCAGCTGCACAAAGAGCCTTTCAGAAAGGAACATCTTCGGTTACTGTTTCTAGTAAAAGTCACTTGGGTCAAGAAGCTGCTTGCTGAAAGGAGGCATGTACATTACATGGTCAGGCCCTTCTCCCTCCGAGACTTTTCCATCAGCACTGTTGCTCCTCTGTGTACAGGCTGCTGCCTTCTCTCTGTGGCCTAGGTTTTTACAACTGTTTCATTTTTCCTATTGATTGCTAGCTCTCCCTCTGAAGGAAGTTTGTTCTTTTTTCACTGATGGCATTTTATGTTTTGGGTTGGAGTGACTCCTTCCTCCAAAAAAAAAAAGGACTCTTCTTTCCCTTAATGATTCTTTTTTTGCCCCTTCTGTACAAAACAAACCATTATTGATGGCAGTTTCTAGCAGAGGTGACAAAAAATGGCTTGCTCTTTCTACTTTAGAGAGGAAATCCAGGTGCTCTGAGCTTTGGTTCTGTAGTTCTAGCGAATCACTTACAGCAGCCAGGTCTCAAAATACTTACTTTTATTTGCTACTAAGCACATACCACAGTGAAACATATATTTTAGTCATTGTTGCAAAAGCAGGTACCAACACTAGGAAAAAAAAATACAGCCCAAAATAGCCGTGCCTTGTTTCTTCTGGCAGATAGATGTCAGGGGAAATAAGAAAAGAATCCTCCTACCTGCAAGGGATGTGCACCCATTGATAGGGGTGTTGCAACCCAATGGAGAAACAGAATTCTGGGTCTTTGCAGGCTGACATCCAAAGAACAAGAATCCATACTATGGGCTCTCATTACAAGTAGGAAGCACTTTGTTTACAAGCAGCTGTCCCAAAACAAGGCCTGTCAGAGAGCTTGTAATGGGGATCCTTTTTCCCAAAGATGTGGATTTCCTGTGCCCAGGCCCAGGCTGCAGGAGGCAGCTCTGCACCAACAGCTTGCTTGATACTCCCAGAACGCTGATCTGACCAGAATGCAGTTTGTGCTGATGCTAGTCTCACTGCCAGTCTTCAGAAGGAAAAGGAAAACCCGTTTCCCACCAAGTCACCTCTTGTGTACCCACATAGGACAGCCCCTCTCCTGTCCCCATCCTCTCTGGCCTGTGGAGACGCAGAGCTCTCCTATCGTTTGCAAGCGGGGTAAGGAACATGTTGAGCTGTGGTGAAGTCAGATGCAGGCCTCATTTTGTGCATCTCACAGAAACACAAGGGAATGTCACGGGTAGGAGGGGCATGCTGATAACACCAGCCACAGAAGTGCGGGGGTGGACAAAGGAAATTTCCTCATCAGCTTGTGAGTATGATAAAGAGTGCAAACACACAGGCATGCAAACACTGGCTGCTGAGCAAAAGCACAGCTACTCTCAGTTTGTGGGCTGTATCACCCAGGTGTTCGCTGCCTCCAGCATGCCAAGGATGCCACCTTCCACTTTAGCCTTGTCTTCCCCTTCTCCCCATGACCCTGCATAAATCCTGTAGTGGATCAAGCATAAAGAGTTGATAAGCAGTTATTCAGGTGGTTGGGAAATATAGTATATGGAATAATGTGGAAACTAAAGAAAAGAGGATGAGTAAGCAGTGCTACCCATCCACAATTGTTTCTGGCAGGGCCAAGCCAACCTGTCATGCAAAAAGAATTAGGAGGTACAACAGAGGAATTTAAGGAGATAAAAGTGAATTTAATGCAGCAAATACATTTTACTTTAGCCACATCATTTAAAATAAGCAACTTTATATTGCTTTATTTATGAAACACAAAACACGCACACATGCAAAAAAAAACAAAAACAACCAACGACAAACACAACAATGCTGATGATGTGAATAAAAAAAGGGCATAGACTGTTCTTTCTTATTCTCTCTCACCATCTTTCTTTCCAAACCTCCCCTTGGAGATGCGCTGTTCCTGTAGCCAGCCCACAGTGTTTCCCTTCTCAGGATTATCTTATCCTGCTAATGGAAGCTGAACACAGCCAAAAACAAACAAACAAACAAGCTTGCATAAGTATGAGAAAACATCTGCATATATCTATAAATTCTCTGCCTCTAGGTGTTCATTTGCTGCTTTTGGATGCCCTCATGCATGTAAGCATGAGTAGCATGGGTGTATCCAAAGGCAGCAAGTGAACAACACCTAAAGAGATAAATTCTTTATTGTTCCTCTCCTTTCTCCACAGTAAATGGTGAAGAAGAAGACTTTGCAGGCCTATTGTCCTGGGGCCCAACCTTGGGCTGGAGACGAGAGCAGCTTCAGCTCCTGAGGTGCCAATAAACAGATTAATGTAATATAAGTAAGGGTTATTTCCCTACCCTGCTGTTCCAGATTTCCATTATTATTTTAAGCAAATGCTCTCAGTCCAATTATGATAATGGAGAAATATAATTTTAAAAATTAATTTAACAAAAGTAATGTAACAAAAAAATGTAGATAGGGAAATCAGCATTCACATGAAAGGGAAAATGTGAGTCAGTAACCTTACGCGTTCCAGGAATATTTTTAATCCATCTGTAATATGAATAAACAGTCAACAGGCAGGGCAAATGGCTGCCTCCATCTCTGAAATAGGAACTTGTGGGTATTTTCAGAGCAGGAGACTGGACTTAGTGAACTTGTAGGCTATGGCACCATGATATTTCTTCCTGTGGTGTAATTAAGAAAGAATTAGTAGTCAGACTGTTGAGAAACCACTGGCCTCAATTAACCACAAGCAAGTGAGGAGGGAATAGGAAAGATTCTCTCAAAGGACTCTTGTGGGAAAAAAAAACAAACAACAACAACAACAACAAAAAAACCAACGATATCTGTGAAGTGATTAATTGTACCTGTATAATTTTTGCTTTTATCCATTGTCCATATTTTTACGGAGAAAGGATGCTCATGTGGACCACACCTTCACAGTCACCATGTTTCTACAGAAGCACATTGACTACATGTTAAATCCGTAGTAATCAAACATGATACAGGTGTTGAAAAGAAGAGGCAGCTCTGAGACAGACTCTGAGGACTACTAAGATACAGACCACTCAGGTACATCACAGCCTGAAAACGACCCTGCCATCTCCAGCACTGAAACAATTTGGAAGGCATGCAGGGAGGTAACAAAATGACATTCAGAAATAGCTGAGTTATGCTTGGTGACTCCTCTTGTGGCTTGGATATAGAGAAGCAGACACAGCCTGTGTGACTTTGAAAATTTGAACGGAAATGAAACGGGAAGTCAGATCCTTTCACAGTTTGTTGATCTGTAAAGACAAACTCAGTCTGTGAGGACTCGTTTTCTGTCCCCAGGACAAGAAGCCAGGGGAGAGAGATCCAGCTGGGACAACACAGGAGAAGAGATGCAGAGGAGACATGACAGGAATTCGAGTAAAAGCGGAGACCAGTTTGCTGAGCAAGAAAAGAGCAGCAGAATTAACCACTCAAAGAGAAGTGCTGGTAAGTTCCTGGAGCTGTGCTCTAAATTACGGCATCCCCCCAGGCTGGTGTTCAGCCACAGGATGCTCTTGTGCTGCAGATCACAGCTGCATGGGCACTGCTTTTACTTTTGTGCTGGACTATACCTGACCTGAGCAGTAGTAGCAAGTTATAATAAATGAGGAAATTATTCCTGACTGTTAATAATGGACTTGAAAACCTGAAGGCTGAAGCCCTTATCAGCCTCTCACCTGAGTTGCCCACTTTTACTGAGCTGGATACACTTGCCTTTGTCTCAGCAAATATTTTTAGCACTCCTTTTGAATTGTTTAGGTTCTCTGTGCTCCTGTCACTCACCTGCAGATGAGAGCAAGAATGTGCGGTTTCTTTTGATGATGATTTGCTAGTTTAAGCAAAGATAGTCAAAATATCTTCGTATTTGCTTAGCGTAGCTTTCAGTGTAAGCTTTTGTTGTGATTACTCTGGAGTCTCGTGTTGGTACAAGCAGAGGGAGGTTGTCCCAGGTCATGCTTGCAGCTTGGAGAGGCTATCACCTGGAGAAACAGAGGAAGGTGAAGTTTGCTGTGGGCAAGCTCACAGTGCTCCCTAAAAGCAGGAAATATCTTAAATATCCTGAGGTAGTGGAGGCTGGCCATTGGCACGCAGCCTTATCTGCAAAGTGCCACAAGCAGAAAGTCTGGAGGAAGAGAATCAGACTTCGGCTGCTCTGAGTCAGAGCTCCTGGAACTTTCCCTTGTCCCCACAGAGATGGGCCTGCTCCGAGGGGTGGCATTGCTTCTGCAAGGAAAACTTTGAGCACCCATTTGAACTTGGACCTTCTCCAGCTCCCGGTGTGGTTTTCCAAGGCATTTTGGGGAAGTTCTCATCTGGACAAGCTTTCTGAACCTTTGTAGCAGCAGAGAGGGGCATGTTCTCTGGGTTGCACTGATGTAGTGAGTGAATGCCCTGAGAGGAGAGCAGAGAGCCAGGAGCCGAGAAGGACTCATTGCACGGGGCTTGATTTGCAGCTTTTGTACACTGTGTGTTTCACCTTTCTTCCCAGTGAGTGAGCAGCCAGATAAACATTAACTTCCACACCAGGCTGCACACGGAAACCATCTATTGAATCGCAAGATATTAACACAATTTAGAGTGTGCAGAAAGAGGCAAATATGGGCTTGGCTGGAGCATGAAGCAGCACTGACACCATTCTGTCTGAGTCAAGGAGGAAGCATCTGGAGCTGGCGGCAAAGTGAAGCCTGTGGCTGCTGCAGGCAGGACAGGCCCAGGAGCAGAGCCCTGACTTCTGAGCCCAGTGCAGTGCAAGCAACACTGCTTCCTGTTGTGTGTCCCCCTCCAGCAGTGTGTTACACCTCAACCTAGAAGCAAACTGGAGCATGGACTAACTGAGCTCAGTGTAAATGTCCCCAGTGGTGGTTATTTTCTTTATTCCCCAAGATGAATTTTTTCTCAGGAGCAGCACAGAGTGCTGCGCAAGTGACAGCTTCAAGACTTTATAGAATCATAGAATCATTTGAGTTGGGAGGAACCTTTAAAGGCCATCTAGCCCAGCTAGAACAAGCCAAGCTTTTAACCTTGCTGTCCCTAGCTGTTTTTTAAACCTGTACTTCCTTTTACTTAGATAAATTCGCTCATAGCTTTCTGTGGCCTCCTGAGTTAGTGCTGGGCACACCTCTATTTAACAGGTTTATCTCCAACCATTTTAAGATCTTCCACTCTTCTGGAAAAAAGAACCCTGCAAGTTTGTCCTAGCCTTGTGTTTGTACAAACTGCTTATAACTCTGCAAAAGATTTAAGCCTGCATCACTTGTCCAGGCCATTACAGCTCCCTTCTGTTTTTCCTGGAAAGTCCCCGGGGACATGAAAGAAAACTGTTTCTTAATGTGTAACCAGAATATAAATTACATTGTTTTATTCAAACACCGACAGATTACAGCTGAAGGACTGCTGCAAGGGACGGTATCTGGCAAGGGAGAATTTACTTCTGGACAAATACATTTCATCTTGTTAATGAATAAAGTAGCGAGGAAATGAAATTTAAAAAAAAAAAAAAAAAGCACAAAAACCGACTCTGAAGTCACTAAGTCGTGTTTACGTTCCACGGCTCAGCTTCAGACAGATGCCGGGGACTCTGTTCTCCATCGATTGAGGCGCTGTCATAACACGCAGCACCGGGCAGTGCACCGCCCTCCCCTCTCGGCGGGACTGCCGGGTAAAAGCCACCGCCCACCTGCACCGCGCCTTTCGGCGGAGGCGGCCCCGCAACGCTGCCCGCCCCTCGGGCGCACGGGGCGGCGCCGGAGCCGCTTCCAGTCGGCCTCCAGCGTGCGCGGTGAGGCGGGGATGGAGGGGGTTGCGGGGGGGTTTGAGCACTTCGTGGTGGGGGAGTGTGTGTGTAGTTTTTATTCGCTGTTTCTACTTTTTTTTTGTTTGTTTGTCTGTTTTATTTTCTACTTGAATCCTCTGAGGCTGTGTTTCAAATATGTGAATATCCGAAAAACTGCTCCGCAGGCTCCCTGGAGGAGCGACCCCGTGAACCGAGGAACGCTAACGCTGGTGTGGTGTAAGGTGAAGAGCACCTGCCTGGGGCTGGGCTGGAGGGCTGCGCACCGCCGTCGGGCTTTGTTGGAGGAGAGGCTGTGTGACGGCTCTTCCTGATAGGATTTTGTATGTTGGAGTTGAGTTTATTGCTTTTTTCTTTGTGAGCTTGTGTATTCTGAATGCTCTGTGGTGGTAGCCTTAACGTACGTGGTTTGTGGTGGTTTTAAAGCACCACACACTGTTTTATGTTGGGTGTGCATTTGGGCTTTTGCTTTTAGCTTGTTTTTCACCATGTTGAATCTGAATTTAAACGTTGCAGGCTAGCTTCTGTTCCATCGAAAAGGTGAGGGTCTTGGGAAAAGGAGATTAGAAATAAATGTGTGGTTTGGGAAGACTCGGGAGGATGACCACGCATCCTTCCCAATTGCCTGTAGTGCCTGGTACCACATGTCTCTTAAGTCACTGCCAAGTGGGTCTTGTTGCATGAGGATGCCATGCCCTGCCCATTTGCCTTCCAGCCATGTGTTATAGGCTACCTTTCTGACTCAGTGGTTACTGGTCCAGCTCTCTTGTTTTGCCCTGCCTTTCTTAGGCACCAAGTGTCTGCTCTTCGGAGGAGCTGCACCAGCTTAATTCAGCTTATACTGCCATTTGCTGAAGTGGAGAAAGAATCTGATTTCTGTGCTATTTAGTAAGTGTATTTTAAGCTTATGCGGTGCTCTGTTGCCAATGTGTGAAATTGCAGTTACTCCCACTTGTTTGACCCACTCCTGTGTCTGCAAGTGCTGAAACAAAGAGTTAAAACGTGTAGGGCACAGGAAGAAATAAATGATCCATTTGGGTTTTTAATCTCAGAAAACTGTTTTATAATTGCTGAAGTTTGTTCCTTTAAGAATTGTATGTTGTTACTCCTGAGCAAATAAATTAATTAGGAATTGAAAGAGATACCATGAGGAAAAGCTGCAGTTGTGCCTACTTATGTGGTATACTGGCATTATTGTTTAAGGGTCATGTAAAAGGTGAAGGGTATTAGATATGATTTTCAAGGACAAAAGCAGCAGTAAAATGCTGGTGTTTTTCAGATTTGGGCTGCTGAAAAAAGTGTTAAATTTTCATAGTTCCAAGTTTCTTTTGCCATTAGGACAGAAGTGTTTTTTGTTTGTTTTTCATTTTGTTTAGTATTTTGGACCAGGTTCCCTGATGAATGATGTGGCTTTCCCACTCAGCATCAGGGCTTTCTGTCCACCTTGTTTCTTAGATACAGTTTCCAGGTTAAATCCGCATATCCTATCTCTCAAGGCTGTAACAACAAACATGAACAGGATTTTCAGTAAGGCCTGTGATTTTCCACAAGCTTAATGCCTGAAAACGATTGACTGTACGTGATTACCCAGGCAAATGAGTTTGAGGTTTCAGAAACACTTTTGTCCTGTACCTCCTGCCCCCACACAGCTGAACCGTGGGAGTCATGGTGCCATTGAATGACACAAGGGGAGGTGGTGGTGTCTGTCATTCAATTGTTTTGAAAACATGAGGGAGTAACCAGTGCTCAGGTGTCCAAAGGTTGTACAGTTACGCTGCTGTCAGTACGCAGTAAATTTGTGAGAGTGATTAGAATTACATAAAGTTCACCTTAAAGAGCTTCTTAATTTCCTTTTGGTTTAGGCTGGGAAATTGCTTTTTAAAAATTAATATTGGGCCTTACTAGTCCTATTATAATCTTGGTTTTAGTCAGACATTCTAAATGAGTTGCACTCCTGAAGTCAAGTACTCATCTGAATTGCTGTCCAGCACTTGATCCTGAGTCACTTATGGATCTGTTTTCTGCTTTGAGGGAATTTCTGAGAGCATATTCAGTTTCTGGGTCTAGCACCAGTACTAAGCTGCCAGGCAGTTTAGTTAGTTATTACAAGATTTGGTATGATGGAGAGGTTGTTTTGTGTTTGTTGTTTTTTTCCAATGAACAGTGTGACATGTGGTAGGGTTATCTGTCATCTGAACCTATATAAAGTCAAAGTTTTACCTCAGAGTGACAAGAAGTGGAGATAGAGGTGTTGCTGTCTGCTTCTTGAGAAGGCTCCAGTGAAGGCAAAAAAGCTGTCAGATATTCCAGAACTACAGCAGATCAGTTCATGAATTTCCTGAAAACTTTTTGTCAGCAACTTCTAGTTTCTTTTTTCCCTTACTCTTTGTTGTTTCTTCCCCATTTTTCATTGCCAAGGGCCGATACCATCCACTTTTGACAGCCTCGGGAACCAGAGCCCACCATTTGGGACTTCTCTATTGCTTGTGCTGGAAGCTCCTGACAAAGATAAGAGGTGCGTCCCTAGCTCCTGTCCCCATGTCACCAGCAAGGACAGGTGCTGCTTGCACCACGTGTCCATGCAAATGGATGTGGTTGACAAGGCAACTCATGATGCCCAAAGATTGTTTTCAATGAGCATTTGTCAGGTGAAAAGGCTGACCAGGACAGTTGTGTTGTCTTAATTCAACTGTGTCACATTAATGTGAGGACTAAAAAATCTAGGATGATGTGCCTACATATGTTTGGTCTCTACTTCTTTCGCTAGCTCTGTGTGATCTTGGGTGAGATCCTGTCTCAGATCCCTTGTCCATAACAACATGTTGCCAAGGCTGCCCAGACCCTAAGTGGTTAGTACTTGTGTTTCCAGGGCAGGACAGTCATACTGGTGCTGGGAAAGCAGGAAATGTGTATCTTATCACTAGAGTATTGTCTTGATATTGCCATGTATTTGGAGCTATGACCGTCACCCAGTGCCGTAGCACTGGGGCAAGATGCTGGGTCAGCTGCTGCAGGGGAGATGCCGGCATGGTTTTCTTCACTCTGAGGCGAGATTGTGCAACTTCAGCAGAGTCTGTCAAAATCTGTTGCCCCACAGACTTTGATACCTGCTGCAGGTCTGTGTGACAAAGCTGTCCTGCCTGTTTCTCCCAGCTTTGTGCTGAGCATAGCTCCGAGCAATGTGTGTGCCTGCTGGAGGGGCCTGCTGAGCTCCTGCGTACTCTTCAGTTCTGGTTTCACTTTGTGTCACTTCCTGTGCACAAATTTTAGCTGTGCCACACTTGGCACAGGCAGAGGATTTTAAAAATATAGAATTTCATGCCATTGTGGATCTTCTGAAAAATGATGCTGCCAGATTCCAAGGTTATCGAATCCCCAGACTTCCCTCAGGTAACTAACATGTAAGTGATCTTGGTGCAGATAGTTTTACCTTGAAAGGTTTTATCTTGAAACCTTGCTTAAGGTTTTAGAATAGAAATGCGTGTTAATGCACTTGAGAGTGTTGGCAGAGGATGCCTACGTGTGTGAGCCAATTCAAATATGTCAGCTTGAAACTGGTGCCCTTAAACAATGAAGAGACAGCACAGTTTAAAACCTCATCTGCCTCCACGCTGGTGGCATTAGTTGTGCAGAATGAAGCTGGAGGTGTGACTTCCATCAGGTTGGACATGGAGGGAGGGGGAAGGGGATGTAAGAGAAATTCCTGTCATTTATATTAAAAGTGGTGACTGATATTTTGCCTTCTGTTTCCAGTCCTTCTTGGAGAGAGGAAAGGAGACAAGCAGAACTCCCAAGCAGACAAGTTACACAGCAGGAATAACCTCTGCACATTTCTAGGGGGAAGGCACAGATGTCATGATCTGACACAGTGCCAGGAGATGTTGCTTTTATATCTTTGTGGAAAAAATACGCAGTTCTGCGTGGTACTTCGTGATGTGCAGAGTCTGGTAAACTTCCAGAGGGCTGTGCTGTGCAGACAGATGTAAGATCGGAGTCATGGGGGTACAGCAGCAAGATCTGCTGTGTGCTGGCAAATAGAGGTGGGAATGATGAGCTGTGTGGATGCAGCCTGATTGAAGGGGCAGGCTTTGGGAGCAGGAGCTTAGTGAGACCCTGATGCCAGATGTATGCACTGCCTTTAAGGCTGAACAGCTGTCACTGATAACGCTCAGACAGTAAGTGTGCTCTGACAAATTGATTTTTTTTGTTTGTCATGAGTTACTTGATGCTACTGTTTTCCCTGGTTATCACTTGGGGTAATTGCTTATTGACAAGTGGAAGTTTAAAAGCTATTCTGCAGTGAGTGCCTGCTGGGTGGACAAACGTTTGTCTGCCTTCTCCCCTAAGCTGCAACATTTCAGCAGAGGATCCCATAGGGCCTCCCATTGCTGTTTGGGAATGAACTGCAGAAGGCCGCTGGTGACATCCAAGCACTGTTTTGTTCACAACCACCACTACAGCCTGCTAGAGCCCTGTCTGGAGACACCAGGAGAGATGCCTACAGTACAGTGGTCTGTAGGGAAGTGCAGATGGCTGGCCTGGCTGGGCCCTAGTGACTGTGTAGCACCTCTCCTGTGAAGAAAGGCTGAGGGATTTGGGCTTGTTCAGCTTGGAGAAGAGAAGTCTCCAGGGGAAGACCTCATTGTGGCCTTCCAGTACTTGAAGGGAACTTACAAGCAGGAGGCGGACTGACTTTATAGGACAAGGAAGAATGGCCTTAAACTTAAAGAGGGGAGATTTAGGTTAGATGTTATGAAGAAATTCTTTACTCAGAGGCTGGTGAGGCCCTGGCACAGGCTGCCTGGAGAGGCTCTGGTGCCCCATCCCTGGAGTGCTCAAGACCAGTTTGAGTGGGGCCCTGAGCAGCCTGATCTGGTGGGTGGCAGCCCTGCCCATGACAGGATTTTGGAGCTGGGTGGGCTTTAAGATCCCTTCCAACCCAAACCATTCTATGTGCTCTCTTGCATACAGGATTTTAACAAGGAAAATAACAAAACACGTTACTGCTTGAACATTTTTCCCTGCCTGAAGCTTCAGTTGTCTAAACAAGTCAACAGAAAAACCTAAGGTATTAATATCACTGTGGCCTCTTAGCAAAACATAAGCAAAAGAAAATCTTCAGGAGGAAAGTATTTACTCTGGCAGTTTGGATTAAGCACCAAAAACATTATAAAAGGCATTTTGAAGGGTCGTGTCTGCAAATAAAAGAAACAAACCTGAGTGGCTTTAGGAATGACTCAACATGCAGCGTGGCAGAAGGCAGAAGAGGAACACTTGGAGTGGGCTTCCTCAAAATAATAGATTTAGTGCATTTATGTAAGATGTCTTTGAAGTGTCCAGATGTTAGATAACGTCTGAACAATTACAGATGTTTTTCTACATGATGGGGGACAAGAGAAATCATCACAGCAGAAAATTCAGAGACGCCTTTAAAAGGAAGTTGATCTTATTTATTTTAAAATCATTGTTAGGGATAAGAGCTTCAAAGAAATGTCTTTTATTAGGATGTGAAAGCCTTTTCATATGGACTCCAGAGTATCTGATGTTCTCTCTTACATGAGTAGAAGTGTAGCTATGCTTGATTTGTCTGAATGTCCCGGATGGAACTGACCTTTCATTTTGTTCTTGTATGAATTTGTAGAGAGGAAAAAGGTATCTGCAGGCTAAGGCGTGCATTAATATCTTGGCTATGTAGATGAAATTGGTTTTGTAAAGGTAATCCTAACGGGGCATATTTTTGATAATCATGTAGTTGGTAAGAGCTCCTCATGCTTCTCGTTAGAGTGGTATTGAGTGAGTGTCAGAGCTGGACAGAAACATTAACCACTGTAGTTTGGGTCCTGCTGAAGACCAGAATGTCCCGGTGAGGCTGCCTGCCTTTTTACTGTGTTTTTCTTGAAAGCTCTTTGCAGAACAAGGATGGGCTGAGAGAACACTTGAGACTCCTACACAGACCAGCTGTATACATATAGGCTTTCTTGCCAGTGATGGACCTCTGTGCTACATGAAAAATTCAATTTTCTAGGTAACTGCATGATTCTAGTAACAGCTTGGGGCTGGGATTTTTTTGTTGTTTACTGGGTAGAAGTTGAAATCTCATCAATAGACCTGGTTGAGCTTTTGGTAAATTATCACTGACAATTACCATCTTTGCTTCTAAATGGCTCTCTTTTCGTAGAGTCAAATATTTGAGTTCAAAAGGACCCTTAAAGGTCATCTAGTCCAACTCCCCTGCAATGAACAGGGACACCTACAGCTAGATCATGTTGCTTCGAGCCCCATCCACCCTGACCTTGAGTGTCCCCAGGGATGGGGCTTCCACCACCTCCCTAAGCAACCCTTTCCAGTGCCTCACCACCCTTATTGTGAAAGACTTCTTCCTTATATCCAATCTAAATTTTTCCTCTTTGAGTCTGAAACCATTTCCCCTTGTCCTGTTACAACAGACCCTGCTAAAGAGTCTGTCCTCTTCTTTCTTACAGCCCCACTTTAGATACTGAGAGGCTACTATCAGGTCTCCACAAAGCCTTCTCTTTTTCCAGGCTGTACAGCCCCAGCTCTCTCAGCCTGTCCTCGTAGGAGAGGTGTTCCATCCTTTGTATCATTTTTGTTGCCTTTCTCTGGATGTGCTCCAACAGGTCCACATCTCTCCTGTACCAAGGAGTCCACATCTGGACGCAGTAGTCCAGGTGAGGCCTCACCATTGCAGAGTAGAGGGGCAGGATCACCTCCCTCTCCCTGCTGGCCATACTTCTTTTGTTGTAGCCCAGGATACAGTTGGCTTTCTGGGCTGCAAGGGCACATTGGTGGCTCATGTCCTGCTTCCTATCCACCAGTACCTGCAAGTCCTTTTTGCCAGGGCTGTGCTCCATCCTTACATCCTCCAGCTTGTACTGGGAGGTTGGGGATTGATGACCCAGGTGCAAAACCTTTCAATTCAATTTGTTGAACCTTGTGAGGTTCACTTGGGACAACATCTTGAGCCTGTCTGGGTCTCTCTGAACAGCATCCCATTCTGACAGTGTGTTGACTGCACCACACAGCTTGTTGTCATCCACAAACTTGATCCCACTGCTGATTTAATTGATGAAGATGTTAAAGAACATCAGTCCCAGTACTCACTGATCTCTGTCTAGACACAGAGCCACTGACCACCACACTCTGTGTATGAGGCCTTCAAGTTCTTCCAGACCATTAGCACTGCAGGGAAAGATCATAATTTGATATCATTTCACGATTTCAGAAACTAATTCAAGTTCTGAAAGCAATCCACTGGTGTTTGGATATGATCTGTGTTACCTTGTTACCTATAAGAACCTTTGTATGCCAAGCAGAAATCCTCATCTCTAGTTGTTACATCAGAACAGGTGAAGAAAGTTTGCTCAACAAGTTGACTTTGCTTTGCTTGGTAAAGGAAGAGTTTCTTAGGGAAAGAGTTATTGAATCAGTCAGTGCTTCCCATGTACCTTGTGCTCAATCTCTTCTGGTTTTGGCAGTTTCTCTTTTTTTTTTTTCTAGAGTGCTGATATTAAACTCTGGGAAAACAAAAAAAGTGTGTAATCACTTGGCACTACTTAAAATGCATACTTCTCTTTTTAAACTGTTACAGGATGGAGTCTGCTGTAGCTGTTCAGTCTGTGTAATTAATAGCTTTTTGCCTATTTTGGCTCAATCAGTTGATGTGTATATACACATCTGTGCATCACTTAAAATAGATAGCTGTTTTAAAAGGGTAAGTTTGATCATTTTCTCTTACAAGAGGGAGTTTGCCAATTTTATAACATACCTTGGAACTTATTCTGCATAATTTGGAAAAATGTTACATGCAGTAAAGACAACTCTACAGGCACACACAGAATGCAGACAAACTTGGACCTCCTGGTGCCAAGACTTGCTTGTTTTAGTTGGGGTACTTAAGCAGTTTCTCAGCTGGAGGTTCAAGAAAGTTGGAAAGGGGTCTGATATACAAGATATGTGAGTTATGCATTCCTTTAGGGTCAAGAATTCCTGGTCTCTCTTCCTAGCTCTGTGTCCAAGAGAGGAGTGAGAAGGAGGGGCATGGGTAGGCTGCAGAAGGGCAAGAACAAGGGAACCCAAGTTTTGTTCCCCTCTTTGGAGGAGGGTATACCTGCTTTTTAGGAACTAGGCACAGAGTGTTGTGTGACAGTTCTTGGTACCAAGTAGCCAAGTTTCATACTATGTCCTGCTTTAAACACCAAAATTAATGCAAGACTGTGAATAGGAACATTCTTTAGAGGAGTGACACAGTCAGCTTTTAATTTTGGAAATTGCTCCGTTGTCTTTCTGATGGCCTTGTTACAGGGGGAGGAGTAAAAAGCTGACAGGTGCCATTAGACACGGGCACACTGGAACGTGCTCCAGCACTGCATATGGTGGTGTGTGCTGGTTCCCAAGCTGATCCCATGCATCTCATGTTTCATCAGTCACATGTTTTGAAGATGGCAGCCTTCAAAAAAAAAAAAACTTATGAGAGGGTCAGATGTGGTTGTTTTTTTTTAGTGACTTTTCTTGAGCTAGGAGAGTTACTTGTGAAAGAAGTAGATGTTGCAGATGTCTGTTATTCGTCATTTTTTCTGGCATTCTTTTTCTTCAGTCTCCCTCCTGCTGGCTTTGGCAGGGTAAAACCTCAAGGTTTGGCACTAGCAGCAGGATGTTGATGATGTGGCAGTCACCCATCAAAGATATGTCAGGTTTGCAGTGCAGCAACTCTATCTGCCTCTGGAGGGAAGAGGAGGAATTGTGCCCATATCCTAGGGAATGAATTGAGTTGAAAAATCTGTGGGATTATTTTACTCTTCCCCCACCAGTGTGTTATTATTTCATTGCTCTCCATTTTCTGAAGAATTTCGGAGGGGGCAGGTAGGGGGAGGAAAGATCTATGTTAAACTGCTCTCTTCTTTGATTCATATTTTGTTCATGATGTATTTTTATCAGCAGCACTTTGTGATCCAGCTGTCACTTCTAAATGTCACTTACTTGAATAAAAAGTGTAATTACATTTTTAAGTGTGACATAAGTGCCAAAAGTAGTATCTGAATCACAAAGTGCTGTTTGTACAGCAGCTTTCCCATGACAGGAGGGAAATTTTATGAAGTCCAGAGTATGCTGTAATAAAAGTGTAGTGAAGATACTCAAATTCACGTCTGTAGGGTTTCCCATCTCTTATTAGGCTTTTTGTTAGGGAAATTTCTACTTATAAATCCCCAAATTAAATAAAAATGCATGAACAATATTTAATTATTGCATGTTCTCTGACATGAATTCATGCTTTTTTTTAATTGAATTAGGTAAGCCAATGCTTGCCAGCATTCCTTGGAGAATAGTTGCTCATGTTCCTGCTGACTCTGAGCATTGAAATGGATTTTGTTGGACTCCAGTAGGTTCTCTTTGCAGGATTAGTGCCATCAAAAGCTTTTACAAGAGGTTGTTTGATTTAACAGAAGAGCTCATGCTAATGCAATTCTCTCAGCTTTCTGCCTGTAAAAGAGGTTAAGAAAGAAATGTTGAGTACTGTCCGGCTGTTCATGTACATCTCTGGTACCCAATAAAAAAGTATGTCAGTTGAAAAGAGAGACCAGCTCTCAGTTTTTGTAGTACCAGTTTGTTCAAAAAAGGAGCTGTACAGTCATTTAAGTAGTGGAATTAAGGGTTGCTGTGTCTTCCTTTAGGTACCATATGTTTAAACTGCTGTTAACAAATTTTGTTTGAAATATCATAGTATGGCTTGGATTGGAAGTGACCTCAAGGATCATCAAGTTCCAACCCCATTGCCACAGGCAGGTTTGCCAGCCAAACCAGTCATCATTGCTTTTTGTACATCAGTGGGACAGTGCGAGTCATAACACCCATTGATGGAGTGGACTGAGTGACATTTGTAAGCCTTTAAGTTCTGTTCTAGTTAGCAAGAGGTTCATGTGTTTACAGTTGAAAGAGGTTTTTCAGTGCTGATGTTTTCATTCTAAAGAAAATAAAGAATAAATTGCTGTGCATTGATTCTACTAGGTATGCTGTCTTCTGCTAATGCTCAATTTTTGTTCTATTGGTCACAATTTAGTTGCCTATTGTGAAGGTTTCTATTGATTTTCATCTGCAGTGTGTGCTGTAGGTGGGATTGTCCCAGTGTTTCCATGATCCGTGACATTTTTGAACTGTACAGGTGATGTTTTGCTGTCTGATACTTGGGACCAGTAATAAACTCTTCCTTCAGCTTCAGATTTTGGTCTCTTTGTTGTGTCTTCTCCTACTCAGCATGTGCTGGAGTAACCCTGGGTCATGCCACTTGTTAATGCAGCATATGAGCAGAAGATAACTGGTCTGTCTGGCATGAAAGGCCTTCACAGCAGTACCAATTTTGTGTAATAGGAACTAGTACCCTCAAACTTCTATTACTTCTTTAAAGTTTATTAACTCCCTTGCATTTACAGCTGTTAACCTGCCTCTCGTTTGTGGGAGAGACCAGTTACGGGTCTTGCTTCCAGACAGCTTACGTAGGACATCCTGTAATAAAACTTCTTCAAACAACAGAGTATCAGGAAAGACTAAATATCAGCAGTGCTCTGTATATATCCAACAGTGCTCATAAAAATGCATGCATAGCTGTTTATCTCGTTACCAGGGTTTGAATCCATGTGCAACTCTGCCTGGATAGCTGTTGACAGGGCATGGAAAACTGTTAGAGCCAGGAGGGGCAAAAGTTCAACTGGCATAGAACTATGCTGAATGAATTACTCCCTTCATGGACTCTCTGGAGAGGGATCTTTTCATCCTTCTCTGGAGATGCCTTTAAAAAAAATAACTTATTATTTTAAACATTTTGTAATAAGTCAGTTAAGAAGTTAGTAGAGCAGCTGTTGGTTGTAAACTCCGGGAATTTTGTATTCTCAAATTTCAGTCAGAGGATACATTTTTCACTTAGGGAGCAAACACCGCAGTCATCAGCTCTTCAGTCTCTTTACCTCTCTCAATTCTAGGTTTTCTGATTGGCAGAAGACTACCAAACCCTTCTATAACTCTCCCAGTTATACTGGGAGAATAACGGAAGCTTGTCCTGGCTTATGTCTGAAGAACAGTGAGAGCACAGTCCCTTTGTTGATCATCTCCTGAGCTTTCTACCAAATCTCTGAGGAGCAGATTTCTCCTGAGTTTCAGATTGACCCTAAACTTGTCCAAATTGAGCCAGGAACATTCCTTTATTTCCTGCAGCATTCACATGGTGCATAGTCAGCTATGATCTGTTGCCTTCTATGGTGTATTTGCATGCTACAACTCCCAGCAACTTCTGGTCTTTAAAACCTTGATTTAATGGCAAAGTAATGACTGTATGGGTCTCTGGACCAGCATATCCTGAAGCAATTCTTGTTGTTGTCATTGAACAGTTGCTTTGATATTAGTTTTCTTGTGAAGACCTCCACTCTGTTCTGACTATATGTAGCCTTCATTGTGCGGACAAAAGCTTGGAAACAGGAATGACACACACAAAAGCTCAGAGACTTGAAAAATCAAGTGAGTCACTAAGTATAGTGCTCCTTTTGCATTTCGTGTTGTTTTATTTGCAGTGGTATTGTACTTGGATTATTTTTCTTCTTGTAATAAAAAAAGTATAAATAAGTATTGCAAAAGAGTGAAAAGATTTTTCCTTCTATCACTTCCAGGAAGTCATGAGGTGCAGTCCTGGACGAGAGTTACCAAGCAGTCCTTGTGTCTCGTGTGGCAAAAAGTGAAACTACAGCTAATGCTAAGCATGTCTTTCTTCGTTGCTGTCTTCTGGTATTGCAGAAGGCTATACAGCTTTTTAGCACAGCTATTGAAACGGTAGGTTTCAATTCAAATGATAGTTTGCAGACTTTTAATTTTCAGTGCTGTTGCTCGTTTCGGTAAATATTTTCCTTTTGATAACTCCTCTTTGACACCTGTTTTATCATTTGGATTTCAGGTGGAGCAGCTACCTTCAAAGAAAACTCATAAGTAATCTTTTGTTGTCGTTGTGTTCATTAATCCCCACCCTGCCCTTTAAATGCAGAACAGCGGAAGGTAACTAATCTGCAAATTAATCTTGATTTAGAGAATCACAGCGTGTTGGAAGAAGTTGATCTTCTGGGTTACAGTGCAAGAGAGTGGAGGGAAGAAACAAAGCAGGCCAAACACATGAGAGAGGTAAGAGTTAACTTTCAATCTCTGCGTGAGGATGGGGGAGAACTACCTGAGAAGAGAAGAGTAGTTCCAGTGCAAGCAGCTGTTACGGCTTCCAGACCTTGCTGCACCAGCTGCTTAAATGAAAAAATGGACAGCATTACCATGCATAAAGACCGCAGTAGAGTGGGTTGCAATCTAGATCAGATTTTAGTCTTGCATAATTTCTAAATTCTTCCCCATAGTGCAAGCCACCCAAGCAGTAGTTCTAAGTGCTCTGGATGACTTTCATTACAACAACAGGAAAATATCATCCTGAGTGCTGCAGCCCAAATATCCTGATCTTAGGCAGTGTCTCTTGTATCTTTAAGCTGCCAGCTGCAATCATCTTAATAAACATACATCTATCAGGCTTTCAGTCCTGGATGGCTGAACTCCTGAGCTGGGGATCTATTTAGTTCACAGTTGATTAATGTTAGATAGCTGCCTTCTGTCCGCTCGCATGTTCTTCAGTTCTGTATGTTGTGTGCATGTGCTTATATCCCCCTAACAGGCAGAAAGGGCAGCTGCAGTTCTCAAAAATATCTAAGTTATTGCATGTGCAAAGGCCTGTTAGCAGTTGTATCTTGGTAGCTGCTGAGAGAGGCAGTGCAGCAGAGGGCTTGGCAGGTTATGGTGTAGTGCTCTGAAGGGCCTGACAGATGCTGGCCGTTATTCTAACCTGTGATGGGGTTGGGCCTCCAGAGCCAAAGAAGAGCAAATATCTCTTTTATAGCTCTCTGTTTCAACTACGTGAAGTGTTAGTCACCAAGGGAGGCTCGGAAACCATGGGCTGGATCTGTACTTTTTCCATCCAATTTCTACCTAAAGTAGCTATATTGGTGGTACAGTAGTAGTATCTGTTAAAGAAAGTTTAGTGTCAAATCCAGTTAATCAACTGTGACTTTACATGCTAGTATCCCGCTGTGAAATTTAAGACTAGCATGGGACAAATACAACACCACTCTGTATTTCTGATTATTTAAGAATGGTGGAAACATTGAACACGTAATGCTGAGAGAGAGAGGGCAGGGAGTGCAGTAGCAATGAGAGACACTGACTAGCTATCTGCACTGTACAACAGCTATGGAGAGGAAATTCAAGATGCTGCCATCAACTGTTTTGTGCAAGCTTTTCAGGAAACCTTTAAGAAAGGAAGTAACTCTTGCCTTGGTCCTGAGTAATGCACAGGATCTGCCTCAAAATACTGTTTTCTAATTTCATTTCTCTGGAACAGGAGACAGTGTGTACTTGTATTCAACATCCTTACAAGACCAACAAATCAAAAGAAGCATTACAATTGCATCCACCTTCAGAAAGGGAAACTACATAAAAATGAGGAAGCCTGTTAAAAAGAACCTAAAAGGCTGCTAAGAGACTTAAAGTATTTATGTTAGTGTATTTGACATTTGTTGCTCTAAGTCACAGTAGTGGAGTCACAGAGCAAATATGTGCTGAGAAGGACTTAAAGTGAAGAAGCTGGTAAGGCTAAACAGCACCATAAGGGAATTATTAGAAATAAAGAAGAGATCTTTCAAAAAGCTGGAGCCGTATCCAAATGATAAATGGATAAAGGATCCAACTTTGCCAGATTAAATGCAGAAAAACAACAATGCCAAAAGTGCCCAGAAGAACACAGAAGAAGGCTGAAAGTGATCTGGAGGAACAACTAAAGATAGCACAACCTCTAATAAATCTGCAAATACCCATCAAGCAGTGAATTTTTCAGAAGATCCTTGAGTGTGTTAGATGATTAGAGCTGAAAAGGAGGCTCAAGGGAGACTAGTGAATAGATGGTTGTAATGGTTTGAGGTCATCACAGTAAGGACATTTTAGAATGAGGTCTCATGAGAACCTAAACCAGCCTCATCTGCTTGCTGTCACCAAAAGGGAAGTCCTTTGCTTGTCTTGTTGGTCCATCTTCCCCACTTTGTTGGCTCTTACATGTTCTGTTGGATGTGGTTTGCTGATGCATCTGATCATCCTGAAGGAAAGGCCTTACACTCTGCTCTCATCTGCTCCTGGTGTGCGTTCCCAGTACGCATCTTGTGCTGGCCCCGGCATTTATCTTATTCTTCTTTGAGCCTCCTGAACTTCTCAAAACAGCAGGAAGAATTCAGTAGGCTTACAATTATCACAGCTCATGCAAAGGAGGAGTCAGGGAGAATGCGCATCCAAGAAGTGGTATTGGCTTCAGTTTCCCCCAGTCTTCCTCAGTCTTAGGTCATTGTTGCATAATAGATTGAGTTGTAAGATGTTTCTGCTAACAAAAGTTTTCCCCAGATGCATTTTTCCTGCCCTCTTGCTGCTCCATCCCACGCATCGGTGTAACTTGTGAAGTGATCAGGGTTAAAGCTGTTATGGCAAAGTTTTTACTGATCTTTTCTGATTTGGTTGATCATGTAAATGTTTATGATAGCAACAGTACAAAGACTGGAGCAAGTAACCAAGTTTAGAGAGAATGCAGAATCCTTCTTAAGGAGCAGTACCAGTTTAAGATGTTTACAAAAACTATGGTGTTAAATCATTTTTGTGTATATAAAGCTTATAAATATACTCCCTCTTTTCCCTAGTTCCCTCTTACGAGTAGTTGGAGTTGGGCTCCAGTTTAATGTGAGTTTGATCCAAGTTTTAAAATGATTGCTAAGTTTCTGTTTGCTCTTTAATGTGAGTTTGATCCAAGTTTTAAAATGATTGCTAAGTTTCTGTTTGATCTTTTTTAGGCATACAATGAATTGTTTCGGAACTATCATATCAAATATCTGCGACAGGTCAGGAAGGACAACTACTGTGTCCTAAGAGCAGTGCTTTTTCAGATATTCAGCCAAGGCATTCCTTTTCCATCGTGGATGAGGGAGAGAGATATATTAAAGGTAAAATTAATTTCCTAAATGGATGTGATCCAGGTGTCCTTGCACTGCAGAAGGAATTCACAGGACAGACAGCCATCTTTGTTAAACAAAAATGCGATATGTATGTGTGGGAGTAGAGGAAAATTATGATCAGAATGTGAAGAGAACTTTTTAAAAATTATTGGAACTGTGCTTCACTGAAAAAGTGTCCCTGATCCAAACATGATGAAATGAACGTGAGGCTTAAAAATAAGAAAAAAATAAAGGCAGTAGGATAAACATTGCTGCCACTCTGCTATATATTGATTTCTTAACACAAAAGGATATTTGACTCTCCCTCATTCACATCCATGCAAAATCCAGTGGCTTGTTTGGGAGCACAGCTGAAGAAAGCATCGAGCAGATGTCCTCAGCATGTTGCTGGAGCAGAGTGAGTTCTGCCCTGAGTTTCTGGAGCTCTGTCAGGAGACAGCAGCAAGGAGGTGGGGCTCTGTAGCTGCTGCCTGTAGGGGCACATCTGCCAACTGGAAGGTGTCTGGAATCCTAGAAGCCTTACTGAGTTTGGATGCATCCAGCTTTTCCAGAGTATGGGTTTGTGTATTTTGCTGAGAACATATTTTCTTCTTTTTTGGCTAGCACTGTTTTAAAAGTCTCTTAAGGACTTGGCAGCGAAATTGAGTTTCCTTTTAACATTTGATTTGTTCTGAAGCCTATTTCTATTTTTCGTTTGAACTGTATAACCAGAAGATACAATCATGTCATAAATTAAAATGTCTTACAATCTTGGTAGGCAGGTTTATATAACTTTATAGTCTACTACTTGTTATGGTCATGATTTCTACTCAATTAACTTTTTTTCCTTCCAGCTTCCTGAAAAGCTTCTGTATTCGCAAGGTTGCAACTGGATTCAGCAATACAGTTTTGGGCCAGAAAGTTATACAGGCCCTAATGCCTTTGGAAAATTACGTAAATGTATGGAAACATTAAAGACAAATGTGAGTATTTAGAAGGTGGCTGGGCGACATAAAAGCACTTCTAGGTCGGTTGAGACTGAATTAGGGATCATCCTCCTGTTACATGTTTCTGTGGCAGCCTGACTGCCTCCTGGATTCAGAGAGCTCAGCTGCTGGGCAGGCCATCACTTCTGCAGAAGAGTTCAGGTTTTGGGGTTCTGCTAGGTTAAGTAAGTACTCAATCTCCCTGCACATTAGGGAGGCCATCCTCCCCACAGCT
This sequence comes from Numida meleagris, assembly GCF_002078875.1. Taxonomy (NCBI): domain Eukaryota; kingdom Metazoa; phylum Chordata; class Aves; order Galliformes; family Numididae; genus Numida; species Numida meleagris. The sequence continues at coordinate 74,442,742 of NC_034410.1, read as the reverse complement.
GTTAGTGCATGGTTATCTGCCCTTGCCATCAGGTATCTCCCACAATACCTCATCATTTCAATGAAAAGAACTACATGCTATATGAGATCCTCCTAGATGCCCTCCCAGAACAGGAGGGAACAAACAAATGGTGCATTTTCTTCTCAATCTATTGTCTTTCCTGTGTTCACCTTTCCATTAAATGTTTTATTAAGCTTTTTTTAATGATTTCTCTCTATAAGCGGAAGTGCTTGACTGCAAAGATCTGACAGCCTCACCGCCCTGTCTGCTCAGTATAACCAGATTGTTTGCATTTCCAGCCAGGAGTTAAATTCTTATTTATGTATTTAAAACTCTGAGAGTTTAGTAGCCTCAAAGTCTCTTGAAAAAGAGATGAAAATTCAGACTGACAGGAACTTGCATGTTGCTCGAGCTCCTCTGGGATTTCTGCTGGTGTGTCGTTGTGTGAGCTCGGGACTGCTTCTGTTCAGTTTGCCACAAGCTGTCCCCCACATGCCACCACCTCTCTCCTCCCCCCTCTCATCCCGACTGCTGTTGTGCAATTATCATTTTATCCTACTTGCTCTGTGTTCGTCAGTGTTGGGTTGTTTGGCTTTTGGTTTTTATCTTGTGGTTCTTTGTAAGTTGATACTAGTGCCTTAGCACGAAGCATTCAAAGTGGATGTTTGTACAGAAAAAAGTTTCAAGTCAGCATGGTAAGCAAATCCATGCAGTTGACTAATTGTTCCAGAGCAGCTTCTTTATGTATTGTGCTGTTACTGAACATGAAGTCTAATTCCTAGCTTTTTTTCTGTTGTTAAAAAGATGTTGTTTGACAGGTGAGGTGGACTTGTGCCTATTTTCATGAACGCTTCTTTTTTTAAGGTGTATTAGTGCTGTGAAAAGAGTCAGCACTGGGAATTAAGTTTCTGTTGTATTTAACTGCTTATTTGCCTAATTGCTCAGCAGGTACCCTGAGGAACCTTATGTACTTTCATGAAACTTGAATAGCCAAATTCAGTAAATGTTTTTCGGTGTCCAAAGCTTATAGATGCAATTCGACTGTAACTGTGACTTGAAGATGAAGGGAAAGTGAGCACTAGTATTTTGAGCCTTTTGAAGAATGTTAGCTATACACCAGCACACTTTTGCAAGAGGCTTGCTACACACCCCAAACTCGTGAGACTGAGCCACCTCACGCCTGACTTGCTTCAAGTGACCAAGGTGCAGCAGAGTGCCTGTCAGTTTGCTCAGCAGAAGACAGCCAGCTCTGCTGCCTTTCCCGGTTCCATCCTCATCCTCAGGGTTCCTGCCTGCAGATGCTGTTGGGCATAGGTTGTGTAGGTCAACCAGCAATTTGCACTCCAGACAGACTTTTCACATAGGTAGTAGAGGTCCTCTAGCAGAGGGGCAGTTAGTAATGTTTCATCCACTTGGTTTTGTTTTTCATCTATAAGAATGCTCTTCAGGATGGACGAGGAGATTGAGGGATCTGTTTCGCAGTTTAGTATTCACAAGTAAATTAGACTTTTTGAGTTACAGTTCTTGGTTTTTGGCAGTTTCAGCATATAAGTACAACCACAGAATTAACTGCTACTGATTTGAATCCCAGTCACTGAGCCTCATCTCTTATTGTGGTCCTGAAAAACCTCTTGCTTTCAGATTACTGTTTATATTTGCTCTGTTCAGGACTGGGTGTCTTAACCTTTCTCATTTGGTGTCTAGTCCAACGTTGCTCATCTCCTGGCTGACTCATTTGCTTAGTATGAGCACTGGCTTTCAATCCCTCTAGAGCAACACACAGCTGAGGAGCTCCAATTGTAAACTGAGCAGAACAAAAAATTTCTGTTCATTGTTGTCCTATATGTCTGTCTTTGTCTTGTCCGTTCTTGACTAGCAAACTTAGCTTGACCTCATAAAGCAAAACACACTGGAGACATACAAATGTGTACAGTTCATAATATCATGTCCAATTTATATAGGTTCCCTTTAACTGATCTACTTCTGAATTAGGCTTAGCATCTAAGGAATTTAAGCAAGCCGAACTTTTAGCATAAAGGGTTCTAAAGAGGAAAATTACTGAATTTTGGATACTGTAAGTTTAAAAAAAAGTCAGGAGTCATCACTTAAGCTATAAGCAAAGGTTAGATTAGCGTACATTTGATGCACCTACACAGATTTCCTACAACATTGAGGTGCTTTTGGTGGTTGCACTTTTTACTGTCACTCATAGCTGGATTTTCTGTTGTGATGGTGGGTGGCTTTTGTATAGAGGAATTGCGTTTGCTTTCTCATGGCCTATCATAAGCATCCAGATGCCTTGAGCAGTCTGTAGCAAATACATTCAGGTAGATAAATGGAAAATGAAGTATGTAAGACTAAATATTTTACTGCAGATCACTCAAAACCACTGGCTTATTTGCAATTCCATTTGACCACGGTAACAGTGCAGTATGGAGTGGCAATTGCTCCTATTTTGATGTCTTTCATATGAAGTAGAATTCTTAATGAGTTGATTATATTTCTAAATTCTTAAAAAGTTGATTATTATTCTTCTATGTGCTTTCTAGTGGGCTGAAATAAGTGGTACTAAAGATCACGAAGAAAGAGGAAACATGTGTAGTGCACTCTTTTCTGATGAGAGCAAGGAGCACAAGCTATATGAGGCTATAAAATTCATCATGCTCTTCGAAGTTGTTGAAGCCTATGAGCAAATGAAGAACAGGCATGAACCCATACCCCACCTTTTTAGCCTCCTCTTTGCTCGGGATACTTCATCCGATCCTTTGAGTTTCATGATGAATCATCTGAATGCCATAGGTGACTCCCGTTGCCTAGACCAGGTAATGATACAAATGAAAAAATAAATCACAGAAATAGTTCCATCTCTGATGTGACTGGGGGGATGTATTGTACATCATCTGTGATAATTGGCCCATTTTTATTCTTTGAGATGTAGGGAAGTAAACTGAGGACTTATGGGGGGAAAAAAATAGTAGAATGAAATAGTGCAGACAATTCTCTTGCTGGGCCAGAAATGAATGTTATGAGGTATCAATAGACATACTGTAGAGCTTTCCAATGGGTGAAATCATTTTTCATATTCTGTTTCAGTTACCAAGTCTATCATTAGATGTTGCATTCACCTTTGTTTTGATATAACAAGATGCATTTTCCTGTGTCTGGCTATGCCCAAGGACATGAGTTACTTTTTCAAAGCATTTTCTCAGTTTAAACAGTCCTTTGCAAGACGTGTTAATGAAGAACCAGTTCTCAAGCTTAAAATGCATGAAGTTCAAAGTAGTATTTCCTTTTACCATTGTTTCCCTTGTGTAGCAAGTGATCACAAGGTGGCAGGCTTCCCATTTTCCAAGGTATCAATCTATTAAACATTAGTTCCATCTTGCTCTCCAGTAAGCTGTGTGAGCTGAGTTTGGGAGCAGACTATGTACAGTGTCATGTGAAAGAGGGATGTTTCCAAAGCCGTAAGTATTAGCCAGAAAATCCTCAATATGAAAAAGCAGTTGAAAGATGGTTGGGACATTGAGAATATCCTGAAACTTTTAATTTTCATACTTCACTTACAAAAGGGCCCTTGTAATTCCTTGTCTACTGTTTTGAAGTAAGCTAGGTGACTTGTCTTAACCTGAGTTATCTTCATTTTAGTTTTCTAAGACTAGAAATAAATGTCTTCTGACCTCTTTCATTTTTAGGTTGAAATGTTCCTTCTTGGATATTTGCTTGAAGTAAAGATCAGAGTTTACAGACTGCATAGATTTAATACTGAAGAATTTCAAGTAAACTGTCCAGATGAATACCGAAGGGAATGGAATGAGATTTCTCTCCTGACTGAGGATGACCGCTACTATCACATCCCAGTTATCAGAACGTGAAGCACAAATGACTTTTCTTTTTTAACCTTTGTATAATGTAGTGAATAACCAGTTCCAGTGAATTAGGTTTCTAATTGGCAGCAGGATTGCATGTTGATGATTACAAAATGATTTACGGGTTTATTGTGTAAAATGCTTCGCTTTCCCATTACAGCTCAATTTGTTGCCAGTCAGCCAGAAATAGCAAAATATGTTGCTATACTGTTTGGGGGCAAAATGTCATATTTGAGGGTGTTGAAAATGAAAGATTAGACTGCGTGACAAAGAAGGGAAAAGTAATGCTAGTTTTCCCACTGCTAGGCTAGTGGTTTACTCTGACATATCTGGATGGGTTAAACTTAAGTTCCTAAAGCAATTCCTGCCTTTCTCTGTCTCTGGTTAGGGTGGATGAGCCATGCAGGAAGCAACCCCTGGTGTCCCACAGTTGATACTCTGGGACACTAAAGTTGCAAGGATTTGAGGCTATCTGGCATGTGAGGATGTAAACTGAGGTCACTGCACAGCTCTTTCAATTCCCATCCAGCTTCTCCTGTTGTTGCAGCGTGTCCCTCCAGAAACAGAGCAAGCAGCTGCAGACTGCAGTTACTTCAGACACTTGAAATTAAGCTCATCAATGTTAGATATACTTTATAACTGAGGAAAGTTTAGACCTGGATGTTTGAAGTTGTCCCAGATGGACTTCTAAATGAGATTTGCTTTATTATATGGAACACTTTGCCTGGTTCTATTTTCTAAAAGACTCGATTGTGTTTAGATTACTTCTAAAATGAGGGTTCCTAACTTGAACAAATGCTAAAATGATACAGCAGGTCTTGCAAGATGGGTGTGTAAAGCATACAATCCCATAGGCATTGGTTATGTTTTAGAAAGTGTGGTTTTATTAAGAAACGAAGCCTTTCCTTGTTTTATCCTAGAGGTACAGAGGTAGGCAGGTTTGGTTTTAACTCCCGTGGGAGAAAACGTAAGGAACAAAAGCATGAGCTGGGCCTGCAGGAGCTAAAGCAGTTGCATGTAGTAACTAAATGAAAATGTTGGAGAGCATAAAGACTGCTCTCTTCCTTTGTGTAAAGGAAAACAATTTTATCCCTTTAGTCCTTTTATTTTTATGTGTATGTATATATAATTTATAAACACAAGCACCTGAGTGCTGTATTATAGCAAGTTTGTTTGTTGGCAGTTTTTGAGTTCAGTTTTGTTCAATAATCTGTAGCTTTTAATTAAAAAGGCTTGATACGTATAATAATTTAATCTTTTCAAAGCCTACATGTTGAATATTTATTAAAAAAAAAAAGAAACCCACAAACTTTATTCACTGGATGAAATAATTTGCCTTCTTTAGATTTGGTTCTGTTCCATGTAGGGAAGTGTTATAATGCCTCAGCGTTGGGTATTGTCTATTTTGCATCAGTGGTGTATGTAACACTTGCACTTGTCAATAAAGTTGTTGATATTATATTCTTGTTTTGGTACAAGCAGACATACCAAAAAAATGGTATATCTTCATAGAGAGCTTTTTAATGGTTTGTGCATTATTTATGAATAGCAATGCAAAAGCATTACAGCTGGAAGTGTTACACTGATAAAATGTATGTTTTTTGTAATCTTGAGCATACTAATAGAAGGGAATTAATAAAGATTAATGAATAAACGTGTTATAACACAGTGGCATTTCTCACTAAAATCAGATGTTTACATCTGATTTAGGTCACTGGCTCCCTGCCTGGTCAGTGAAGGGCAATGGCAGAGGAGTTAATGGAATTAATCTGAGGAGTTTCTACAAGGGTGTGGTTCTTCTCACTGACTGTAAAGAAGGAGAAACTTCAGGTGAGGATAATTGCAAGTTCTGCAGATGAATTCAGAGAGTGCTCTACACAGGATCTTAAGCAACACTGAGACAGGTTTGGAGCTGTACTGATTCTAATTGGGTTTTCTGATCATACACTTTAGCTATGTACAAAACAAAAATATATTTGTGTAGAGGAAAATGTATATACATATGTGTAAAATATACATATATAGAAGGAAGAGACCCCAAAACATCCTGAATAAGCTGCATCTGGTGCTGTGGAAAGAACAGGTGCTGCAGCATCTTGTCAGAACAATGTTTACAGACAAAGTTTGCTGCAGGAATCTAGAAGCCTGGACACGCACTGGCAAGCTCTGCTCTGCTGATGTCAGGTCATCGCTCTTATCTTTTTAACCTGTAAATTTGTGACTACTGCCTTTCTGCTCTTGAACTGTGGAAGCCTGTCTTTTTAAGATTACTAATGTCTAATTTTGTAATTTGTAGAAATAAGAATTAAGTTTGGGTATGAGAACCACTAAAGCAGCATACAGGTGTTTCAGCTCCTTTGTATATAATGTGCATAGCTTTTGTTTTATCTAATTATAATTGGAATAAATGGATTTGTGTTATTGGTCCAAACCCTGGAGTTGTGAAATGCTTACCAGACACTTAAACAATAAGCTCATGTCAAGGTGATTAGGAATCTATGTTAAGTTTAATCTACGTTAAGTGAAATAATTAGATTAATGTGAAACTATCAGGATCAACCAGAACAAGCTTTGTTGTGTTTTAATTTAAAAAGTTTTAAAATATTTCCCTAATAAATTTTTTTCCCTAATGGTATTTTTAGGACTGTGGTAGCACAGAGAAGGAAGAGTGATGTGTAGTGAATTGTTGCAGATTTTTATTAAGAGATAATGATTGTAGAAAAGAGGTGGAGTGATTCTGGACCATGAAAGTGCATGGGAAGTCAGGTCACATCTTAACAGCGATGAAAAAACAGGTTGGTAGCAGTGTGAGGAGGAGGGTGTGGAAGAGACGTGGCTGGGAGAAGTTCAGCAAATCCCTCGGTACCTTCTAACTGTGTGTGGACTGCCTGCCTATTGCTGGAGAGGGGAAAGTTTTCCAGTGTAATATCCAGATCAAGTCTATTTGCAGGTCTTGTTCTGCTGCCTAAACCATGACACATGAATAGATCATGCCTACCGTCCTTTAAGTATCTCTCAGCCACACTTTTGAAGCAGAAGACCTCACTGCTGTGAATGTTCAAACTATACAATGTTTCTTGCTTTTCCTGTATTGATTACTTCAACTAAGGCTTCAACTTGTTTGTGAGGCATGTGGACACATGCGACCATCATTTACAGTGCAGCAGCAAGGATGATGCAGCCAGAAAACAGCTACTACTGAAGTTTTGAATGAGACATGAATGGAACCACAAGCTCTTGTCTTAACTAGCTGTGAAATTCTCATCTATTCAGGAGTATGGCAGATCAAATTGGACCAAAGTCCTGGCTTCAGTGTCACCAAAGGTACATTTGGGGGAATGTTGCTGAATGTTCTGGGTTAGATTTCAGCATGGGAGCTTTTGAGTTCTTAGCAGTGGACAACTCTACCACAGTATATTATCTAAGTAAGTAAGGAGAAAAGCTGGGGTCAAACTTCAGATGCTGAGCATACTCAATAGGGTAAATTTCCTCACACTGGGGACATGATATATCATTCACTGTGAGCTCCAGAAAGCTCACAGCCACAGCTATTTGGAATTGAAACATTCCTTACAACATATATGTTCAACTTTTTGGCTTGCCTGGGCCACAGATAAAAATATAGTTAAATATTAAAAATGTTGTTATATACATTATTAAAACATTAAGAAGAGAACAACAACAAACGAACTAGTGGAATATTTGACCTTAACCTAAAAATGTGTGTCTTCAGAGGCACACACACGTGTAAGTGGGTTGGAATACTATGATTAGTAATGTTTGGTAATAACCTTGACCCATATCAGGGTGATGGTGAACAAAATGCACAAATTGGCTTCATATTAGATTGATTCTGTCAACAATGGAAGAAGTTGAAAGACTACTCAGAAGCAAAAGCATAGAAGAAACAAGCTAAAAACAAAAAAGCCTCCTTTTTATACTCAGCAATGTGAGAATTACACACTTTGTTTGAATGTGATGTGAAACTGTTTAGCTGGCTTGACTAAGAAATGTGAAAGTAGGTGTTATTAATCCAGGTGGGAGAGATGCCATCAGCCATCTGGAGACCAAAGCCATCAGCTAGTTGCTATAGTTTGTTAAATAATCTTTTAAAAGCAAACTATTCTACTATCAAGTAAGAAATCGACTGTATATATTTTTGAGTTTTCTTGTATTGAAGCAGGCACTGCAGTTACATCTCCTAATAAAGGAAGGTATCTGAGAGAGATTAAATATAGGTTATTGCCTTTTTACAATGATGCCAAGTTATTTATAATCTAAATGCACATTGCTCTCCACATGGTATCTCCAGTAAAGAGATCAATAACCTCAAAAATTGTTAAACAAAGAATAAAGTTAATCTGTCGGAACTTTGGAGAAATTACTAGCTTTTAAGAGGTATATGAAGGCATGTGAGGAAAAAGATTCAAATTCTTTCTTCATCAATTTCCCTGTTGGGCCTCTTGTCTCTTTTAGTAATGCTAAACATTAAACATGTCTTCTTTTCCTTTCTCTTTCCAACCCTGTAGAGATGGCTTGGAAAGAATTCAGCACCAAGAGTTCCTATTCTGACTTTTTTCTTTTGCTATTGCAATGTCTGTTCTATTAGCTGAGTTTGGTTGTTGATGTCACTGTTGCTTACTGTAAAATGTGCTTCCCTGTGTTCATGCTGCACCTCTTTCTGCACTATTCCTCATTTATCCTTTACATAGAAGGAAGTGGACTGCTTAACTGTATTATTAAAAAAAGTAGTCTTTCTTTTAGGGATCCTCATTTCAGTTCAGCATATCTTATCAGTTCATTCCTCTTCTAATGAAATTTTTAACTGAAAATTTTCCATAGGTATTGAGAAGATTTAAGAACAATACTATAGTAACAAGTTTATTCTGTGGCTGAGACTTAAAGCCTGCTTCTTATGGAATCCAGGTGTACACTGCCAGCTGCATTCTGATAAGAAATAGCCTTGTGCCATCCATGGAGCCAGAGGGGTAAGGAACATGGGCTTCAATAGCTCTGGTCCTCCTTGTTGAGGAAGGATGGTGCAAGCTCTAGCCAGAAGTGGACAGCTATGTCTTGTCAGGGAGTGAGAACCAAATGCTCAGGACAGGAGCTAGCATCATCAAGTGTGAGTCTGGGGAGATGGCCAGCAGGAGAGTAGCTGCAGAACAAGCGAAAATACATCCACTGTTTCCATTAGGTATTTGCAAGGGCAGCTGCATCTATGCAACTCCAAATGCTTGTTCATTAGGTAGACTTAATAACATCAGCTGAGACGGATTTGTTTCAAATGAATGGATCTAGTTCATTTGATTTGTGAACTGAAAAAAACCCATCTGAGTAAATACCACTTTTTTTTTTAAAGAAAGCAATAAAGGGGACCCACGAGTTTGAGTACTGTAATAAAAGCTACACCATTTCTTGATTTTTGATACTAATGAAATTTTCTGATGAAGGCTGCATACTCTGAGAGTTCTTTGACTGAGACCAGAACTCAACTGAGGATCAAACAGAATTTTGGCACTGCCACATGCCTCAGCCAAACCCATTCTGAGTAACATGGATATCTAGTTCAGCTGGAAGGGCTGGATCAAATTACCCAGCACCTGGGCCTGTTTAACAGCTAGTTTTGCCTGCTGGAAGGCCTCTTGTTCTGTTCTCCCCCAGTCCAGTTTTTGGGCTTTCTTTGTGAGTTGGTATGAAGGCCTCAGCAGCTGCGCTAAGTGGGGTATCAAAGAACATATCCCATACACTCAAAAATTCTTGCAGCTGCCTTGATGCGGTAGCGACTGGGAATGCCCGAACCTTGTCTATTATTGCACTGGGTAGCACTTTGGACTTTCCTGACCAAACTACATCCAGAAATTTAACGGACAGGCCTGGCCCTTGCACCTTCTGTGGGTTTATAGCCTACCCTTTCTCTTGTAAGTTAGTAGTCAATGAATCTACTGCCCTTCCTAATGCCTCCAGTGAGTCCGATGTCAATACAAAATCACCAGTATAGAGGTACAGTTTGATTTCATTAGGGTTATTCCAATCTGCTAGATCACACACTACTAAGTTATGACAATATGTTGGTGAATACATGCACCCTTGTGGCAGGATCTGAAATGTCCACTGCCTGCCTGCCCAAGTAAATGCAAACTGGTCTTGTGATTCTTCATGAATGGGAATACTGAAGAAGGCATTTGCCAAGTCTAGGACACAATGGTAGGTCTCTATCTCCCTACTCAGTGTGTCCATCAGGGAGGCAATATTGGGTATGGCTGCATGAATGGGCAGTGTGACATTATTTAATTCTCTGTAATCCATTGTCATGCTCCATGTGCCATCTGACTTTCATACTGGCCATATGGGGGAATTATACGGACTACGAGCAGGTCTTATGATCCTAGTGAGTAGCAGGAGCCATGCCACAGCAGATGCAGCTGCTGCTACTCTTTCCTCAGTTGTCAAAAAGCTTTGTCCTAATTTATTCAAGAAGCCAGACATTTTTGAAGGGGATTTAATAGTGGGACCACTGTCCCTTATAAGTCCCCATTCTTCAATAATCTGTGAGGCACTTAGCCATGGGGAACCCTGGGAGTTCCTCTTTTGGTGTATTAGTGGCCCAAGGGACCATCCAACACATATTACTGTAAGGTAATCCATCATAAACAAGAATCCGTCTGGCTCACCAAGTGTAATGCAATGTAATGTGAAGGAAAGTAGAGCAATAGCAGTGGGGTGGCAAAGTCTTTGTCTGCAGCAAAGGAGGACAAGCCCAAACACAGCAGCTATAGACACAGAAACAAAGGAAGAAAATTTATTTACATTCAGAAGACCTCAGATAAACAGGGATGACCAGTAAGACACCCTTGCCTCCACTGCCAACCCTTAAATGAGGTCTGGGAAGGGGTGGATCCTGGCTCCACCCCTTCTGGTCACTCAGGCACATTGCATGCACCTGAGCTCCCCTGGGCTGGCCCTGCCTTCCCACCAGGTGCTCAATCACTGGTTCAAGCTGTACAAGCACAATGAAATTTCAAGCAAACAATAAAGGAAAAGCATATCTGATACTTGGGGTGGAGAAGATGGAGTAAGCTACATGTTTATTTTTCTTGAATTGCTGTCTCATGAAACTGCTAGAGTTTTGCATTCAGGTCTCCATTTCCTTTTTTTTTTTTTTTTTTTTTTTATGTGAAACTGTCATAGTTGAGGAAGTCAGAGTCCAAAATATGATCTTCTGCTGCAATTTCACTGAGTGCTTTGTAACCCCTTTTCAGTCTGAGCCCAGGGAAAAATAAAGAATTATAAACACTTCGGAGAAAAAGTGTGTTAAACTAGTATATTCTCTTCTGCTTGGTATCTACTAATTCATTTTTTGCCTTTTGTGTGACCTTTTTTTAAACATATGTTGGGATAAACGTTCTTAGTAATGATGAAGCTGAATAGTTGTGCACCATATTTCAAAACTGTTACAGGACACTTATTGTCTTACTTGGATACTCTGGGGTTGAAAATTTAGATCTCAATTTTATTTTCAGTCAAGAGGCCAAATCTCCGCACTCCTGTTTAAAAAAAAAAAAACTGGCATAGGCACAGGAGCTACATAGCTTTCCCATTTGAAGTTATGGTAACAAAAGAGCTGGATTTGAGAGTGTGATTGTCTGAGCTATTCATACATCAAAGTCAGGAAAACAGACAAAGCTGTCAGATTTATTATAGATTTTGGTGAGGCTTAATTGTGTACTTACTTTGCAGATGGAAGTCTGAAAATATAACGAATTTTAGGTGGTTTGGGAACCCAAAGCTCTTTGCCTTATACATCTAAATTCTGCTCAAGCCTCATTCTAAAAGATCTATCGACCAAACAAACAAAACTTGAAGAGTAATGTAATTATTTTTTATATCGTCAACAAAAGTAAACAGCTGCTCCTTTTTATTTTCTACAGACATATTTATCTTGCTTGATCTTAATACATTTATATGTATGTATTTTCCGAATATGTCAGCATTAGGCTTTCTAATTAACTTCAGAAATTCAACAGAATCCTACGGAGATTCTTCTTAGCACCTGCAATTTCAGTATTTTTGTAATTTGTACACACATATTTATGAGTTGTCAATAACTAAGAGCAAGACGTTATCTCTGTCCCGAAGACTTTACAAAAGATAACTCTTCTGCTGGAAAACACAGCTTTATCAGTGCATATAAGTCATTATGTATGACTCAAGCTCTAAATTAAAGTAATTATGACTAACGTTCTTTTCAAATGTCAATGCAAAATGGAAAACACTGGAGGAAGCTGTGTGCTTGGAAGAGAAGTAAGTCTGAAATGGCCAATCTGAAATAATAATGCATTTTGAGACCAGCAGTTTTTCAGTGAAAGGTGTTTTTCAAAGGAGATATTGTCAAGAGCAAACCTGTGCAGATTTAAGCCAGGAAAAGAAGAGCTGTAATACAAAAATATTAAAGTTGTATTTCCCCTCCCTTCCGCCTCTCCCTCTCCCCAATTCATGGTACATCCTTGTGTCACAAGAATAAAAGAAACAAACAAAAAAAAATGGTTGGGATGGAATGCCCGTCAGTTTATTAGACTTAAAAATGTGTAACATTGGAGATCACTTACCACTGCCATTTTGTCTTTCTGTAGGTCTTACTACCTCACTTTAACTATAAAACATTCTTCCTATACTGTTTGCTACTCTAAATGATTTTTTAAAAGCATACTACATCAAGTTGTTTTCCTGTGAGGATGTTTGATGTTATTTTTTTCCAGTCTAAGCATTCCTTGTATTTTTCAGAGACAGCATAATCTTACAAAGGAAAATAAATTCTTCAAAGCAGATGAATATATCTTTTTCTGTCACACTTTCAGGCCTGACTGAAAAGTTAACTCCCTCCAAAATGCTCACTTAAGTGGACTTCTTCTTCCAGAATATGCCTTTCCTACTCTTTACTGTTCTCTTGTTTTTGAAGTATTGGGTGTATGCAGCTCTGAGTAACACGTAACTTTGAAAGGTTTATAATTTGCTCTCTACTTAGGTATTCCTGCTTGGATTTTAACAAAGGTATGTGACTCATGGGCAGTATTATTTCTGGAGCAGAAAACTCTTGCTCATTAATGTTTTATTCCATATATTCTGCCATTCTACCAGTACCTGAAGCCTGTGACTAGCATATGTAGTTTGTAATTTGGCCTTCCAGTACATAAAGGGAATCTGTAAGCAGGAGGGAAATCAACTTTTTACACTGATGGATAGTGATAGGACAGGGGGGGTTTAAATGAAAAGAGATTTGGATTCGACATCAGGAGGAAACTTTTCACTGAGAGGGCAGTGAGGCCATGGCACAGGCTGCCCTGAGAAGCTGTAAGTGCCCCATCCCTGGAGGCGCTCAAGGCCAGGTTGGATGGGGCCCTGGGCAGCCTGAGCTGGTGAGCGGCAGCCCTGCCCACGGCAGGGGTTGGGGCTGGGTGGGCTTTGAGGTCCCTTCCAACCCAAACTGTTCTGTGATTCTGTGATTTCTTCTTCTCTTATCCCCTTGGTTGCAGGAAAAGCTTTGCTGAATCTGTCAGGGGTCTCACAGATGCCTGCACAAAAGGCCCTCTCCAGTATGTGACATAGCTGTCCCACAGATGGGTTCTTACATCCACGGTGCAATGAGCCAACTTCACACACAGAGCTATTTAATTTTGCACATGATAGGTGGTAATTCCACAAAGCTAGCACACCTTTAAATATCCACAGCGTGACACTGACGTCAGTTTGTACGCAGAGTTCACAAGTAACATCACTGTACCACTTCATTGTTTCCCATTGGTTCAACGTATCCAAACCAGCACGCATGTTCCCTTTTGGTGCGCTGGGGTATTGACATTTTTCCTTTCATTCCATGTGACGCTAAGCACCCGGCCCGCCCAGGCCATTGGTGCCGCCTGCGTGGAACGAGGGGAAAGAGCGGGGGAGGGAGCGCGGGTCCTTCCGGCTCGGAGGGCGCTGGCGGCGCATGGCCGCCGGCCCGCGGGGATGAACGGCGGCATGGGGGCAGAACGGCTGCGGGCCCGTGGTGGAGCGGGGCGGGGAGTGCCGGGCAGGTGAGGGGCTGCGGCGTCGGGTCGGGTGCTGCGGCACGGGGAGCGAGATGCGCTGCTGAGGCAGCGGCACGGCGTGCTACGCAGAGGGGCTCGGGCGGGAGAGCTCGGTGACGTCTGGGGAAGCGTTGTGGCACGTGTGGGTTGTTAAGCTGGGGGTGGCAACGTGCTGTGCGTCTTGTTAAGTGTGTGGTGGATATGGGCTCCGCAATTGGAGAGACGGAAGCTCTGGTGTTAAGCAATAACCTTGGTGCAACGCGGAGTTTCACTGAGCACCGCGTGAGTCTGTAGAGAAACCACTCATGCGGGAGCGAAACTTATTTCGTTGCGGTTTCTGGGGAATCCTCGGGTTTCTAACTGACAGTGCCCCTGAGGGAAGCAAGTGTGTAGTCAGAGCAGTTCTCGCGCAAGCAGTGCTTGAGAACTGGCAGAGAACTGGGGCTGAGACCCTCCCCGCAAGGAGTGAGTTTGAGAACAGCTGGGCTGCTGTGTTACCTCACCAAGCACTTCTGGGTTTTGTTCCTGCTTTTGGATCATTAAAGTAACCTCTAAATGCCCGGAACATATGACTATTGAAGTACTATGCCTTTCTTAAAAATGTGCTTTTGTGCTTCCGTGAGAGAGAGTCACATATGTCTGCATTCTTCAAAGCCAGGATAGCCCTCAGGGGTGGATGAGAGAACCGCTCAGCTTTCCTGCGGGTGCAGCACAGATGCAGAAAAAAGTAAGGACTGCGATACAGGTGATGGAGCATGGAAAGAAAGCCAGTGTTCCTTCTGATGAACTTGGTTCAGCAAACACGGTTACTGAGCAGAAAGAGGAACCTACAGAGGAGATGGGAGAAGAATACGTATACAGAAGTACTGGGGGACCTGAGGGGAGAAATAGGATTAAATCACTTGCAACACATGATGATGATCTTAGAGATTGTGAAATATATCTGCCTGTGTCTGATAGTCCTTCAGCAATGGAGACATCTGTGGACAGGTGAGGATTTATTTTTTTAATGTAGAAAGTTTTTCCTATAGAAAGAGGTGCTTTCACTGTATATAAACTAGGCGAGAGATCACTCTTGTTGTTGGGTACCAAGTTCTTATTTTATCACAGTGTTTTCAAAGTATATATTCTTCAAGGTAGATATTCTTGAAATTCTTCACAAACCTTGATGGACCTTAATTTCTGGTGCAAAATAACATTAGGTGTGGAAATCAAGATTTGTCCAATGCCTCACAGTAATTAGGGTAAGGACATGGGATATGCATCTCTGAAACATCTCAGCAGGTAGTGTTCTCTTATGTAGAACTGTGCTTAGTATCTACCACATTGTTTGCTTCTCTTTTTAATTCATTCTTTAGTATTGTTAGAAATCAAATCTCAAGCACCTGCTTGAAACTTGAGTAACAACTGAACTGTAGTTTTGTTCAACTGCACTATAGAGGGCAGTTTCCCAGTATTAGCCTGCATTTGACTTTATATTAAACATTTTTCTTGTTCTCAAGGGAAATATATGCAAATGGATTAGGAATGTTACTTCTTGTTTCTTCTTAAGAAAGCTGATCTGGATGTAGATTAATTTATTTACCACCTGGCTGCACTAAACCCTTCCTTGCAGTTTCCCTCACTGCTTGTCCTCTTTCAGTCATATAAGATGAGGCAGGATCACTGGTTGTTGCTCAGCCCCAGTGGAATATAGGTATAAAGCTCTGGTGAGTAATGCTTTTTTAGTTGTGTGCACAGACGTGGTATATTTATATGTATTTATATATATTTATACATATATAAATATATATATATATATGACAAGGCATTGTGGCTTTTATCTTTTACGAATCTGTCCTCTCAAAATTACAAATATAGAGACTTCAGTGCTCTTTAGTCCTTGTACAGCTGGCAAAAGAGAAGTCTAGGCTGTTTCATGGCTATGTTGGTGCCATAGAGAAGTGTTTAATGAAAACATGTAAGGTGGAAATCAAATGAAGATGCAGTAGAAGTTGGAGAAAGCCTCAAGTTCTTGCCTGTGATGGTAAACAGCAGAAAAGATTAATGACTGTAATTTGTCCTGTTCCATGATGTGCGATGTAGTGAGGAGGATGTTTGTTGTAATGCAGAAGAGAGAGAGAAAGTGCTACCCGTTTGCAAGACAGGCTCTTCAGGTATGTTTGAACTTTGTGGTATTTCAGAGACAGTATTACAACTAATTGTAGCGCAAACTTGCAGTGATTTCACACCTCCATTTCCAGGGATTTTTGTGCACAGATGCCTCTGCACAGTGTCATGACAGTACACTGTGTACTTTTAATGCACAAATGAACCATTTTTATGTGAAGCTAGTTGCTCTTAGCATATTTTTTTCTTGTGCTTCTGTAGATATTTTATGAGAGAATGTGAATCCTTTGGAAAGCAGTGATATAGCCTACATGCTGACTCTTGTGCTTGAGAATGACTAATTTATAGTCCTTAGGCAAACATCTGTTGTTGAGCTCCCTTGATGATCTTAATTCCTATTTGTTTTGAAATGAAGGCTGTTGGAATTCTAAGAGAGAACTGTAATTTATTTTTTCTTTCTGGCTTATTTACAAGGATGTACTGTCTTCTTTCTCTACGGTTTGGCTGCTGAATGAAGAAGAGAAATTCCCACTGAACGTTTTTCTTAGCAGAAAAATCAGAGTACCTTACTAATTTCTGCTCTTTGCCAGTTAGTATTTTTTAGAAGGCAGGAGAAGAGTGTTCTCTATTTTGTTGAATTAAGCCATTATTTTTGTTCATTTGCCATTTTCAAAGCATATAGTTCCTCCCCCACCAATACTAATAGCTCTGTAGTAGCTATATATGCCAGTCTCTTTTGGCACCGAAGTGACTTTAATGTGATAGTGTGTATTTAGAAGTGCAAGTTATAACGTTTTTTCTCTGCTGTTCTGTTTCACAGTTCATCTCAGTGTAATGTTGCAAATTCTATATTGACAGAATATAAATTAAGTGTTGCATCTGAAATGGACATCCTGGAGTATTGCAAAAAAGAATGGAGAGGAAATACACCAGCAGCAAAAAGGATGAGAAAGGTATGCATTCTATTTTCCGACTTCATTGGGCTTTTTGTTTTTATTTCTGTGTTTCATAGATGGCTTTCTACACAAAGGATCTTTAAAACAGGAAAGGTAATAGCAATATTTTTCAGTGTTGAGTCTTCAGAGTGGCTGGTAACCGGATGATGGTTTTGCTCATACTCATTCAGTAAGGCTACTTGTGACAGTCTAGGATTTTAGTTTAATACTCTTTCATTACTGTTTTCAATTTGGTTTACTTCCATAAAATAGTAATCCTAAGGGCTATTGAAATGGCAGAGCAGATGGCCAAAGTTGTTTTTGTTGTTGCTGTTGTTGTTGTTGTTTTTTTAGAAGAAAGTTAACTGAAGTAGGTGAATCACTCAATTTTTAAGATGGAGAGCTTTATTGGGTAGGATCAGTTTTGTTTTGGTTCTATTTTTTTTCCTGATACTTATTTTCTGAAAGTTTTTGACAAGTTTTCTTGTATTAATCGTGAGCTACAGCAGAAGAAAGTGAAGCAGGAGATTGGTTTGGCTGTTCTTTTCTTTATTTGAAATTGCGTTGGGAAAAAAAATAGTGGTACGCGTGAACAAACCTAAAGCACTTTGTGTAAATCAAGAGGTTAGTGAGAATACAGATACAGAGGTTTGGATCTTGTTAGATGAGCTGAAAATACATACTAAGCTTTAGAAGCTTTGTTTCAGCATTGGTTCTTCTGTTACAAGTGTACGTATGGAAACAGCAGGGAGGGGACAGATGTGATCAGACGCAGATTTTCCCCTGAGGCAAAAACAAGCGGCATGTGACAAGTGTTGGGTAAATGGCATAAACTATTGCTGAAACTTCTTGTTGTAATCATGCTGTATTTTTAGGTTTATATTCTTGTGTGTTTGGGTATTGTTTGAAACCTAAGTGAGCTAGCTACCCACATATCAAAGACATTTCTGCTGTGTAGTCAAATAAATGCCACAGCCAGTTACCTACTTCAGTTTCATTGGTTTCGTGTTTGTTATTTAGCAGAACTGTGGAAGTTGTTTTTTTAAAAAGCAAAATTTGTGACATAAAGTCATATGAACTTCCAAAACATTTAGTTGATCAAATCTTTTTCTTTTTTTTTTGATAGCTTTATCATTTGCTGATGTTCCAATTCCTTTATGATACCGGTGCCTTGAAATATCCCCTTGAAATGTTTTATTAATGCTTTTGTGTTATTTGGATTTTTTATTTTGCTAGGGATATGAAGCAGTTGCACAGAAGTTTGCGTCAATAAGGCAAGTACGAGGTGATAACTACTGTGCTCTCAGAGCAACTCTGTTCCAGGCACTAAGTCAAGCTACTCAGTTACCGAGCTGGATGCAGAGTGAGGATTTTACTATGGTATGTGTCAAGTAGGTCTTCTGACAGTAGGTGTTGGCTGTAATGTATTGGGTGATCTTGTGGTCTCTCTGTTACATGCTCACACATCAGTATTCCTTAAATTGAGAAGCAGTAGTGTTGTGTTGCATTGTAGATTTACAGCGATAGCTCCAACTTGGAGTTGAATCTACGTCTCTGTAGTTCCTAGTTTATAATGTATAAATGTTAGTATACTGACTGTAATGTGGCTTGCCCTCTTGGTTTCTTCTTAGTACGTGTAATATGGTAGTAAAAGATTTCTCACAAGACGCCTGGTAGTAACAACATTATAGAGAACTAAATCAATACACACGGGGGGGGGGAAAAAAAGAAAAACAGCTTTCCAAAATTATAACTTGTATTTTCATGTGCCATAAATATTCTCTCTAGAAATCAGACTAAGAAATGGGATGCTGCAGACTTCTCAGAATGTTTGCTTTACCTGTGTCTTAAATGTTACTTAAAATAAGTGTTTGGGCAACTCCAGCCTGCCATGAAGAATAGACCTTATGGAGCACTGGTGGATAAGCAGTGACTTACTAAGAATAGAAGAAAAATATTCTGAACATTTTCTTGTGTGGAAGAAGAACTTTGACAGTTCAGTGTGAACACATTAAGATGATACACTGTTAATGGATCGAAGGCAATAGCAAAAGGCTTGTAAGAGAGAAGTGTTTGGTGAGGGCTGGCAATAAAGCAATAAAGCAAAACTTTTAAGTTTTTAAAAAATTTATGGTGGTGAGTACATGCATATTCATATCTCTGGCCATAGGAGTTACTATCATATAATCTTTGATTGTTTAGTTCCAAATATCAGATTAGCATAGCATGCTGAGGAGGGAAAAGCTGTGTATATCTGATATTGAATACTTGGTTGCCAATTAAGAGAAAATAGTGCTAATTTGGAGTCCTCGTAAAATGGGAACTGGTTAGTTATGGCTGATGGTACGTCTGCTGCTCTAGCCAAATGGTTAACTTAATACGAAGCACAAATTATTGCACAAGTTCTAGTGGTGAAATGGATTAATAAATGAGAGCCCAAAACTGCACATACAACTGCTGGTATGTCCTTCAAGAGGAGTGTAAAAGCTCTTCAATGAGCAGACGTAGCAGCAGCCCATGAGCAGTAGAAAAGGCAGGCCTTATGCTAGAGTGTCATCTTTTGCATCAACTAATCTTCAGGTTGTATTCTTTTCTGTAAGAAACCTTGTCCCATAGTTCAGGGAGCTGTGTTCCTTGAAAAGGAAATGCAGTTTTTGTGTTCTGGACTAAGCTGTTAGAGCTTCACCAAGAACTGTGGTTTGTCTGGTGGATGTGGCGTCTTTCATTGTTGCTTCTGTTGGTTCGGGGCAACTTTCAGTCACAGTCACTGCTGTCTGCTGCTGGACTTTAAAAACAAATCTTGAGCAACTTAAGCTGCTTCTTCTCTTGCATTATATCGGGGTAGTCATAGACCAGTACTCGGACTGTGAGCCAGCAAGTATTACCTGGCCAGTTGTGTTCAGTTAGGGTCATAGTATGACATGTTCGGAAAAACATGAGGAATCATGGTAAGATGAACAATAACAATTAAAATATAATAGTAACATTTAGTTCTTCCTTTCAAGATTTGTTGCTTCAGCTGCCTTTTCTTCTTCTGTTAACTTCCAGCTTCCTGAGAACTTGGTAAGCAAATATGACTGGATCAAGCAGTGGCAGCTGAAACAGAAACCAAGCAGGAAGATGGGAGAAATAAGTGATGAAATAAAAGAAGATCTAATGCTACTAAGGAAGAAGGTTAGACAAGTGTGTGTTCTTGTCAAATGAGAAAAATGACAAATAGTTTTGCCTAAGGATGCTGACACTAGTGAAGCAAAACACTTAAGTATGTATACTGCAAAAAGTCAAGGAAAAACTGGTCTTCCACTGCTTGCTTTGTCCCGGTGCTGGAATTAATATGCATGCACCTGTGCAGAAAACTAAGTTTCAGCAAAGAAACAAATGTAATAGAGTAACATTTTCCATCTGTTATTTTTTGTATGCATATGAAGAAGTGACGTATATTACCAATAAATCTTGTTGCTGCTTTGAACAACTCAGGGGAAGAAAAAAACCCACAGAATAACACTAAAGTAATTTCAAAGGAGTAGTTTTTGTTCATATTTGTGTGTTAACCTAGAATTAAAACAGGACGCAATGGTTTCCTAAGAAATACACAGCTCCTTAGCTGTATTTCCCCCTTCCCCTGCTCCCCAGAAACTGGAATCAGAGGCCACCCATGCTGCCTACCCCCCCGCTACCAAAATGTTGCCAAATAAGCCCAACACAGATATACATTTTGAATAACTGAAATGTGAATAATGTGAAGGACATAGGGAACAAAGAGCCTGTTGCCTTTCTCCTCTGACAGTGTGTTTTGTCACCTTGTAACAATTTCCAGCATCCCCCTATTTTGGTTTTGCTGAGAACCAACTAAAGCAAAGTCAGACTAACCGAGCTTGACCTTAGCAGAGCAACAGCTGCAGGTATACTGTAGTGTTTCTAAGAATGTGCAAAGCCTTTCACAAGTCAAATTCTGAGTACCTGCGCTGAACATCTAACAATTCACAGGCGGCTTTTTGCAGCTCCTGCACAGTGATGGCTATTGTTGTTTTTGTTTAACAGTGGAAGTGTATAAGCGACATCAAAGGTCCTGCTGAGAAACAAGAAGCTTGCGATAAATTGTTTAAGAATGAAGAGGAGGAGTACAGTCTGTATGAAGCTCTGAAATTCTTGATGCTTAACACAGCCATTGAGTTATACAACGATGAAAAAAATGGAAGGAGAGTTCCCGTTTTCTCATGGCTACTGTTTGCTCGTGATACATCTAGCAACCCTTGTCAGTTAATGCATAATCACCTGAATCAAATAGGTCACAGTGGAGGCCTTGAGCAGGTAAGGAGAGATTGTTCTTAAAGTGTTTGTTTTTTTGCTTGGAGTTCTCAGTTTCCTGTGGCTTAAAAAATGATCCAGTTTTCATTAGCCTGTCAGAACTTAATGTAGCCTAGTCTTTCATTGGGGAAAATTATAATAGAACTGCTTACTTCTACTAGAGGTCTGTAAAGATCTTCCGTATAAACACTAATTTTGTGTGTCTGATAACATTTGGATACCTTTCTTTGGAATTCTTTGGATAGTAGCAATGTAGCAATTGTCCTAATATTAAATTATCATATTATTGAGTCTTAATTGTTAAAATCTACCACGAATTATGAAGAGATCATGTATAGTACACATACTTGCTGAATTCTGATAATCATTGCCTCATACTTTGTAGAAGCTTACATATTGCATAAAAGCCCCCAAACAAAACCTAGCAGGTAATGAGATGAATAGTTCTAAAGACTGTAGGTAACATCCATTTAAAAAAATCCGTATTGTACAGCAGTTAAATTGTGTAGCTGAAAGACACTAAAGGCATGGAAATGTTATGTTTGGTTTGTGATTATTGGCTAAAATACCTGGTAACTAGCACAGATACAACAGACTACTGTTAAATTAGCTGATTTCTTGCAAAGATGAAGTTGCAGTATTTTTTTATTAACAGTGACTGTCCAGTTTGGTCAACAAGTGATGTTACTTATTTTTGTGCTGACAAAACTTAATTATTTTGGTGATACTCGCTGTAAATTGTTATTTAGAACAGGGTATGCTTGTCACTTGTAGTAGACGATGAAAAAGCTGGAAAAGTCTTCTCAACTCTATTTGATATCAACAGGCTTTGTAAGGGCTTTCCATCTGCTGTTGATTGGTTAGAAAGTCAGAGTACCCACAGAAAGAGGAAAGATCGCCTGAAACCGGTCCTTGTCTGGTTTGGTGACTTGATGGGATGAACACTGGTATAAAAGAACATCTTTCCTACCTGCTTGTGGCAGTAGGGAAGTGAGGTTCTCTGAACAGACCGCCATTTCTTAAGGAGCAGAATCTTACTATGCAACCAGAGAGCATGTTAAGGGCATTGCATCTTCAAGCTGTTTGTGCAGCAAGTTTGGATGGCCTAAAGCATCAAGGTACTGAGCATGTGTATACATTCACATTTTATTACTCGTGTTTTTTATTAGAAGTAACATCTGATCGCTATTGGTATTCTTATAAGAAATCTTTCAAAGAACACATTTAATTTTACATACTCTATTTCTGCTTTGTTCCAATGTAGGTGGAAATGTTTCTTCTTGCTTATGCTCTGCAGTACACCATCCAGGTGTATCGGCTGTATAAGTATGACACTGATGAATTCATCACACTTTATCCCAATGATCCTGAGGAAGACTGGCCTGTGGTGACTCTCATAACTGAAGATGACAGACACTACAATATTCCAGTCAGAATGTGCCAAGAAACAGTGCTATAAAGGGGATTTTGAACAGACACACCTGCTCTTACAGAGGTTTCCAGTGCCATTTTGAAACAGGATGATGATGAAATCAGTGTTGTTGAACCTGCAACAACTTGAAATTCTTGTTTTAGAAGTTTACATCTGAACTAAAATATCAAACAGGTTCTGTCTTAAAGCTTTTGAGTTATGCTTGCAACTGTGGCTTCCATAACTGATTTTAAAAAAAAAAATCAATGGGAACACTCCAAAATTTTTTTTTTTTTTTAAGAGCTTGGTCTGGAAAGCAGTTGAAAAAAATATAGATATCATTCTTTTAAGAAGATGAGTAGTAAGGTGTGAGCTGTCTGGTGCACTCTAAAATAATGATATACTGATGAATTTAAATTTCTGGAAAAGTAAGCTGACAGTGTCCTGACAGATCTTTGTCCATCTGCATACAAGCAATTTGTATAAATCGAGGTCTGAAGAATTTAGTGTCTACCTTGGTTTTGTGCTTCAAGAGAGATAGATACTTATTTAAAAGACTTCTAATGCTGTTTTTTTCTAGACCTGAGTGTCTAATTTAGAAGCCAGGCAACTGTTACACTGAAAATTAAGAGCTTTTCCCCTTTCACCCCTGTTAATGATTTCAGCAAAAGGCACTGGCAGTAAAAGAGTATAAACCTTGTTTGGTAGTGGGCCACAAATTCAAAACCTACACAGAACTGACTTCAGTTACAATAGCTGATATGAGATAACCACATGCACACTAACTCCATGTCTGTTAACATTACTGTTTCTGTAATGTTAAGCTTTGCCACTGACTCCTGTGGAGAACACAGCACAAGTAGATAGCAGTAAATTTATGGTGGGACTTCGCTGCTCTTTGGTGGAGTAGGTAGGAGGCTCTGTGTTCCTGCTTAGGAGTATTCAAAGTTCTTTAAATAGAAAAACTAAAGGGGGCAGTGCTGGCATACCTAAACACAACTAAAGAAAGCAGGCCTTCATCATAAAGTGGAAGTATGCCCTACAGATGATTTTCCAAACAAGAGTGAAGTTGGTGAAAATTTCCATACATACTAACATGCTTTAAATCAGATACATTCAAAGATTATTTTCATTTACACATTTGTTGAGGAGAATCAGAATCTGAGAAATGAAGAGGAAACATTATTAATTCCGGAGAACTAAAAGTGGAACAGAGGATGTTTAGCGCAGCTTCTTGGAGAAACATGCCCCTTTATGCATCAGTGCTGATGAGTTACCCTTTTCCTGACTTCTCTTCAAGCCGATAGGATGCCAGAAAAACAAAACCAACAACCAAAAGACCCAACCATGAAAATGGAATCAGAACTATATCAAAAAAGGATGATTTTTTTCCCAGCAATCTTGAACCCTATTCTCAAATTCCTGTATTAAGATGCAAAACACTGCTGCATATTTTTCTCCATGTACAGGACTGTATTTAGCTAATGTCTCGAAGGCAATAATTCACCACAAATTTAGCCCAACCCCAGGTTGGATGGAGCCCTGGGCAGCCTGATCCTGTGAGTGGCAGCTCTGCCCATGGCAGGGGGGGGGGCGGGGTTGTGGAGCTGAGTGGGTGTAATGTTATAATGTGATGGAAAGTACAGCCATAGTAGCAGGGTGGCAAAGTCTTTGGCTGCAGCAAATGAGGACAAGCCCAAATGCAGCAGCTATGGATGCACAAAGGAAGAAAGCTGCTTACCTTTGGAAGGCCTCAGGTAGGCAAGAATCCTGTCTGTCATCTGTAGGCCTTTCATTCAGGTCCTGGAGGATTTTGTAGAGTCTCTTTGCCCCCCTCAGCAGGGACTGAGAGTCTGTCTTCAGGGCAGCCTTAAGAATATCATTAGAATAGCATTCAATAAGGCCTGCCCCCATCAGATTATATGGCAGGTAGAATCACCACTCAGTGTTGTTCTGCCCAGTGTCATACCATTGCACCAGTAAAATGAGTCCCTTGGTTGCTCTCAGTGACTTGAGGTGTCCTGTAGGCAGCCACAAGTTGGTGAGCACCTTGATGGTATATGCCTGGTTTGCTCTTGGCACTGGATAGGCCTGCATTAGCCCACTTGCTGTGTCAGTGCAGGTCAGATTGAGGGAGGGGCCCAATGTAATTGACCTGCCATCACTGGAGGGGATTGTGTCCTCCAGCAAGATGGGCTGTTGTTCAGGCGGTCTCAGTCTCATCCTGGAGCATGCATCACAGTCTCAGCATGCCTGGGCAATATCAGACAGTTGTATGGGCAGCCCTCGTGCTTTAGCAGCTGCCCGCATTGTCTTTTGTCCAACATGCAGCAGCTTCTGATGGAACCAGCAGGCCCTGTTCTCAGTGAATCCATCGAACTGGAGCCAGAAATGTGCACATTCCATATGTCTAACCACATATCTCTGCCTCAGATTGGTCAGGCATGGATAGTCCATTCCTGGGTGGCCTACTGTACAGTCTAAACAGTGAGCCCCCGGTACACAGTCCAACTATCTGTGCAGATATTCAGGATACCATCACCAGGTTCCTTGGTGATAACCATCCACACAGCTTGCAGTTCTGCCCATTGGCTACTCTGACCATCCACCCCCCTCAAACTAATCTGTTTCAGTGGAGGGATGGTATGCCACTGCTCACCACTTGCTCAGGTTGCCCTAACTGGACCCATCCGTATACTATGCATCTCCAGGAATGGATATTTCCCATCCTAAACAGGACTCTTCTTGTTGGTGAATTGGTTGGTGAATGCACATACCCTTGTGGCAGGATCTGAAAGGTGCACTGCCTGCCTCCCCACATAAATGCAAACTGGTCTCGCGATTCCTCACAGATGGGAATACTGAAGAAGGCATTTGCCAAGTCTAGGACACAACGGTAGGTCTCTATCTCCCTACTCAGTGTGTCCATCAGGTAGGCGATATTGGGTACAGCTGCATGAATGGGCCACGTGACCTCTGTAATCCACTGTCATTCTCCATGTGCCATCTGACTTTTGTACTGGCCATATGGGAGAATTCTATGGGCTATGCGCAGGTTTTATGGTCCCTACTTTTTCTAGTTCCTGCACTATTCTAGAGATTTCATCTTACCCCCCTGGGAGACTATACTGTTTAGTATTAGTAATCCAGTGCAGATCTGGCAAGTGAACAGGCTCATGTTTTGCATGGCCTCTTCACATCACCTGCACTGCCCAGATACTAATACATCTTACTCTCAGACTGAATTCTCGTACAGTCATCTGGAGAGTCAGACCCCATAGTGTATCTATGCCCAGTATATACTCAGGGACAGGGGCAATAGGCAACTTATACTTCCTGGGTGGGAGATGCCTGACCCCCAACCTCAACCATGTCTGGGTTACAGGAATGGTCTGTCCCCCCAAACCCAGCAGTCATCACCCTATCTCCCTGGAGTTCAGTTGGATCACCATAAATAAATGATATTTCTATGCCTGTGCTGCTGTATATTCTTCTGGGAACAAAAAATAGTTCAACATAGGGCCTCCGGCCCATTCTGGGGGCCCTACGAGCAGGGGGGCCAGCATTGCCCATCATGCAAGTAACCGCACAATTGCCAATTCTTTTTCCTTAGGTGTCACGGGCAGAGTGGCCCAGGTCACTTAAGGAGGCTTTTCCCCTCTATTGGGAACTAGGAAATCTTCCAGGTTCCATGTTCTTGTTATTTTCTCCAATAATTCTCAACCCTGCTTTTCTTAGGGGAGGTTTTGAAACTTTTGTTTGTCCTCCAACTGCCTCCATAGCTGGAGGAGAACATGACTGGGCTGGTGATCAATTTTTGCAAATTGAACCCCAGCCCAGATAAAATCATTAAATACGTGTTTTCAGGATATCTGTATGGGTCCCAACTGAGGAATCCATGTGGCAGATTCAGATATTGTGCCTGGTCCGAAGCCGCTCTGTCTCCCCTAGATCAGCCTCCAACTGGGCGGCTTGTTGGAGGATGGCCTCAAAGGCCACTAAAGGATTCAGTATGGACACCAGAGTGCCATACTGGTGGGAAGGGGCTCATTGGAATATGAGGTCTCTCATTCCCACAAAAAGCTTAACCAGGTCTGGACTCTCAAACATGTCATCATAAATGGCCTCCTTCGTTCCTAGACCAGTAATATAATCTTGGAGCTCTTCCAGTGGGGGTCCAGAGGCCAGTATTTATCAGTACATCACTTTTGTTCAGCCATGTGATTCCATGTGCCACCATTATCCACTGAATTAGAGAACAGCTCTTGTCACCATACATTACCACTACATACAGTCTCTGTCTGAGAGCTGGATGTGTGGTAATAGACGCCAGTTGGGAAATCTAGGGCCCCATAATAATAACCACACTTTCAGCCCCCACATCCCATAAGCTCGAGAGCCAGGCTAGTATGCTCTCTGAGGATCTTTCCTTAAATCACTGTAAGAGATCCATGAGTTCAGTGGCTGTGTATGGTTGTGCCATTATGTGTGGTGCGGTCAGGGGGCCACTCTTTGGGTGCCAACCCTGCTGGTCTAGCCTGGATTTTCTTTGTGTTTTGAGTTATTATCAGCCTGAGGTTCCCAGACCCTCTGATTGGATTTTAGTCTGCTTGGCTTTCTTTTTGTTCCTAGATTCAACTGGGATCCAAGGATCCTGCTGATCTAAGTCCTTTACCCCCCTCTAATGACACGGGGTCTTAATTTCAGAAGGGAAGCCCCATTTGATGGTGAGGCAGTCTGCCCTGCCAAAGATGTAATTTTATTTTCCAGTTGTTTAGTACAGGCTTTTAAGAGTTCATTTTGATCTTTTTGTTCTTCCTCAGAGGAATGATGTGTTAATAGTGAGTAGCAGGAGCCATGCCACAGCAGATGCAGCTGCTACTGCTCTTTCCTCAGTTGTCAAAAAGTTTCGTCCTAATTTATTCAAGAAGCCAGCCATTTCTGAAGGGGATTTAATAGTGGGACCACTGTCCTTTATAGGCCCCCATTCTTCAATACACCATGGAGCACTTAGCCATAGGGATCCTCTGAATCCTGAGGTTTCCATTAGGAGTTCCTCTTTTGATGTATTAATGGTACCAATGACCAATCAACACGCTTTTTTTTTTTTAAAAAAAAAAAAAACCCACCCTAAAAAAGTACCTGTCTGGCTCACCGAGTGTAATGCAATGTAACATGATGGAAAGTAGAGTGGTAACAGGGGGGTGGCAAAGTCATTGTCTGCAGCAAAGGAGGACAAGCCCAAACACAGCAGCTACAGAAACAAAGGAAGAAAATTTACTTACATTCAGAAGGCCTCAGGTAGGCAGGGATCTCCAGCAAGATACCCTTGCCTCCACTGCCAACCCTTAAATGAGGTCTGGGAAGGGGTGGATCCTGGCTCCACCCCTTCTGGTCACTCAGGCACATTGCATGCACCTGAGCTCCCCTGGGCTGGCCCTGCCTTCCCACCAGGTGCTCAATCACTGCTTCAGGCTGTGACTTAGCATTTCCACTATAGTGGGTTAAGGGTTGGGTTAACGATTTTCAATCCAAATCGTTCTGTGATTGTTTCTGGGGTAGTTTACACTGCTAACAAAGATGAGGCTGAAGAAGTTTTAATAGTAACATAGGTAGCAAAATAGTGAGGTTGGACTCTCAGATTGTCCAAGAGCAGATCAAATCACTTTTTGAATGTATAAATCTAATAGTTTCTACCCACATTTATGTCTGTACATTCCGTATTTCATTTTTACTGACCTTATTGCAAAGTATAAAAATGGTCCTAGCCTTAGATACTTTATAAAGATTGAGGTGTGCTTAGAATAAGAAGAAATTTGGAAATGATCTTCTATTACTGCCTACACTGTTGTTCCTAAATTACTGAGTTAAAAAAAAAAAAAAGTATTTCTAGCTGAAAGGAATGTGTTAAATGTAGAACACTTCTTGAGACTTAAGGATCTAAGTATACCAGGGATGTGGAGCACTTACTGGACTATTGCTCTCTCTTTATGGTTCTGAATGTTTGCTTTTTACATCCCAAGACTTTTTTTTTTTCCCAGTATGAAAGGTTACAAGAAATAATGAATTATAACAGCAGGGAGGGTGTACAGCCTGTGGTCTTTGGGGCATTTGGAGATGGGTGTTTGTTTCGCAGAATTACAGAATATCCCAAGTTGGAAGGGACTCACAAAGAGCATCGAGTCCAACTCCTGGCTCTACACTGGACCACCCAAAAAACCAGAACTTTCACTCAAAGTCTTCCTTGGGCCCCTTTCTTTGAGTGAATTATTATTATTAGTTTTTAACGTATTGCATAACATTCCAGGTTTTGCTTTTCTGCTACAGATCTGGATGTTTGGTTCACAGGGTGATTGTGCAGAGCTGAGAGTATACGCTTGGGTGAGAGCCCACTCCTCGACACTTCAGCGGTGTGTCCATTTTGCAACCTTTTCTCCTGTTGACAAAGGTAGTTAGGTGTCTGTGTCGGGGTGTAATGAACCACATCAAGGGGGGCCTTGTGTTTTGGAGGAGCGTGGTCCTTTCAACAAATCAGCAGGCAGGAGTTAATAGCAGCTTCTGTTCTCCCACCTGAGCCTGTCTTCTGAATCTATACTGTTAGGGAGGAGAGGGGGGCAGAACCAATGATAAGGTTGCTCCTCTGGGACCGTTGCCGATTTGCTTAGGTAATAGTGCTGGAAAGAAAGGGGAAAGGGAATCATTAAAACAACAAGGAAAGAAAACACTTCAGGCATCTGACAGTTAATTTCCCTTGCATTGGGTAGCACTTGCACAGTGGCAGGCTATACTCAAGACTGTCTCTTGCTACGTGTCTCAGATTTCAGTCTTCTCTCCAACCCAGAGAACACCCAGGTGGAGCAGGAACACTTGGCCTCCTGCATACCCTCAGGTACTGCCACAGGAGGTGCTGGTTTGGTGCTTTCAGTCTGTCAAGTGCTTCCCTGATGTTTGCTTGATTTATTCCCCTCACTAAGGCTTTTGCCTCATCAAATCATGCTGAAATTAAAAAAAAAATAATACACACACACAAAACAAAAACAAAAACAAAAAAGCAACCCCCCCACCTTTTTAAATCAACCAAAACAACTGAGTGCTTTTCCAAAAGTAGTAGGTAATGGGAAACATTTTATAAAGAAAGGGCCGGTGAACTTGGAGCAATGCCTAGGGCTGTTTAAAGCAAAGCTGTGATGGCTTCTGAAATCATCAGATGGTCAGACAGCCAAATGAAGTGTCTGGGTATTCCTAAATCCCTCTGTCACCACCATCCCATACATGCTTCATCCCAATCAACCTGTCTGCCTTTGCAGGGAGAAGATGGAAAATGGCAACAGAGGTCTATGCTCGTGGGAAATTCAAAGGGAAGAATGGTCTGACATTTCTTGTGAGGATATAAGAGCTAAGAGTGCTGTTGTGAAGGCAGCTCTCTTGTATGGAAGGGACTTTGTTGTCATTGGTGGGCCTTGCCACAGGAACACCAGGCTCTCCAAAGAAACACTGCATGGATGACGTGTGAATGGTGATGGTAGGTGGGCTTGGCACAGCGGCATCTATTTTGGTTGTAAAAGGATGCAATAAGCAGGTGGAAAATGTTCTGGGTTGGTATTGTGCCTGCATGCAATAGTGGACCTGCAGTTGAGGACCCTTCATATAAAGTCTCTGTGACCTCTGGGGAAATAAACTGGATTAAACCTGGATTCAGTTCACTGAGGGAATGGCAAGTTGTCCTTGTTACCAGTGAAGGAGCAGTCAGGGAGCAATGAGGGGAGAACCTCTCTGCAGGCAGTGGAGAGGATCTGCTGGTAGGAGACTTCAAGACTGCAAGCAAAGAAGGTGAGTCAGTAGTGCTATTTGCCCTCTATTCTATTTTTTATTTCTCACATGCTTACAGCTTGACTTTTTCTTAGGGAGAGAGAAATAAAGCCTATATTGTCTTAAAAAAAGTCAGACTTGCTGCATGTGACTGCCTGTTGCTTCACTTTTCCGCTGAAACCCACCGTGCAGCAGCGATCCCAGGACATGTTTTGCAGCTGGGCTCCAGCCTTCCAGCAGTGGGTGCTGCCCACCAGCCCTGCCCTGAGCAGAGAATGGAGTAGGCCTGTGCCTCTGCAGGGCCTGGAGCTGTGCCTCTGGTCCTGGGACTGTGCCTTCACACATGGGGCTGCTGAGTCCCTGCCTGGGGAAACTGAGGGTGCTCTGCCTTCCTTCTCCCTGTTGAGGGGAAGGAACATCAACACAAGTTAAACCAGAAACCCCAAAACCATGAGTTCACTGGAGAGATGAGGCCAATAGAAATGGCTCAAACACCTGAGTTCTACTGCTGCACAGAGCACAAATGCAACCTCTTATTCCGTACCCTATCCCAGCCCACCTGTTTAATGGTGTAGATTTTTTCTAGCATGGCCTTCTACCAGGCCAGTGATCTCCACAGGGATAGCTGGGCAAGGTCAGGCTGTGCCCTCTGCAAGCAGCCATGGGGAGGCTGTGCTGGGTGCCAACAGCTAATGAGTGACTCAGGGAGTTATCTCTTGCTGATTTAGAAGCCCTAATTATATTTCTGGCCATGTTCAGCATTCTTGGCCTTGGGCAGGAACCAGCTATGAGGTGACCAGGTATGAACAGATCCTGCTTCAGTGACGGGGACAGCGGTCAGTGGCTGAAGAGCAGGAAGGGGCAGCCGTGGTGTCCCCAGACAGTGCAGGGGTCTCTGAGGGTTCTCTGGGCAAAACACAGTGGCTGCTTCCAACAATGCCATAGATTAGACAGCACACACCATATAGAGAGCTGCTTCCCAGCCTAAAGCTGAAGATAGAAAATGGCATCTGACCTGGCCATTTTGTGCCTTGGCGAGAAGACAGCTGAGGCAGCAGAGTCCTTCAGGTTGGCCACAGGTGCAAGCAACACCCTACAGACCTTTGTAAAGCTTTAAGTACCACAGCTACCCGAGTGTCACATCAGGAGAGCTACTTCAGACTGTCTTCCCACCCTCAGCCTTCTTGCTGCAGTGTGGTGGTGCAGATTTGGTTGCTCTGGAGTGCCCAAGGGACAGAAATGTTGTTCAAACACTAAACATTTTTTGGTGAAGGAATGTTTTCACAGCTTTCTGAGAATGCCTTTGGGGGCTTGCCAGATAGGTGGATGAAGGATTTTCTCATGACTTTTGAGTTTATTCTGACATGATGAGAAGAATGCTCTACTTTGAGTAAAAAGTATCTATTTAACAGGAATAATGAAAATTTTAGGGCTGGTGAGGAAAAAATACTCTGAACATAGTAATTCCATACTAGCAACTCATGAAGGCTTTGTAGAAATAAAGTGCCTGTCCTGCATCATTTTATGGATACCCTTGGATTTCATTAGCTTCAAGTTCAAGAAACCTGTTCAGGAAATGTTTAGATATAGTGTTGAGAGACATGGTTTAGTGGGGTTATTGGTGGTAGGTGGATGGTTGGACTGGATGATCTTGTAGGTCTTTTCCAACCTAGCTAATTCTATGATTCTATGATTCTTTGATTCTAAGTTGTCCTGGTTTCAGCTGGGAGAGTTTATTTTCATAATAGCGTATGGTATGATGCTATGTTTTGGCTTTAGGAGAAAAAACAGTGTTGATAACACACCGATGATTTTGCCGTTGCTGAGCAGTGCTGTACAGAGCCAAGGACATTTTGGTTTTTCAGCTCCTCATGCTGTCCTGCCAGTGAGAGGGGCTGGGGGGGGCAGAGGGGGGCACAAGGAGCTGTAAGGGGACAGGACAGCTGACCCAAACTGGCCAAAGAGATGTCCCACACCATATGGTGTGATGTGAAAAAGCTTGAAAAATGGCAGGGAGTTGGCCAGGGGAGCAGTTGCTGTGTGGGGACTGACTGGGCATTGGTTGGCAGGTGTTGAGCAACTGCATTGTGCATAGCTTGTTTTGTGTGTACATGTGTGTATATATACATATATATAATTATCGTTACCATTATTTTTTTTCTTCATTTTCAATCTTAGCAAATAGTTTTTATCTCAACCCATGAGTTCTACTTGGTTGTTTTTACCCCTATTCTCTCCCCCCATCCCACTGGGAGGGGCAGTGAACAAACGGCTGTGTGGTGCTGAGCTGCTGCCAGGTTAAACCACAACGCAAATTAAGACCTTACAGTTGGCAGCATCGTGCTCACAATTCAAAAACAATTTGAGTGTTGGATTAATTTCTCACCAGGAGGCATATTTTGATTATTCTACATGAGAAGAGTGATTTAGGCAATGTCAGACTGCAAGAATTAATAACACGGAAGCAATAAGAATCATATGCAAACTGTTAGAACTTTACTTAAAGTAATTAGAATATGAAAGCTGTTGGACAATATTGGAGCACAGATCTCCCCCCCTCCAAAAAGAAAGCATAGATCATTCTTTTTAACAATGCAAAAACATACATCTCTGTTAAATACATAAACAACACTCAATTTTAATGCAACACGTACTTTTATACTTTTGACCTCAGCAGTCATTGAAAAATGTACAAAGTTTTTACCTTCATTGGTTTCTTTAGAGGTTACAGAAAACCCACACATTTAAAGCAAAGCAAAACGTTTATTAAAAAACAAACGGGTAGCTTTAGGCATACAACTTCAAGAAAACAACGCTTCTTTTGAGAGAAATCAATTGGAATTCTACAAAAGTATGGCAGAAAATGATGCATGAGGTAACGTTTCTTTTAAAATCTAGGATCCCTGTACTGTAGTTCCAAATAGGGCTCTGACTTGACACCTACTGTCCTTGGAAAATTGACTTGTTTAAATAGTCAAGGATTGCTATTAGGCATACTTTGCATAAAGATAGCTTTATCCTGAAAGACACTGAAAGAATCTGAATCTGATAGTGAAAGATACTCTGAAAGAAATGAAAAGCAAGTGATACCTCTTAGGTGAAATATCCATTTGCCTAGTTCTCAGATTAACCTTAAAATAACAGAAATGAACTGAACAAAAAATGAGCTTTTTTTTTCTGGAAAGGTGACCTTAACCCCAGTGCAAACACAGCATTCCCTAAAGGGCGCCCAGCTACTACTCTTGCCTTTCTCGGTGTTGCAGGCCTGCTGAGAACAAAACAAGACCTCATCCTGCAGAATGCTCCATGGACAGAGGGTCAGGTGGAGCAAACACAAGGCCCCCAAACATCCTCCCACTCCTTCCCAAGCAAGCCTTCACATGCTGTGCTGCCCTTTCTTAGGATGCTGCTTCAAGACACTATTTCCCGCTCTCATTTTTTGGAAGTATTTCCATTAAACTAAAAACAAGTCAATTTTAGAGAACCCAAAGGCACAATTAGAACATGCAAATATGAGTTTAGTATTTATAGGCATTTCTGTGGCGCTGTTCCCTGTAGTATCCAAGCATTTTTCACCAGCATCAGTGAATTCTATCCTTAGAACACCTTTTGGAGATTGGAGAACCTGCTATCCTTGTTGTTACTACTTTACAAATGATGTATAGTGTGGTCAAAGGCATCCTGAACCTCTGCTCTGAAACTGAATTCCTCTTTGAGATACTTTCTGGGGGGCATTTCTATGCAATTTGGCCTTCCTCCGAGACAATCCCCTGCTGCGGAGACAAAATAGTTCTCATCTGCTGCTTTCCCCTTTGGGTTCTGCTCAGCTTTAGAGTTCCTTCTAGAGCAACCTTGTGGCTGGCTGTGCTCAGCTATGTGAAGACAGAGAGAGCAGGACGCGTGAAGCTTCCTTCTTTCTCCACAGCAAAAAGTGTGAAAAAGTTTGGTGTCTTTTATATTCCTAGCACGGTAAAGTTCGGGTTTATCTGATGTCAGCAGTGCTGCCTGGTAACCTTCATAGGTGAGTGAACTTCTCATTAAAGATGACAAATGAGGGAGTCACGCCATTAAACGCATTTCATCTATCCCACCAAGCAGAACAGGCTCCTCGGTCTCCTGTTGGGATTTCTGCAGCCTGTGGTACTAGGATGCTCTGCCAGTGTCACAGCACAAAAAGCAGAAGCAGCATCAGAGGACCTGACACTGGCTGCAATCCCAGCCACAAGTCCATCAGCAAAAGGCAAGGTCTATTTTCCCTCTCTCAGAAGAGCCAGCCCTGGGGAGGATTGCTGCCGCGATGGAATGACAAACTATCAAGCAGTGTCCTAAAGGGGCTCTGCTTCAGGTCACCTCCCACTTGGCAGGCAAACCCTGGGGACCCACGGCCTACCAAAAACAGCGCCTGGGTTCTTGGCTTCAAGAAAACGGAGGCAGCAGCAATAAAAGCAGATCTAAAGTAATAGCAGGGCCAGTGTTCTGAACAAGTGACATGATCTGAGCTCAACTACCTTTACGGTGGTGGTGGGAGCTTCTGTCCCATTGAAAAACACAGGCTGAATTCCGCATCTTGTGTGTTTGCTTTGTCATAATATACGGTGTTTTGCGGATAGATTTTTATTAAAAATAAAGTAAGTGGAGTGCACTTTGAACTATGTTATTTAAAGAGTCTGTAGATAAAATCAGTTGATGTAAGTAGCCCTATGGCCTATAGCCTCCTAATTGTTTCCTTACAGCTTAGGAAGAACACTGTGTTTACTGTCATAGGATGCAAAGCCAGAGTTGCATTAGTGCTGTCTCAGAGAGCAAACTACAAAGCTGAGCATGCTAGTTCAGGCTCTGCTGCTTTCTACTTGCGTACTCACACTCTGCTTTCCACCTAGGCAGGATAGTCATTCAAAGCTAATGCTTTTTTTTTTTCCAATTTTTTGTGTGTTTTGGTGGAATTACGGATACAGCTGTCACTTCAATTTTAAAACACATCCTTTCCTAAGAGAGTATTTATAAGCTCTCATTTGTAGACTGCCCAAGCTGTTTTATTACATAAATTGAAGTATTTGCATTACGTCAATTACAGTTATCAGAAAGGATAGCTTTTATTACAGTGCTGAATGATGCATGTGAAAAGAGGGTGATGCATGCAGTTGCTTGCTGGTTTCAGGCTTTTGTACTTAGAGAGTTAACTGTAAAAGTGCAGTGCAGTTCTCAAATATTTTGTCTGCATATACAATGGCTGATTTTTGCTTTGCCCTCATTGTGGGGCTCCCACAGGGTGGGAGGGTGCTTACAGCTGGCCCTGAAATATGAAAGTTTTGTCGTGTGCAAAAGAATCTGTGAAGCTCAGATTTTGGCTTAGATATCTGCATGGTTGAGCCCTAGTGGGCACCATCTCTCAGCCCTGAACTGAAACCCTAAAAAAAAACCCAAACAGTCTCGAGTGCCTTAAGATGACAGGACTGTTCTAGGTTCCTAAGTGAACCAGAGAACAACTTATGTTGGATGGGGATGGCAGGTAGTTATCTATGTAACCCCAAAGCAGGGCCACTTTAGACACCAATCAGGTTGCACGAGTCCAGCTGAATTTTAAACTTAACAGATTCTTCCAGTGAATCAGCCTCTCCAACTCTTCAGGCCGTATTTCAGTTTTTAACTACGCAAAGTCCTGTGCTTCCCAGAGCTTCAAACAAACTTGTGCTGCTGCAGGGCTGCAGTGCTAGCTCTGCTGGAAGAGCTGGGGCCTGGTGCTAGGAAATCACCAGAAGGTGGAAAAGTGGCTCGAGTTAAGTAGTGAACTTGAATTAATTCTTTGAATTCTTGACTTTAAATAAAGAAACCCCCCAGTTCCTTCTGTCTCTTGACTCCTTTTCAGCTTTGCAAATGAAAAGCAAAAAGCAATTCATCAAAAAAACAGTTTTGTTTTAAGCTGCTTTTTAAAGACTACTTTACTTGACATTCAGCATGAAGACTACATTTTCCTTCTCAAAATTCCAACAGACAAAATAAACCTAGCGGGAGCAGTCAGAAGAAAATAAGGAAATGTCTGACGATGCAGAACGGGGAATGAGAGAAAAAAATGAGGTGAAACCCACAAGTTGATGAGAGCAGTGACAATGTCTAGTAATCACAGAATGCCAAGGAGAAGTCTGGCAATGGCTGTGTTGATGAGTGGATCTGTGCACTGATCTCAAAGCAAATCCACACAAGCTGCCCCAAAATCACTCGTGAGCCACAGCTCCCTAAGCACTCCGCTTCATCCCCCTGCTCTGCTGCTCTCTTGCACGTCTGGACCAGGCTGCGCCTGAACTTGTGGCTGATGTAATGTAGATGCCTCACTTCATGCCGTGCATCAGCACGCAGTACAACCAGGTGTGCTGCTTGCTGCAGAGAAGACAAGAAGTGCCCATGGTGCTGGTGCTGCCTGGGGGAGACGCAGCCCTTCAGCTGGCCCTCGCAGTGGCCTGCAAACATGGCAGTCTGCACGTGCATATGGCTAACTTGGTACTTGGGAAATGCCAGTTTGATATCAAAGGTGTGTAATTCACTCTTTGTTGCTCTCTGTTAACTTTGTTTAACTAAAACTCGTGACATTTGCCCAGTTACTGCCAGTAACTTGGAATCAGCAGGCGATGTAAAGTCTCCTCTTTGCACGCCACAAAACCCATATATTGGTTCATTTCTGCTTGAATACTTTTCTGAGATGTTTTTGTGCTCCTTTCTCTGATGACTCCTCCACTCTTAGAAACCAAAACACTCAAAGCTGTGCCTCATTTACACATCACTTCTCACCCTTCACTTCCTCTCCAGTGCAGTTAACAGGTGAATGGCGGCAGGCATTTCTGCTCTCTGTTAATTGATTTCCACTCCATGATGCTGTCTTTGGGCTGGGTATGCCACATCCATCAGCTTTTCCATGTCCCCCACTTCTCTCCCATTTCATCTAAATCCCACTTTATCTTAATGGTATTCTGTCTGATGAAAGGTCGTTCTATTTATTCGTTTATGTAGCTTTAAACAATTTTTTACGCAGCCCATTCCCTCTTTAAGATCTTATTTATACTTTGTTCCAACAAACTGTATACAGCCAGCAGTAAAAATGCGTGCATAAAACTCTTACACACACATATATACATACCCTTATATATATATATATATTCATCAATCTATGCATGGCTTTCTGATACACTAATGGCTACTGGACCGACGCTCAGCTATCCCCAGCCGCATTCCGTCCCACTGATCACACCATGCCCACTCATGGGCATGGGCCCACTCATGCCCCCAGTGAGAGGCCGAGGTGTGCCACTGCCCTCCTGCTCCCACACCATCCCACACTGCCCGCGCCTTGCGGCCGTTCCGAGAACCCCAAGGCGTCCTTTCACCCTTCCCTTGAAGCACGAGGCGCCAGCCCACAAAAAAAGAACTCTCTCCCTCAAAAGGCTCCTGTCTGTGTGCTGCGGCCTGCCCTGAATACACTGCATTCAGCAGCTCGCCCTCCGTCTCCAGCCACTGTCTGTCTGTCTGCAGCATTTCGGCACAACTCGACCAAGAGCCAGATATAAATCTCTCCCG
The DNA here is from genome assembly GCF_002078875.1 of Numida meleagris. Taxonomy (NCBI): domain Eukaryota; kingdom Metazoa; phylum Chordata; class Aves; order Galliformes; family Numididae; genus Numida; species Numida meleagris. The sequence goes on along the minus strand of NC_034410.1, from coordinate 74,404,668 downwards.
TTCAAAGGAAATATTTAGCAGCAAAGTGAGTAGGAAACAAAAGACTTCTCTGTTACTCACCCATCCTCTCGCCCAGCACAGCTCTTGCTCTCAGCCACGTGGCTGTGTAAGAGGGATGGGACACACGGAGCCCATCTCACCAGGGCCACTGCCTGGTAAGTGTGTGGGGGAGATAAAAAATAGGTGTTCTCCAACTGCTGTTAGGTCTGTGAAAGGAAAACTCAGAAAGTTAACACAACCTTAGGTATGTATTAAAAGCCTAGGAACATTAATCTACTATCTACCAGTGGCCCTTTTACTTCCTGCTGTGTGGTATGTTCTTTCGTGGTCTAGAATATAAGATGGGAGGATGCAGATCAACTTTTTCCTCTTTTTATTGTTATTTCATTTATATAATTCAGTAATTCTCAAGAAAGTACTGAAAGGCTAAAACTTCACATGAACTCAGTGAGATGACTGTGCTCTCTCTCTCTCTCTCAAAACAGACAACTAACAGATTTCTATTACTTCAAAATGTATCACACGGATAGGATTTCATGAGCAACACCACAAAGGAGACAGCATTTCATCAAAATTCAAGAGTCCCTTTGGGCAGGAAGAAGACAACGTGTTCACGAGGGCCTGCTCAGCAGAGACGCTCGGGTGGGTAATGATTGCACCCATTCAGTGGGGCTCAGCCAAACTGGACGTGGCGGCACGCGCCCTTGATCCAAAGGCAGCCCAGTTGGACGCGCCATCAAATAGGGTTCAGATTGACACTGAAGCCCTTGATGATGTCACCAGATGGAGCTCTGGGCGCTGCTGTGGCACATGGAGCTCCTTGTGGACGTGCCATCAGGTTGAGCATGCCAACGCGAGAGAGCATCTGCTGGGTCACCCAAGCTCCCACATGGGGTTACGTGTTGCAGATCTATCAGCAGATTTGGTTAACCCAGCAATGTGAAAAATAGACAACAAATGGGAATCAATGTTATGCATGTGTCCTTACAAAACTTTGTGAATACTTGCCCAAATCCTACCACTCCTGTGCACATTCGTTATTTTGCAAAACAAAGGAATATTAAATACTACAGAACTGAAATTCTGACTTTTACAATACCATTAGTTTTGCTCTATATGACCAATAATTCTCTTTTTGATGATTGTTCAGTTTTCTATCTAAAACAAAAGACTTAACGCTTCACCTAATTTGTTTTCAAATTCCTACTTTTTGGTGCAGTTATTACCTTGAGCCCTACATCTGTAATGCTCAAAATTCTCCAGAAATACTACTATTTGTATTTCAGCCAAGTATCAAAAGAAATACTACACACAAATAATTTAGTGTTTTATCCCCACCGTTCCTGAAACACTGCACATTGTGGATTTGGATACAATGAGGAATCAAAACTACAGGAACAGAGAAGTCTTTAACTGGCCACTGTGATCTGTAACAGTCTATATACATGTTATATACATATGACTGTTTGAGAATATTCAGTGAATGCATATGTGTACAGTCACCATACTGTACAAAGTTCATTTGTCTGAGGATATTTTTTTTTGTCTTTTTAAAAAATCTCCTATAAGAACCAATGAGAACAACCTTGCGGTGGCACAGAAAATGCGTGGCTACTAGGTTTAGTCTTGCCCTTTACTGCCACCACTAATTAACCACAAACTGATTTTTCAAGTCTGTCGTTCAGCAAAATCCCTTCTAAGTCTTTTCTTGCTGCATTTGCACATATAACAAATTGGTACAAATGTCTAAAGTAAAGTTCATTGATACAATGCCTTTCATTATAGCTACACCTGGTTACTAGTCAACTTGGTAATGTTTTAGAGACATTTTTAGCTGAACTTGGAAAAATAAGAAATGTATTGTAGTTTAAAATAAATGTACATCATATACAGTATATATATTTATACACATGTGTATGTATATACACACATATATCGATATAACATTTAAAGTAATGGCTAATTCTGATCAATTTTCTGAGTGCTGGGACTACCTGGCAAATAATCTAGAAACTGAAGTTGTCCACAATTAAATAATCATTTCCACAACTTATAAAAATATATTTTTACTAAACAAAGTTTAAATTAACTGGTTTGCAGATATACCATGTAGGATAACTGTATCCAGAATCTGGCACAGCTACAACTGAAAGAATCCAACCTACTACAAACTGGACCCAGGAACGCTGCCCCGCAGCCAAACACAGAACAGCACAGCAACAGAAGCTGCTCCCGCAGCCATCGTCAGTGACACCCAAACCACCTCTGGTTCAGTAACCTCTTACACGGGCTTCATTTCCACTTGACATGGACTGACCATCCAACCCCACGCTCTACTGTTTAAGGCTCAATTAAACTGCACAGTGCCTGCCTTGTTTGCAAAGTGCAACTTGCTGGTTTGAGCAGCTTTCCACTTCCATGACACTGTTGAAAGCTAACAAGTGATCATGGTCCCTAATTGAGGACTTGGAGAATTACCAGTACTTGAGCTTCACCATACTGATTCTGATCTACTGCATAGGTAAATATATCATAGCAAAACATACATATATGTGTGTATATATATATATTTATATATATATACATGTGTGTGAGCATGTGTACACCACCAAATTAACAATTTCATGGAACTGTGTGTAGTAATGTGACATAGCGTGGTATCCTGCACAAGTTACCTATATTTTTTTCTTTCAATATATAGACACCAGAAATAAAGGTAGAGCAGATCAACCTCTAAAAATTAAAGTTAAATCAGTGGACAAGAACTTTGGTAAAGCTTGTCAATTTTTATTTTTTTTTTATTCAAATACAGTCAAATTATATCAGTTGCTATCACCCTCTTCACAAGAGGAAAGTGCATGTTTTTTTTTCCTAAAGAAAACCATGTGAGGTGGTGCTTAACTATTCAAGAAGATTCTGAATGAAATGCTTACATTTTTCAAAAGATTTTTGTCTTTCAGATGGAATGAACACTAAACAGAGTTCTTGTCCTGTGTGTATTTCATTTACCGTATGTGTATATATATATAAATATATATACATGTATGTCTCTGTGTGTGTATATACACATCCACGCACTTTTAACAGCAAAGAGGAACCTGTTTTTCTCCATATAGAGACTTACATGTTCCTCCCTGTCTTGTACCCTGTGCAGTATAAGCTTTAGTGATGAGGCCAAACAAAAAGATATAGTTCACCATAGTATATTAGTTTATGTAGCAAAGTCATTTTCAAGCAAGTAAAATAAAGCTCTGTATTCCAAACTTCTTTTCCTTAACATTTCTCATAAAGAAAAGGAAGGAAAAGGAAAGAGGGGAGGGAGTAGGATTATGGCAGTAGCACTGAGCCAGTGGCACTCGTGTGTGCACACAGGCACACTCACACAGCAGGGCTTTGGTTGACAAATGCAGATTGTCCAGAGAAGATGGATGCATAAGTAAGGAAGACTCTACAGTGATGCAATTGTATCTTTTATGTTTGCATGGAGTGAGAAAACAAATTCAATTGAAAAAGAAAAAGCAAAGACCTCTTTTTAGGTCCCTCATCAGTGTGAGCATACTCAGTATGCTAGAGAATTTATCTGAAACCTTTTAAATCAAGGCCTCTTTATTACAAAAATAAAAACAAACAAACAAAAAAGTATGAGAGACGACAAGATGCTGAAGTGTCACTCCAATCGTCCCTGTAGAGAACAATTGCATCCCATTTCTTATTCATTCTCTTCTCTCATTTCTACGATGTCTGTCATTTCCTCCGTGTGAGGCATGTCGGTCATTGCAGAGTCTTCACCTTCTGCAGATGTTTCATTCTCGTTCCGCTTCTTTTTCTAGATTGAAACAACCACTCATAAACATACAAATATGTTGTTTGTGAACACAGTCCTACAAACTTCGGGCACTGGGAGAAGCAAGGTGGAAATAATAGGTTTGTTAGGGTATGTTATAAAGAGCTATGATATTTGTGTCATATTCACAGCTTGCCACTAGCAAGTTGTCATAATTTAGAAGGTTTCCATAAACTTTTGGGATGTGGCTTTCTCCCTTCTAACATAAATGCAATAATAAACGCACTTCTTATGCTAACAGACATCCAAGACGGGCGTCACTGTGACTGGAGGGAAGAAAGCATCTGGAATCTTTTACATCATCGATTTCTTATTATTAAAAAACAAAAGCAAGCAAAATATTTGAGAAGATAGGTTGGTCTAGGGAGAGATCTGAATTTCTCAAGTGTCAAACTTCAGTAATTTTTAAGATGTAAGCATTCTGGTTTTTCTTGGTATTGCTGATCCACTGTGAGCCCCCACCCCACCAAAGCCTAGTAATGTTTGAGTATTTTTGGATAGCAGGAGCGGGAGGGCATTCAAGAGTCCTATGATTCATCCAGGATGTCCTGGATTAGTAAAGCTAAGAAGTATTCAGCCCCACTAAAAACAAATTGAAGCATCTGTTCCTTATTATCCATTTCTCAGCAGGCTGACTACTCTTACTGAAAACACTTGTAATACTGACAAAAATACCCCCATAGGTATTACTGATTCAGCTGAGTTTAGGCATATCAGAATTTCAGTATTCGGAAGTGTCTACACAACTCTTGATTTGCAGCTCTCAAGTATTGAACACTTATTGCCTCTTTAGGTGAAAACAAGTTGATCCATAGTTACTAGTTGGCTCTGCCACTGTCACAGTGGCTACGGAGATGATGGTGTCAGTTATATGCTAATTCTGGTAATGGAATAAATTAGTTTGGCACAGCAATTACTATTACTGCCTGCAAAAAAATGAAGTACTGTCCCTGGCTAGAAACAATCTTTAAGCTACTACTGTACCAAGAAACGATCAGAAGGTCAGTCTAAAACAGATAGATATAAGCTGTGAAACCTCAGGCCAAGAATAGCTGTCTCGAAGTCTATAGGTTTTACTCTGGTGGTCAGAAAAAACATAATGGATTAATCAAAACAGAGATCAAGGTCTTCTGTTTTCTTATGCACCTTGTACAGGTTGGTCTGTAAAGAAAATGGAGATGCTGGGGAGTTACATTTCAAGAATACATTCCAAGTCTGAATTAAAATCTGCTTTCACCAGACCCTGCAGAGCCTACTTCTTACCTGTTTTCGATAGACATAACAGGCCGCTATTGCAACCATAGTGGATTCTCCCACAAAACCTGCTAGAAGGGATCCTACTCCCAGGGTGGCTCCATGAACTCTGTGGGTAGCACACAAAAATCAGTCATGGCTGTATGACAATGCATAATGCTTAATTATATTTCCTGCATGTAGAACCAATCTGTTTTTAGAAGCATTTCCTTCAAAGAAAGGCACTAGCAAAGAGAATAACTGGTATTTTAAATGGCTTTTTTGTTTCTTAACTTACTTCAATATTTAGTAAAAAAAAAAACAAATCCTGAACCAAGTTCCCAACTAAGAAAAGCTGAATACAGAATTTAAAGTCATGTGCAGTGTTCTGTAGAATAGATTCTTTAACTTTACAAACAGGATATACTTCTGATATCTTTCTTAACAGCGCATTTAACATAAAGGAAATAAATTCCACATAGGACATGTTTTTGCCTCTCTGGCATTTGTGCATTTTTTCCAAAATGAACATCAGAATCTTGACTGCCTACAGCAAAGTCACACTTGTAAATTTGTAAATGTTTCTCTTCTAGATATTGCAACCATTTCGGGTTTAATTACAGCTAGTATTTGAGGGAAAATGTTCTTGGTTAAGCAAATTCAGGAAACAGGATTGAAGAGAAATCAATTCCATCGTCCATGTGGAGAGCAAAAAAACTTACCCCAAGTAAGGCAGAACAATGAGACTGGTGATGAGGACGATAATCCGCAGCACTGAGCTGGGTGCCAGCACAAACGTCTTCTTTAGAGTCATCAGCCAACCAGTCAGGTGTGCTCTGACTGTCACTGTTAATGAACAGAGGAAGGGAAGGGGAAAAGGAGGTAAAAGTAGTGAACATCAATCATCTCATATGAAGATTTTGTCATGCAGAGGGCACTGTTCAGAAAAACTCGTGGTGAAACTCATTTCTGGTAGCTCTGCGCACTGGGAAACCCTACTAGAAATGAAGTAGATTTAATGTGCAAATTGCTTGAACAACATGACTTTAGATATATTTAGTATATATATCTATATATATTTAGGAGAGAAAGCAATCCTTCATGGGAGCTGTTCTCTTACAATCATTTTATTAGATGCTCCATTCTGATATATGCTACACTACATCAAATAGCATTTGTTTACAGAAGTTAGAAATTTTTTGAGTGGAAACATTTTGAACGGTGCTGTCAAGCTTCTCTCCTGAATAGGGACATTAACTAATATCCTGTTTTATATGAGGTGATGATATCTGAAAGTGCCATTCAGACTGGCTGCTGAAAGGAAGACTACTGGAGGCAGTGTCACTGTGCAGTTAGTCCTAGATGCTATCTCGAAGTTCACTGCAGCCTTGGTAGAAAAACAGTACGTGCACATATGCGTCACTAATGCTATTCATGTGTGTTCTTGGTCAACTACAATAGACAGAATTCAGGTCTTGCTTTGAACAGCCAGAAGTCTGCCTAATGACAGACCGCCCCTACTTCAACCCATGTATCTTCACTAGTGGTATAAATAGTTTTCGTCTACACTGACTTTGATAAAAACAGTGTTATTGCGCTAGGCATGCACTTAACCATTCTTACATGTACAGCCAAGTCTGACTCTGTGGCCACAGCTCAAAGTTGGATTGGCTTTGAGGTTACAGAGTTTTTATTTTCTTGTTTTTACCTGGAACTGGGAAAAAGGAGAAGATGCGCAAAGGAACAACACACAGCTCTGCAAAAGCGAAGTCTACTCCAATTATGTCAACTAAAATCTTCTCTGACACATTTGGTGTCCAAAACATCACAAAGCAGAGCTAGGAAGGAAATTCAGAAGAACAAAATTAAGAAATGTTTATATTTCAGAAGCAAAGTACAATAAGAGATAGGACCTCTATAGGTTGAAAACATTTACTGATGGGCATTTTTTGTATTAAATGAAGGAAGAAGATGCATACAAAGTAAAAAAAATAAGCTTGTCTTTCTATAGCATTCATAGATCTGTAGCACGCAAGGATTAAGGTTTCATCATCACTAAGACGAACATATTTATGATTAACATAATCACTTTCTTTCATCTTCACATTCTCTGAGGCTTCTGCCTCTTTGGACGTAGACCAATGAAAGAATATAACAAAACCTACATGTTAAGCAACAATCCTGATTCAACAGGTTATGAAGCAGTCATAGAAAAAATGACATGTGTGCAAACCTAACAATACTTGTTTCCTGTGCTTGGATTCCAACAATGTGAATGTTATGATTGAATCTGACTGTAACCAAGAAGAAATTGTAGGTAGGGTTTTTTAAAGGCTCTTCAGAGAGTCACGCGAATCATTACCAATTTGCGTCTTCAATAGTAGCTGAAGATGCCAAACCCTACAAAAGTTACATGCAACCTTATTGTTCTCAATAAAGCGGAAGACAGACTCTCATCTCTCTTAAATCAATCAGAAATATGGGACAAGAAACAATCATAAGCAAAGCTCATAAAGATAACGATTCGCTTTAAGAAGTGTATTCAAAGCAATATTCTCATAGCAATTTAAAGTTTTCAGTTATTTAAATGCAGAAAGACTGTAACATACAGTGTATTTATACTCAGCATGCATTCAAAAACACAGACTATGCATGTGTACATGAGAAGCATGTTAACTTCAGAAGCAATTCCTGCTCTTCAGGTTCCTCACGTAGCAAGGCTGACACACATAAAAGGACTTTTATTTATGGTGCCTGCAAATGGATGTACTTGAATAGTCTAATTCTTACAAAAACAGTAAGAAGCTTGATGTTTAGAGCGTCTGCTCTGGTTAAGAAATCCATTTCCCTAAAACAGATTATCAAATGCTTTAGTAAATAGAGATTTTAACTACTCCAAGACCCAGAGATTTGATCTAGATCTAAGATTAGAGGACTAAACACATTGCCGATACTAGAACTGTTAGTATGTAATACACCTGATACCAAGGCAAAGGTCTTCAGCAGCCATAGCCCTGCAGACATTGTGCCCTCAGGGCACAAGTCCACTGGGTCTTGTCATTTAAGGAATGTGCTGTTTATACCGTACATGAAAGGAAACCTCCCCTAAAAAGCCCAGAACAAATGGCACAGGAGCAGTACATGCCGTTTAACCTTCTGGTCAGTACTGGGGCAGTGCCTTAGTCCAGATTGAGGGGCTTCTTTGTAGCTGTCGGTTCCAGCTTTGGTTCAAGGCACTCCCCAAAGAGTGGTACCGACAGGCTCTGCAAGAGTTTGTTCTGCAAGAAGATTCACCAGATCTCCTCTCAAGTATAACTGTTTTTGTGATTAAAAAAGTGATTTCTTCCTGCCATTCTCCCAGTAGAGCTGTCTATGACTCTCAAAGCAATCTTTTATTTTTGTAACCTATAAGCTAATATCATAGTACCTATCTCTCTTCTTATTATCCAGGTGACACATCCAGACACGTTCAGATGGCTTCTAAGCCAGACTTTGAAGTTCTACTGCCTCCAGGACAGCTGGGATTTCACTCCTGCTCTTTGCTTGAGTTCCAGAGATTGTCCTTTCTATTGAGCCTACATGTATCCAGCGCACAGAAGTTTCTAAAGGTCTGTCACTAAGTGACTTGTAGGAGGTCTCACATTCTGACAGCCTATGCAGTGGCAAAACCTTTTGTGCTCCTGCCAGAAGAATAGTATCTAGCTTTCTTCCCTGTTTCTGAGTCTAGGAAACCCTTTTTATTTTCTGCAATTGAACTTTCTACTCAATTACTTTGAAGCTATCTTGCAGTGTATTTCATAGAATCATTAACATTGGAAAAGATCACAAAGATCATCTAGTCCACAACCGTCAACCCATCACCCATGCCAACTAAACCATGTCACTCAGTACCAGAATAATACATGGAGGAAGGTAAGAATGGAAGGCATATTTGCTGATCATAATTTTTCTTCTGCTTTAGGCAGCATTTCTCTGCCCGTGCTAAGCTACTTGTGTAGGGGACAACTGAAGCAGAGGGGACAATCCAGAGCAGAGAAGGCCGTGTGGCTGAGAATCCACTTATTAAAAAGTTACTGTAAAATGACAGAGCAAATTCTTTCAGTATCACAGACAAGGCAGACTGCAGTGATTTATACAAGCTGACTGTAAAGCAAATATTGAGAACATTTTATCAAATATGTCTTCAAAGTCCAGTAAAGAAAATAAGACACAATCATGTCCACTCTTCAATTATAGCTTACTGTTTTCTGAAAACAACAACCTTTATGCTGCTGGTACTGCCCAATACAATTAGCATCCTACTGAGCAGTATAGTTACTACCACTGAAAGACTCCACACTAAAAAAGCAACTAAGAGAATTATTCTCAGCCATGTTCTCTTTGAAGTTCAAGTTTTTTTTCTAGCCTTGATAGGAGCAGACTCCAATCTCCAGCCAACTCAGACAAGAGAAAGGCCAGCTTGCAAATCAGGGGTAATGACTACTACCCAGCTGGCACGCAGGCGTCCATCCTCAGCTGTTGCAAACTACAGACACACCTCCAATCGGCAGTCAGTGCTGATAAATGGCTTCAAAGAGCACTTCTTACTCAGCAGCTGATGGATAAAGATCACAGTGATTGCTAAGCTTAAGAATAAGCAGTTTCAGGTGATGAGGTAGTGGAAGGGCCTCCTATTTCTGTTTTGGTATGCTTTTGTCTTTTGGTTGTAACGTTGATGGTTAGTTTCATTTTGCAAGAGATTCCTCTCTCATCTTATGTACAGATGACTTTCTCGTTGCCAATGGGGTACAAAGCTGCAGAAAAATAAATGAATGCTTTACATCATGCAAGCTCTCTGTAGTTTTATTTCTAGAATGCTTTCAGTTTAAGAAGTTTCTTGATTATATCAAAGACAAATTCAAAATACAGGGGGAAAAAAAAAAACAACTCCTGCTTCAGGAAAACAGTAACATTAAACATAAGAAGCAGGAAAGCTATCTTGGCTACAGATAAGGTATACAGAAAATAGATGAGTCTCAGCTTTTTCTGATGTTGAGAGTTGTGATTACGTTGGTAAAGAGTTGATAGTAATGGGAAAGGAGAGCAGAAAAGATAGATTCAAAGGAGATGATGCAAGCAGTCCAGTGAAAAAGCGTGGTACAACCACTTGGAGATGGGACCTACTGGAAGAAGCAGTGGTAACATCTTGGGGATCAGACCAGAAAAGATTTTAGAGAGCAGATTTACACCCTGCATGTCTCCTGTCTTTCTTGTAGGTAAAATATTCTGTTTACCTTTCTCTGCCCCTTCTCTCCCCTATATCTCTCTGTGTATGCCTGCAATGTTAAAAATGGAGTAAATAGGCCTGGGTAGGGTTAGAGTTACAGCTTCATTTAATCTAATAGAGCTGAAGATAGTACAGTAAAAGCTTCGGCACTGAGTAGCAGCATGTGTGCATGTTTACACTCTGCAGCTTCAGGCTGCACTCGCAGTTGATTACAATGCCTGCAGACAGTAAAGAATACTGTACTTAAGAATTCTGCAGTTGAGCATTTTAATGCTTTGAAAGTAAGGATTTTTCTCGTGGAATTCTAGCAACTCAGCTAACTTGATTTTTCTATTGTATGGTATGAGTAGAGGATGATATTGAAGCCTTTTGTCATTTCAATGGCACTTCAACTGAGAAGTGATCAGCACTTCAAAAATACAGGAAAAGAAGGCAAAGGCAGAAGAGTGGAATACAACAGAGAATATGGAGGTCTGAATAAATAAGGTAGTATTTATTATGGTGTTATCTCTGTTTGAACACTAGCCTGAGTACTTCTGAAGGTGTTTTAATCACTTGAAGTGATTTGAAGGGTTGCGCGATTAGGTAATGTGTCTTTAACTGATCTGGTGTAGTGAAATTGGAAAGACATTATTAAATATGTCAACTTACAGCTGCAGGAGAATCAGTACAGCTGTACTGGATCAGATTAAAGCTCCAACTTGATTAGTGCTGTCTCCCTGCTCAATGTTGCTCAGGTATGCCTAAGGAAAGGGCACAAAGAGTAGAAAAAGGGCAGAATAAGAGATGCCCTTTCCCCAGTGTACAGTCTGAACTGCTGGCAGCTACAGCTTTGGGCATTCCTCACTGGGACAAGGCATTTGTAGAAGTATTGTCAATAGTGGTGATGCACCATTATCCAGTCCTGCACTATTTTGTGCATACAAAATATCTAGTATTAGCGTTTTTCTTTTGCAATCTAACTGTGCATTAAAAATACCCCACCCCAAACCCTTCACTTGTGACTGAGATGCTCTCAGTTAAGTACCTGCTTGTACTTTCATGCAGAACCTTGCTTGTCTCAGCTAGCAAATTCAAAGACTGGGTATGCCGAAAGAAGATGCATTGAAAACTATTACTGTCAAGAAGCCTGACGAAACACGCCGAACTGTTATTGCAGCTGGGAAAGTATCGAACTGGTAGTGCTCAAACTTCTCTTTAATCTCTTATTACGTGTACTGCGTGTATTTGACCTTCACAAATGATTGTAGAAGACTGTGTCAGATGCTGCACACATGAGTTCTCTGGTTTTCCAGAACTATCACCATTTGGCCTCTTCAAAGGCCCTAAACCTCCTGGAAGCTACTTCCATTTATTCTGATTGTTGACAGGGATTGCTAGACCTCAGAGACCCGCTACATAATGCATGATAACACATCATGCGAACAAAGGCTATTGTCATGTGTAATCTGCAGGGTGCCGGATTGATTTGCTTTTAGGCACTTATGGAAAACCATGCGTCTCTTGGGAAATTCACACACAAATATAAGGATTAAAGAGTATCCTGCTGAGCTATGAACAATGGTATAGCACTCTTAGACTTCAACCTCCAGATAGAAAAACACTGATGACAAAGACATGACTGTTCCTGAGAAAGAGGCTAGGAAATCTAAAATGAATGTCCCGATCTTATTCCAGATTGCTGTAACAGATTTAACCATGGGGATTTAACCAAGTGGGTGGAACAGTGAACCTGTAAAAGGGCTTTCTGTGTTGAAATGTAGTTCATAATTTTCCACTGCAAAACAACTGAGCAGATGTTTCCTATCGCTTTTTGAACTTGATAGGTTTTCAGAAGTGTGGCTGTCCAAGAAAGGTCTTTAACCCTCAAACTATTGTTTTGTGTGTGTTGAAGGCTGCATCTTAACTAACTTAACCTATGCCTTGCCCATGACCTCTCCATGGCCCTTTATGGTATTTGATGCTCAATCATTTATTACATATATCAGCTTTGATTTACCCCTCAGATATTTGAGACAGTATCGGTTAAGTTAATAATTTCTAATAATATGAAAGAATATTGCACGATTTTTGCCTTTTGAAAAGGCCAATAAATGAATTATATTAAATAAACGTATCCTGAATTCTGCACAGTCTGATCTCCTGAACTGTGAGACATCTCCAAGGCCTCTGTCATTCCCACACAAGCAGAACTTCCATAATTCTGTCTCCTTTCAAGGCTTATATCCCAGGATAAGGTGTTCTTGTAGACACTTATGCAAGTTGAAAGAATGTCTTCTTCCAGCTTGCATCAGTGTGACAAATGGATGTTGAAAAGAGGAGTAAATCTCATATTTTGCAAGATGTTGGGGATGAGGGGAAATCACACCTGATTTTTGCTGAGTTTCTATGACCATTATATATATACCTTCATTGAAGGACCTTGAAAATTGAGTCCTCTAAATTACTGTGTATTGGGATTTTTCTTAAACTTACTCAAGCATCTTAATGTTAAAGAAAATAGTGCTTATTTTTATTCTCCATTATAAAAATACAAAGTTGTGTATTGTTAACTACTACTACTGAAACTAGGGAAACAGTTACTATTAATTAGTCATGCCCCTTTTCAGACTATAGTTGGAATGCGTATTCTGTTGCATAGCCATATTCAACATAAAAACAATTTTTTAATGCCTTCTGAAGCATTCATTCCACTATGCAGTCTCTCAGGTAATCAAACAACATGAAAAATGTTCAGCAGGGTTTTTGCAGAGGAAGAAGACCTGGCCACACATCAGTTTACACAAACAAAGGTTTTCATGTTTTACTGTGGACCCAATGACAACAAAATGCCTTATCATAGAGGTGCTATTCCTTGTTGATAGGAAATCAAATGCAAGTATAAGATGAAATTAATCAAGTGAAATGACTTTTTGCCTTTTGAGATTAAGATTTTTCTATTTTATTTAAAAGCACACTACTGTTAACTGTCAAAGTTAACTCTAAAATGCACTAAAAGTCAGTCCTTTTCTTGTGTAAAGTTTTCAAGACCAGACTTGGTAAAGATCCAAGGAAAACCTGCCCTCACCTCACATCTGACTCCGCTCCGAGCCAGAGGCTGGACCAGATGAACTCTAGAGGACCTTCCAACCTGACTAATCCTGTGATCCCATGAAGCAAAAAGCCCCAGATCTGTGTGCAGTAAAAATGTCAGGGCACAGTTGCGTTTGAAAGCTGTTTATCATAATAGTACTGACTTGAATTACCAGGACATTCTCTTGCAGAAATTATCCCTCAGGCACATGCAAGTCAGTACAGATTTCTGTGAACTTTCTTTTCTGTGAAGGGTGGTGTAAAGCTGAAAACAGTTGTCATAAAATTTGTCAAGCAGCAGGGGGAGCAAAAGAATCCAGAGCCTGCCTGCAGGAAAACTGTGACTTCACGTCTTCTGACATAATTGGTTTCTACAGATTTAAGTCTCTCCCTCCCTTCACCAACTTTCCTTACAATTCAGAGTGATGGAGCACCCCATTCTTCAGAAATAAAGCTAGGTCCAACAGCTGCATGATGGATGGACTCTCTGATAGCATTAGCACGATGCCACAGATGCTTCTCCCCCAGCTGCTGCTGAAAATACTTGGGTAGTATTTTCAACTTCACAATTTAGTCATTTTCTTCTGTCTTAAGTTTTCTGCAGCACTTGCTGTTTCCTATCACGATTGCAGTGCTTGAGCAGAAACATGCTGCAGGGACGATTTTTGACCCTTCCTTTTCTGCTTGCTCCAGCTATTTGTGAGAATAGACTCTTTGTGTGAAACCTGAACAATCATGAAGGAGACATCAGTCTCCACCTCACTGCACCAAACAGAAATCCTTTGTTCTGGAACAAAGGCTCAGTGCGGTTCCACAGATGGGAGAAGGCCCCGGGCTCGCTCATGAGGATTTTATAAAGTCAGCCTCTGGTGGTCCAGTATCTTCCTGAACAGGCAGGAATCCATGTCTGAAATAATCTTTACTGAAGTAAGCCTGACCTTGAAACGGTAAAAATCTTCAGCCAGTATTTCTGCCAGTATTTAATTTCCAAATGGTTATTTTTGTGCCAGCAGCCTGAAGATAAAAAAAAAAATCTGGGAGTTCCAAGATGGGCAAAAATCAAAGCAGTGAAAACAAGGTCACTCACTAGATGTATTATTTTAAAAGCTGTCCTTGGCATCCATATAATAGCTGATAGTAAAGTAAAAAGAATGTAGATTTAGTCTTCAAATTTAATGCTTTTTTTTTTTAATGTAAAAGTCCTAGATCAGATGTGTGATAGCTTCTCAGTATAATGAGGCTGTAATGAAGCCATTGATAAAATAAGACAGGGGAGTGTGGAGGAAATCTATTCCTCTTTTTTTATTGCTCTTCGTTGTATACTCATTAGAGATAATGACAATGAACCCAGTCACCCAGTGAAATTCAGGCACTGGCACTGTCAGCAGCTGGGGCTGCATCCTCTGAGAGGGAACTGCTTCTTAATGTGACATTTCTTCCTGTGGTTTTTACTGCCCTGGTTCTATTATCCCGTGGCTTCAATAATGCCCAGTTGCAGCCTTTGGTAATAAAGCAATGCAGGGACATACGGTGAAGACAGCCAATAAAAGACAGGAAAAAAATGAATGAACCTTGAACACAGTGGCTTCTGCATTGGCTTAAACTTTTGCCTGCTTTATATCCTACTGGAAGTTGCAGGTATATATAGTGGCAGCAAAACAAAACCTAAAAGTGGAAAGTTAAATAACACTGTGCAGCACTTCAGAAGAAAATAAAGCTTGTAATGTTTCATAATGCCAGTTACTAACCATGACTAAGCCCTGCTTTGTTACAAGAAGGTACTCCTGAAAGCAAGCAATAAAATACAGGGGAAGAACTATCTGGAATGGAGGGAAACACTGTAGTGGCTGTTCAGCATGATAAGGGGAAATTAATAACTCTCATACATAGAAAAGAAGATACTTAGGGAAAATCTCCTGCTGAGGAGAGTTGTAAGCATGACAGGGGAGGAAGAACTACTGCTTTAATCTGGACAAACCGGACGATGTGCTATGAAGTACAGTCGCTATAAATTTTGTGCAAGAAGAATGATAGGCAATATTAAACCATGATTTGACGTTGTGTGATGCATTTAAAAATTTCAATTATTCCTCAAACCATCTATAGTCAAACTCAAATTTCTTAATAAACAGAAAAATGCTCTTGCTCACATACTCATGCTCAGCTTCAGAAAGCACCAAAAGCTTGTCCTCGTTAACAAAGTAATGCAACCCACTTTAAGAAAGTTGGCTCTTAAGTATTTTTCCATTTTTAAATTACAGTGCAATTACAATGCTGCAAAACTCTTGCTCATGTCTCAGGCCATGTTTATTACAAAGCAAACACCTCAAAAACTTCTAGAATTCACATTTTTGATTTCTACAGAGTAACTTGAGAAGTGCAGTGTTATAGTTTGGGTGGAGCACAATGGACACAGATAATCAAGCAGGGAAAGAACTCATCACAGTGACTCCTGTCTTCCCATCTTCCCTGATGTGGCTAATCTGTTTCTTCTAGTGAGGCAGAAACACTGCAGTAGTCAAACCCTCAAGACAGAAGAGATTAATAAGGTTTACAGCTGGATGTCTCATTCCATTCCCTTTTTGCAGAAAGGATGAGGCCAAGGGAGTTTTAATTACTGCATTTTCTTTTCAGACTGTGATGCTGCTCCCTCTACCATGACTCATAAATTCATGATAAAAACGAAGCTTTGTCAACTTTGATCCATTTGGAACTACCTGTTCAGCTGCTGGACACTCTTGCACCCTCACTGCACAAAGACCATGTGTTTGGCTCTCTCATTAATATTAAATATCCTCCTTCATATCTTCCTTCCTGACACCTTTCCCAATTCCCCACTTTGCCCTGGTGAGCCATCTTCTGAATGTCTAATATCAGTCATTTATACAAGAGAGGAGATGGGCAAGAGGGATGGTTTCAGCACCACATACAGGTTAGGTGTAAAGCACTAAGAAAAAGGAATGCCTAAAACAAGGACCTCAGAAATCACAATTTTGTTCTGAAAATACTTTCTTCAGCTTGTGAACGGGAAAACCAGCATTAGTAGCTTGGAATGTATATAACTATGAGAACAACAGATGTTGTAATAACTCAGCAATTTTCTCAGGTAGCAACGCTCTGACAATTACAGAGGGAAACTGTGGCACAAATCACAAGGAAATAGAAACAGGAGCTCTTGTTTTTCCTTGTACCCCTTTACAGCACCTGAAACACTTGAAATCACGCGGATGAGGCAGATACTTGTTGAAAGGACTTTTGTGTAAGAAGGACAAAGAAAGAATGCAGTAAGAGCCCTGACAGTCTCTTGAATTGGTCAGAATTCACAAATCACTTTGCTCTGCTCTAGGTTGATCTTTACCAAACTTCATCACTTGTGAACACGGAAACTTTCTCATTCTGTTTGCTAAAATGGATGAAGGTGAGGGCAGAAATTCTGGCATTTCCATTTCGTCTTGGTATCTGACAGTCTAACAGTGATTTTTTCAACAAAAAATAGTGGTAACTGACCTTATTTTCCCTGGGAAGGGAAAAAAATATATATACTTTTTTTTTTGTGGAAAATACATTCACATATACTGCTTGTGGAGAATTCTACTTTCAAATACTACTTTGAACACCCTCCAGATTCAGCAAGGCTGCTTGAGGCAGCTAAAAATTAAAACTAATCTCATCAGGTCCTGAACGCAATTTACTGTCTCTTAGCCTTGAAATAAGATCTTTCAGGTGTTTCGTCTCCAAAGATAGTAAGAAAGGGAAGCGTATATTGCTTCTGTAAGTATCATGACTCATTCAGTGCATTCAGTGGCTAAATGTCAGTCTGTGTTGGATTCCAAAATCAAACCGCAAGAGATTCATACTGCAGGGAACTGCAGTGCAGCTGTACTGCCCTGTGGACATTCCTTTTTTGCCTTCAGAAGGTTTCAGGAGTGAAACATTAACACGCTCCTTGGTGTTTCTCAACATGCAAACATAATTCACACTATTATTAACACAAGCAAAGGGTGCCTCGTAAGAGAGCAGTCAGTCTCGCTGCAGAGGTGCACATATCTTTAACTCCCGACCTTTATCAGCAATTGCTTTATGTTTCACAGTTCAGCAGGACAATGTAGCTGGAAACCAGTGTCTTATATATACCAGTCCTACTATGTATACTCTGTAATGGGAAAATAAGCTAATAGGTAAATGCAGAAAGTGATATGAAATGGTTTATTTTTAAAGCGATAGATTGAAGATTTGACAGAAAAGAAGGGCCTTGAGTAGTTCTTGGTGTACCTCAAAGGAAAAGTTTAGCTGTGAGACTGATGGATGGGAATTCACCTGGAAATTAAGCAGCTACTGAGTAAAAAATATCAGGTAGCTGCATAGCATCAGGGAGGGAATATATCAATAAAGCAATACTAATGCAGTGATATACTGGGTTGATATGAATGTCCTGTCTTCACTCATATGAGTTCCAACTTTATTTGCCAGTGCCTATGTTTTACTGGCTGGCGAAGCCCTGCTGATAAAAGGACAGTGGAATCAGCACATGGCGTCCACTTGGCACTTCACAGTTCTTGAACTGTCACTACCAAACCCAAAGTAAGAGTGCAAAAGGTTAGGCATCTGGAGTTACCTAACAGACAAGACTTCTCAGCCTGAATGAAAAATGGCTATTTCCACAGCAATTGGCTCCAAATCTTACAGAATTTAGAGATAGACAGAAGGCAGCACGTACTAAGTCCTGTATTCCACACTTTAGTTATTTTATGTGGGGAATTTTTCTTGTGGATTCTTTGTTCTTGATTAAACTTTTCTTCTTGTCTCCTGGGTGCTTGCTGCTTAATTATAGGCGATAACCAGGATGACTGGAGGTTGATGGAACAGCCCATACTAAACTATCATCAAATGGGACAAAGACTTTCCTCCTTCCCTCGTCACAGCTGAAACTGAGTTATCCCATCACAGGGCACCAGCAAAAGAAATCCTGTGGCTGTGGAGCCCCTTCTGCTGTATTAAGGCTCTGAGAGGGTTCCTTCAACATCAGTGAAAAACCCCATGGTTCCTGGAGGTCTGTCCCACTTTTCTGTCCATGGGTAGAGGGGAGATTACAGATGCACATGCAAAAATGTTACATGTGTTGTATTAGGCGAATACAACATACATGTTGCACTTTAAGACCTCTGATGGCTATGTTGTAATATAAAAATACATATACTTGTATATAATTACATTATATATAGTCATATATGCTAGATACATATTCATAATTACATGTCCTTTATGATATAAGATGAATAGCAGTTCATGCTGCTGTGCTACCAGTTGTAAGCACTAGGGAGCTGACACAGTGCCTGCTTCTTGCTCTTCCTAAGGGGCTCTTAACTTTCAGCAAATGAAAAAGAAAGCAGACATTTGCCAATAGTACCTTCCTAAACTACAGATGCTCATCAGCAGGAGCCCTTAGAAATCAGTAAGTGCTTTTCCCCTGTCAAAAGATTATGTTGATTTATGAATGTAAATATTACATTTTATTTAAAAAAAAAAGAAACATTTTGTTATAGAATACAATAAATGTCCCAATATATGATTTAGAATGTAATATTGTAAATATTACATTTTAAAGCTATCATCATTAGATCCTCGAGTATGAGCAAACCTGGTTATAAAGTAAGCAGCATCTTGACATGTATTGACACACACATTTTCAGCTCTCGGGCTCAAACATACAAGCCAGTAAACTGACCAGCCATTTGTTTCCAAGTATGTTAAATTTACACCTTCAATACTGTGTAGGTGACCAGACATTTGAATTTGGTAGTCAAAACCCAACTGCTGTAAATCAGTCCGTACAGCCTAAGTGCCTAAGCCTTCAGGTTAGTTGAAACTTCCAGGCAATTTTCTCCAAAACAAAAAATGGGTTTAGTATTTTCACTAGTTTGTGATTTTTATCAAGTGCTTCTGAAATTTGTAAGCTTTGCATAAAATACACATGCATGTGTGAGCGTAAATGTGAAAACTTTCTTCCCACTCTTATCTTTCAGCCTCTTGGAACAGAATGGAATGAAGAACCAAAGATCAAGCTTAAACATCTGAACCATGTTTCTTAAGTGGTGTCGGCTAATTAAGTATAATATGGCATTTTTACGCTATCACCTTCTTTCTTTAATCAACCTAATAATTTCTGAAAACTGCTACTCTTCCTGTTTGTTTGTAACGGTTTGTCCATTAAAAAAGATGCAAAGCAGCACTGACATCACTTTTACACAATAGCATTGGTATTTTTCACAATAGCATTGGTACTATTGTGCCTAAGCTGTAAAGAGCTTTGTGCTGTTTCTAGTAAAACAAACGTTAAAACTGCTCAGCTCTCCTCCTATGCATTAATTTGGTGACAGACAATGAACGTGGCATGGCGCACTCAGCCTGCCACCCTCGGCATTGGTAAGGGAAAAACTGGTAACACATGAGTGCTCAAAAATCTGAAGATGCAACTGGCAATACGTTCTTGAGTACACCTTACTTAGTAGAAATCATGCAGCTAATTGGAGCTGTTGTTTGAAAATGCATCCTTAAAGCACGTGGTCTGTCCCAGCTGGGGCTGCTTGAAGAGGAAGCTGAACTGAACAGAGTAGTTCACTAACACACACTCAAAGAAATGATGGCCACTTTTCCAGTGTTAAGGGAGCAAAACAATAAACACAACTGGCAGCCTATACTGTTCAGGAAAAACTGACTGCAACTTTTGTGTCATCATGGAAGACCTACTTTGAAAGAGTTCAACTGTGAAACAGGGACAGGATTTAAAGAAAAAAATAAGAAAGAGAGAGAAAGTTATGTGGCATCAGCTCTGTCTTCAGGCTACCCTGGACAACCCTTGAATTATGCACTATCATGTCCAAGTTCAGAGATACTGCTGCTATTCTGAGAAAAACCCTTGTTGAAGACCAGTCCATTTGCTGTTAATACTGCTGCGTAAGCCAGAATTGCCTTAAATAGCTCACTCGTCACATAGCCTGCCCCTCTAGGCACATCTCACAAGGGAATGCTCTCCTCAACAGAACAAAGCTTTTCTGCAATGGCAAAGTGCAGTAATTCAGCACTTGGAAAATTTATTTGGAGATTTCTGCACTGTACTAAGACTGATGCAACTCACAACTGCAGGATGTGTAGTACAAATGCACCAGTTCTCATTCTCAGGGGCCCATGTCTTCACTTAGTTTACAACTGCACAATGGCTGACTTCTAGGGTCATCTGAACAGGTCTAGCATTGAACTAAAATGTTCAGCTCTTCAGCAGCCTTATCTAGGAATGGCTGCAAGATTGGCATTTGGAGCAATATCTCATTCATAGACAAAAGCATTTTTGCCAAAGGGTCTTATGACATTGAGAAAGCATTATGACAAAGCAGCATTATCCACACTCTCTAAGCCAAGAGTAAATTATCAAGTATGTCTTATTTTCTAAAATCAGAACTACTCACTTAATTTTATGGGCAAGACTCTTCAGCTGAGTCTCTCACCTCTGCTATATAGATTGTACATTCAATTACACAGCTGCACAAATTATGACTGTTGGAAGGAATCACTGCTTGCTTACAACTAAAACCACATCAGTATAACTAATTATATCAGCTCTTTTACATATGGGTAGTCCAATGACTTCTATTTCCAGCCTTCACATAAAACAGCGTATCTAGACTTTTTTTCACTAGGCAATACAACTAATTTCCATTTTTTGAAGAGGCAGCTTTAGCACCAGCCTGGAGCTTCAAAAAAACGAGACAATCCTTATGCAGACACTTTTGCACGCTGCCCAGTTAACTCGGGAAGCCGCAAGTGCAGCCTTTCAGATCCTACGGACATCTTAAAAACAAAATCAAAAACAGAACTATGCATTTTATTATACTCCGGACCAATACTGTCACTGTCAAGGGTGAAATAATGTATCTGCTTGGTTTGGAGCATGTCTTGTACAGGCATGACTGGTCTTTGGAAGGAGATGGGATATTTTTCTTCCAAGTCTATGAAATAGGTCTTCAATGACTGAGAGGTTTCACAGGCTTTTACACTGGGAAAACACCTTCCTACGTGATCACTGCTCATATTAAAAGTTTGACTACTACAATGGTTAATGGAATTTTTTTATCTTTCCATCTTCTGGAAACCTTCTATAGATCATCCAGTGAACAATGGATTCATATAACACGTCTAAATGTTTGTCTTGTTTTGACCTCTTGAACAACCTAGAAGCCTGTTTCCCGTTTTCCTTCTGATTCGAAATAAAAGGATGCCACCAACAGTGATGCCAGCAGTTTACTGCTATCCATTACAATAGAGTCTTGCCAGGAATACAAAATTACTGATGGTCATGGGAGCTCAGCTACAGTGGCCATCTGATCTAGCTGCAACAGAAGGAAATTTGAAGTCCAGTTCCTTACAGGCTATGGTACACGGTAGCTTGACTCATAGCTCCACTGAGCTTGATGTGCTGAAGCATTTGTGACTTCTGGCCCTTGAATCAAACAGAGTCTTTAGAGCTCATGTGACTGTTTTTCCTCTCTGTCTACTGACAAGCAATCCTAAGAATTTCTCACTAGTAGGCAAAAATAGAGACAGGACAGAAAAAGCTATGGACCTCAAAAGTGTTTCTGGAATGTCAATGAGGACAAATCTCTCAGGATGAGCTTATGAAAGGACTGCCCTTGAGACCTATTGGAGTGCGTCCAGAGGGGGGCCACAAAAATGATTCAAGGGATGGAACACCTCCCTTATGAGGACAGGCTGAGAGAGCTGGGGCTGTTCAGCCTGGAGAAGAGAAGGCTCCAGGAAGACCTAAGAGCGGCCTTTTGGTATATAAAGGGGGGCTGTAAGAAAGAAAGGGCAGACTCTTTAGCAAGGTCTGCTGTTACAGGACAAGGGGAATTAGTTTGAAACTGAAAGACAGGAGATTTACACTGGATATAAGGAAGAAGTTTTTTATGATAAGGGTTGTGAAGCACTGGAAAAGGTTGCCCAGAGAGGTAGTGGATGCCTCATCCTTGGAGACACTCAAGGTCAGGCTGGACAGGGCTCTGCGCAACCTGATCTAGCTGTAGATGTCCATGTTCATTGCAGGGGAGTTAGACTGGATGACCTTTAAAGGTCCCTTCCAACTCAAACAATTATGTGATTCTATGATTATTAAGGAGAACTTCTGAAAAAATATCCTGTAACGTTATACAACAAAAGCAGTGATTAAAGGTTACTTTGCAGCAAGTGGTACTGGTAATGTGAGAAGCAACAAGTACATTAAGTGCCCGGAAGATTCAGGAAAATAATCAGTTCATAGAAGGCTTTCAGACTGAAATAGTATTCTCAGAAAAATGTACGAAGAAGAAAGCTTTTCCTCTGTGATCTTTTCCTTTATGATTTCTGGAATCACCAACAGATCTCAGGGGAGGTTCCAGCTATACAGAACATCACCATGCATGGACCTCAAATCTGCTAAATCTGCTAATGACTGTCATGGAAAGTTCACAAGGGAAGGTGGTGGCTTGACTGGGTCCCAGTACCATGGTTATCATCTACTGTATTATTTTCACTATACCCACCCATTCACACTGTGTGATTTTTGTTCCGTGATTATCGTTTCGCTGCTAAAAAGACGTGCAGAAACATTTCTCCTAAAGATGTAATGTGTGAATGTGTGCAAGCTGGTATCTGAAAATGCTGTGGGTTGAACAAAACTTCATCCTTAAGCCTAAACACAAGCCAGACTTGTGATCCACGGATACTTGTATCTGTGTTACTTCTCATTTAAGATGAAAAAGTGTACCCCACCAGTCATCCCTCAGAGGAAAGCTCAACAGTCATCTCATGTGATTTTCCTATCTCTTAAGTTCCACAACAATCTCCAACAAACTGGCAGCAGGCGCTGACTTCATCTGGTACTCTCACAGCATCTGCAGTAATTTAGTAGTCTGCTGCACCTATGCCCAACTGCAGGCTTCACAGATGAATTAAAAAAAAAAAAAACAACCCAACCAGCCTCTGATTTCCTACCTCTAATATTGCAAATATGTGCCAGTATAGCACATTACAGATTTATTTAATAGAACACCATAGTTTAACCTACCTGATAAGTTGATATTTTTAAGAGCATGATCAAAATTGAGTAGATAAAAAAAAATCTGTGATAGTAACTTTCAATTGTTTGGTTATTTTTGTTATAAAACAACAAAAACCTAATGGGAGGTTTAAAGAGGACTTAAATGAAAAGGCCGATATATTCCCTATAGTATTCAGGCCTTGAGTTATTGCTATGGATTTCATCTCCCTTTATGCTTTTTTAATGCTAGGGTAGATACTTCTAACTGGAATATGAGAATTAATCTCTCTAGATGGAGTACAATCACTCGCACAAACCTAGCAAACTACAGAATTCAGCCCTTATAATTCTTCCCAGCACAGACATGACTTCGGATCCTTTAATCAGTGTCAGTACCATCTTTGAGGCTCCCCTTGTTAGCTCATTTGCTAGTCAACTTTTAGGCAAGTAGCCCTAGCATGGAAGACTAGTGCCCTGTGAGGCAGCAGGAAATAGCCATGGCAGTTTCAACATGTGCTGCCTTTCCCATTATTCACAGTCAATTTTGAAAGCCAGGGGACAGGCTGGCAATCCATACTGCATAAGACAAACGTATTTTTTTATTTTGCTGATGAGCCAGTTATCAGAAGTTTTGTTCATTAAAAAAAAAAAGAGAAAAAAGAAAAGCAAATCTCTGATATCTCCTTGAATGTGGCTGCTGAAATGGAATGAAAAGTAGTGAGCAGAATTAATCAAAATAACTGTAGTCCATAAGATATGTACTCTGAGTTAATCAATGCTGATTTTCTTAGTCCTTCAGTACTATGGTCACCTCCAGATAAAAGCAACACGTTTAGTAAGAAAAGTCACATTGTTTTTTTAAACTACTAGAGCTTTTGACACTAGGTTTAGGGGGTAAGTTCCTGGTTTAGATGAAAGCCAGACAGCTGAACAAAGGTTTCTTACCGTTAAGGACAAAGCCATGCACACAAAAGTGAACTTCTTGATATGTGTCGCTGTGACGGTGCTATTGGTGTTCACCAGTTTATTGCTGGGGTTATTCTAGGGTGAGAGAAAGAGATAATAAGCATTAGCTTGGCTCCGGACTACCAACAAGCTAACAGCAACCAGGGTCATTGTGTTCCATCTGACTGTCTGTGTGCACGTATGTCTTTTTTTGCTTGCTTGCTTTTCAATCTAGAGCTTTCCGAGTACTGTGTAGCGCCACAAAATATTTTCTGCTCAAACTGACAGTAGCTGCTCCTATGGTCACTGAGGGATCAGTAATGTCCCTGGTTTTCTAAAGAGTAAGTCCTATTTAACACATTCAGCTTTAAAAAAGAATGGTAACTCTTTCTAAGAAAATTCCATCTGATTTTTTTTTTTAACGAAGTTTAAAGTTTGTAGCATGTTTTCACAGGAAAAATGGGATTCCATTCCCTTTTAGTCCAGAGTGATAACAAATCCATATATGCTTGTAAGTACCCTTACTGATCCAATTAAGCAAGGAGGTAATATAAACAAAGCTCCTTGAAACAGCTGGCTCTGTTAATGCAGTTTAATGAACAGAACATAATTAGGACTATTAGATGTTCCACCTTGAACATGGGCTCTGTACTCAAGTACACATGGCAGTGAAGTTTTGCTTAAAACAACAAAAACCCTCCCCTAAAAGTCTAATGCACCAAATGAAGCTGAAGATTTAAAATTGCCCTTGGGGAACACATTAAAACAAAGTAAATGACCTGTGAAAGAACAGGAAGAGATACCAAAAGCAGGGCACCATTAGGAGCTCTGTAGCAATAGGGTGTTGGATCATGTACTGCATTTACCCTGGGGCTGTTTGAGATACACTTGTTTGATACCAAACTGGTAAGAATGGTGGTGAGATGCAGCACCACACTTATTCATCCTTGTGTGTCTCAAGTAGAACGTCAGTATTTGTCACATGGCCATCTTGCCTTACTGAAGTTACTTGTAAGAGAAATAGGAACTGGCACAGACACATCTTGGGAATGAGCTCTGTGAGAAGTACACCACTACACACACATTTGAGTAGTTGATGGAATTTTGTGATTTAAAGATTTTGTAGCAATTGGTACCATGATGGCATGTTGACGGCCTTACTGTCTCAACTAAATATCTACTTGGAAACTTGAGCACATGAAAACTCCTGATGTTTGCACATAGACAAGCCAATCTCCAAAGCAGGAAGCTACCCTAAAGCCTGCCCTTTTGGGGTACAGGTTATGAAAACCTTCTGTAAATATTTTCTTTATGAGTATACCCTTATTTCTTGTGTTTTTGAAGAATATTTTGTTATCAGTGGTTTCCACATATGTGAGGATGGGCCTTGTTTACATCACTCATCACAGTTTAAACAAACTGCTGCATGGCTCAACTTTCTCACAGGGCTAAAATGACAGACAGTAAAAAAGGCACATACAAATCCAGCCATGTAAAAGGGCTATGATGAAGGAGAAAGAGCTCTCATTTGTCCTATCTTGCTGCTGCTAACACTGCCCTTATTTTATTCTGACCTTTGCTGTGACTTCTGCCCACACACTCTTTATTACCATCTCTTGCACACTGCTTAGCTCTTGAATCAAAGCACCATACAGATTATAGAGTAAAAAAAGTATCCATTGCCATCAACTTATCAGTTAAATAGTGTTCACAAATCATCTCATAGTCACTGTTGCTGCTCTGGATCAGGTGGCACAGTCCTTTAAGGATAATGATATTATCACGATATATTTTCAGGCTGGATGGGGCTCCGAGCAACCTGATCTAGCTGTAGATGTCCCTGTTCATTGCAGGGGAGTTGGACCAGATGATCTTTAGAGGTTCCTTCCAACTCAAATGATTCTATAATTCTATGATACTAAATCAACAGACAGCTCAGAACCAGGATACTCCTGTTTCCTTTTAGCAAATTAGTAGTAACCCTTAACTTGAAGGTAACTGCTAGGCCATGAGGATGTTCTGGATACAGAAGCATGACTCTGCACCTCTTACATATATGAACAGAAGTAACCAATTTCCTTTGAAGACAAAAGTCTGACTTCTCCAGTATAGGCACTGACGAGGGGCATACTTTCTGGATCCCAAATCACATCAGCCAGTTAAGGCAATTCAGTGTGCTTCTGGTGGACATCAGCATCACCAGCTTGCTGAGTAACTGACAAAAGAAAATGGAGTTCACACGCATGCAAACTGTTTCAACAACTAAACATCACAACTGGGGTTTTATAAAGAAATAAAAACAGGTTCTATTCGGACTCTTCTGAGAAAGCCTTGCTTGAAGGAAACGAAGCTTTTGAAATGCCTGGTGATACATGAACGATGTGTGACCAAGGTTAAAACAATTCTCACAGTGATTTAAAAATAAAACAACACTGTGGGTTTCTGGTTTGTCATCATCTGAAAGGCACAGTGGAGGCATTTGCAAACATGGTTCCCAGGATGAGATACCCTTTATATTGTTGCTACTGCACTTAGCATCTTTTATGCCAAAGTGTTCTTAAAACATGCAACTAAAATCCCTGTTCCATACCTTTTTGGCAATTAGATCATTTGTACCTTCCTGTGCCTTATCTTAACTTTTTCTTCCTCACATTCATTCCTCTCTCTAAGAGCTCTAAGAGAAGTCTTTTAATTGAAATAAACTGACAAATCATGGTCTAATCCTGCCACATCTTAGCCAGGAGTGCATCTTCTAGCAGGCAAGTGAGATCTGGGTTTAAGCCTCTTAATTACTGTTAATTTTGCAAGGCAATAGTTTGAAAGAGATGTGCATTTGGTTGTAGCTCATAAGACATGAGGTTAGCAGCCCCTGTGTTTCCTGTTCCAAACCATTTTTATTTTGCAGTCTATTGGTTTTGCATTCTGCAGGTTCTTTTCAGCAGCATGACCTCTGAGAAAGTCTGTATGTTGTATTTCTTCTGACATGTCAATTTACCTGCATGCAGGCAAGTTTGGAAGTTAGGACCTATTTGACTTTTTTTATTTTTAAATTCTCCTTGGAAATATGGATCAAATCAAATGGGGCTTGCTTCAGTTAAGTACATCCCTGAGCAAGCAAGCATGTTTATCACTAGTATTTGGAACCAGAAAGTTCAGTTGATATAACTACTTGATAAATAAAGAGAAGTAGAGGAGCTGGCATTTGAAATAAAGTATCACAGAATGTGACTGTTCTTCACACAACTTACAGGTTAGTGACTACCAATTCTAAAACACAGAAAAAGAGTCTAAACAACATCAACTTTGGTTATGTTTTCACTCTGCACTCTGTTCCAGGAGTAATCCTTGCATTAATCACATCATTTGCCAGGAGTAATCCTTGCACTAATCACATCATTTGCCAACAAAATTCTTCATAGACTCAGTCAGCTAAGTCAATGCTACTAAAATAACGGTTTATCTGTGTTGTTGCCAATTTAAGAGACAATCTTTTTTATATATTAATATATACAAAAGAACCCAAGCCCAGGTCAGATAAACTTCATAATATAAAGAACAAGCTGACTGGA
The DNA here is from genome assembly GCF_002078875.1 of Numida meleagris. Classification (NCBI taxonomy): domain Eukaryota; kingdom Metazoa; phylum Chordata; class Aves; order Galliformes; family Numididae; genus Numida; species Numida meleagris. Next base: position 74,376,670 of record NC_034410.1, on the reverse strand, counting down.
ACAGAGACATGAGCTCCTTCACTGCTGTATACTTTGTGAGACCTCATTTCATTAGCTATGCAGCTACCTCATAGTAAGTGAGGATTTTTTTAATCCTTAAAAAGCCAGTATCTATCTAATCAAAAGGTAGCTTAATACCTTGTAACACAGAGTTAAGGTTAAAATCATAAATTAGACAACAGCTTGAAGCTACTGAAAAACAATTCATTATAAATGGGATTATAAGAAAACCTTATTGGTGAGTCAAAGATCTGTAGATGACAAAAGAAAAAATAAAGAGAAACAAAACAATAGATGTCCATTAATATGACCCTATTTAATCTCTGGTTGCTCCATTTTTTAACTAATCTATTACACTTGTTTATGGAGGTCCCTTCCAACTCCAAGGGTTCTGTGATTCTATGATTCCATGGAGACATGAATTAACTTTCTTCATATCTGTTTGGCAGAAATTTCTCTGATATCAATGAAGCTACCCTCAAATCAAAATGTTGTAATGACGAAAAAGAGGAGGACCATGGATGTGAAACCACACTAGATGTATTTACTACATTCCTATCATGGGCACTCACCTTGTCAAAAGCTGGGTATACTGCTCTAATTTCTGTCAGCCAGCCATATGGCATGTGTCCCACAGGATAGGTAGCTGTCAGAATTGCCACCGCCTATGAAATGAGACAAGGAAACACAGACCTCAAATCTTTGAGCACAATAGTTACACTAACATAGTATGCCAACTTCCACAAATATTGCCACATTGACCTTGATGCAATGAGAAAATCAGGCATGAAACTGGAAGGTCTTCGCTTCAGGGGGGACGGCCATCACTCAGTCAGACATTTGGAGCTCAGGAAATCTATCATGCAATAAAGTTACATTACTCAGCTTTGCCACTTCACTGTCATGCTGATACTCAGGGATGACAGACACCTTGAGCTGATGTGTGCCCCTTGCTCAGCTGAACACCACCCTCCCACATTTATCCCAGGTCATTTTTATCCAGAGATACTTGAGTAGCAGAATGCATTATGGCCCTGTATCATTTTTCATAATCTTAATTTAGATAGATTTTCCTTTATTATTCATATGTAAAACAGTTTTAAGTAAGACTAATTCCAAAGCAATAGGCCTCAGTGGCTGACTGAAGTTGGGTATCTAACTGCTGTGGAGCACAAGGCACTTATGAGACAAAAGAAATGTGCTGCTCTGACTTTGAGTTAAGAAAGACTTTTAACTACTGCTTCGTATTTCACTTCCAAACTTTCAATGTACATTTTCTTGGTTATCTGACCACATTTTCCTGTTATAAATATAATTGCTGTCCTTGTCTAGTGAAATATCTATCCAAACACAGGAAACTGACTATGCAACAATTTGTTCTCTGTGCTGTTTTGAAAAAAACCCTGTTTATCAAACAATGTTATTGTCCTCTCTGTAGCTTCCATGGAAATCGATAGAAGGCACTGCTTTTGGAGCAACCTGTGTATATGACACAGAACAGCGGCACATAGGACTACTGGTAATTGTACTAAAACCTCTGGGATCAGAATGATCCAGAGTATAGCCATATGCTGAGCTTGAAAACCCAGGACACAGAAACTGTTCAGTGAAAAAATGTACTGGTCTTGTTGAGGGTGAGAAGCTGGTAGGCCTGGCAGAAATGCCCACGTATTTAGGAGTTTTCTTTTTCTTGACAGTATAGCTGAAAAGAGAAACACAGAGGCAAGTACGTGTAAATGATCATTTAAGTAATAGGGAACATTGACTTTCTCACCTCTGTGGCTGAAGAACTGCCACCTAGGTCCCGGGAGACAAAAAGGTTGACAATGGGCCTACTTATTCGCTGAGTTGCCAAAATTAACGCCAAAGGCCACCAGAAGCTCAGCATCTTCCTGATTGTAGCCTCTCCCTGGAGAAAACAAACCAACAAAAAATACATGGATTTGGAAAGAAACACAATGAATTGAATCAAAAGCACAGAGAAAGCATTTCTGCTTCTCTCACCCATTGTCAGTTTGGTGCACTCATTTCAGTAAGTTTAAATAGCAGGACTCTAAAATATATTCATTCATGTTAGTAATACTGATTCAAAAGAAGTTGTGTTGTGGATGTCAAAAAATAATGCATAAAGTACCCGAATAATTGTTCTGATTATTTATTAGGAAAAGGTATGTGAACTCCAATATAACATTCAAAGAAAAAGAGGAATTTTGAGACATTCTTCCCCATGAAATAAAGCATCTCCTTCGGTGCTGTCTTACAGCATTAGAAGGAGAGAGCTCAGCACTTGAGATGTTAAGCAGACTGCACATCAATACCACCTAATGCACTGCCTTATGAGGATTAATAGCTCTGCAATAGATTCCATCATCCCTTTTTAAACAAATATGGTTTTCCTTGCACGACAGAGCAAGCAAGCCCTTCACACATAGTGGTTTAATAGAGTCCTGTAACACAAAAAGCAGTTGAAAGTCACTTAACCACAACATCACCAAGTATTAAGACATACCCCCATTTCGGGCCCACTTCTGTCAGGAATGACATCATGTATGTTCCTGTAGTATCCCAGGCATAATGTGGTGCATCGGACAAGTGCTCCCATGTATAGGGACAAGATTGGGATCAGGAGAGGCTCCCTGCATTCCAAGTGACTGTGAAGCAAAATGGCTACAAAAACGACCTGCAGAGCAAACAAATAAAAGATGTATAGTTTGTCTGTCTGTTTCTTCAGGGATGATGTATCTCCTGTCTGACTCCAAGCTAGCCCGTCTGAGCCAACAACAACGTGTGACTATGCTATCTGACTTGCAGCATGTAGAAACTTCCATTAGGATTCTTCCCTGCATTTGGTCACACAATTGAGAATAATAAGAGTTAACATCATACAGAAGCTGTATAAAAAGTACTTAAAGGTATGGGCAGATGTCAGACTAGAGGCTATAAATAGGAGGCTGGCATGCAAGTCTGGTAAAGTCTGGCATCAAGCATGTGTATGAGTGTCACCCCTCCCAGGAGAATTAGGTATCCTGATATCAGCTGAGGCTGAAGACATGCTTCTAGTGTCAGCTTCTAAGCCTTGCCTTCTACATTTTTGGGGGAGCAAGTGAGAAAAAGTCAGATGTCTTAAAGTATTCAATTCAGAATTTAGAAACAGGAAGTCTTGTGTCATCCCAATTTTCTACTTTTCTGAATGCAATTTCAGGATTCCTTCATTTGCTCTTGAGCTGAGTGTCGCATTGACGTAACCAAAATGGAAACTATTGGGCTAATGAACAGCTCATAATTAAAACATGCAAAATTAAATGCTCAATCCAGAAAATGAAAGGAACTGATTAATACAGTATTATTCTCTTCTATTAAATAAGAGCTGATTGCGTGCCTGTTAAATTCCGGGTGTCTCTATATGGTGGGCACAACTGGGAAACCAACTGTGTTTGGTTTTGTGAACAGCAGCATCAGAAATAAGCCTGCTAGGACAAGCTGGCAGTAAAATGAATTCCAAGAAATATAAAATGCATTGTTCAGGGGCAGGTTCTGTCTTTCATTGCTAAAACTTAAGAAATGCTTAAATCATGCTGGGCACATGTTTATTAGGCAGGCCATGCTGTTTAAAAGGATTTGTAAAATAGCTCTTTTGAGCCCCACAAAAGAATTCTTCTTCAGTAAACTGAAGCAAAGTCAGTCACAAAATGTGCACACAAAGCTACCTAAAGAGAATTATCTACTGCTTGTGCACTTATTGCTTGTGTAGGGAGTAGATGTAGGTGTAGGGAAAGTTAGGGTGTGGAGAATCACAACATTTTGTCTTCTAGATTTGTTCTTGCTCTGTGCAATATTTTTTTTATAGACTGGAAACAAGATGACAGGTGTCTTTTTCTTCACAAGCCTGGCACCCCACTCACTTGTGAAAAGGCCATGCGTACCATGGCCAAAATAGGAATTCCAGTTTCTGTATTTAGGCGTAAATGACCTGACACGTATCTAGGGTCAGTCATGTCAGAACAAAAGCAGAGCTTAGGTGTTAAGGTCATTAAGAATAATTGGTATTATCTTCAGGGATTTAATGTAGTATTGTAGAGAAGTAGACATGCCAAACATAGAATAACAGCTGACTGAATGGTTTAACCTGATGTATAGTTTCCTCCTATTTTGTACAAAGAAAATGCTATGGAAAATTGAACTACGTGATACTGACCTCATAATTCCTTTGATGCTGTACTACTATTATACTCTTCCTTACCCAGTCACTACCTCAGCTGGTAATTGGACAGTACCATAACTGGTTTGCAGGCTCTGGGATCCTCCATTTCATAATATGTTTATAAATATTTAAAAAAGAGGGCTCAATATTGGTTCTCAAATGGTACAACACTGGACATCAGCAATGCATATGAATATTGTTCTGTAAGTGTGTCTCATACAAAGCAAGAGGATATTTATTGCCTCTCTCACAAATGTTCAAATGTTTGGCTTTCCCTGAACCACCCAGGCGGTATCAGCACAGAAAGCTTCTGCTGCAGTTCCAGGCTTTCATCTTTTGGTCCATTAGCAAGAGCAGTGATATAGAGGCACTCAGAAGACAGTTTACAACCACTGTGTTTCGCTAGATCAAACAGCATGTGCAAAACTGATGTGTGGACTGGATAATCAAGCCTTCGCTTCCCTACCTATGCACCTTACTCAGGATCACAGTACAGGAAAGTGTGAGGGTGAAGGTATGTGGGGGAGAAAGGTCTCTGTCAAAGTGATCCATCAGCCCCAGAACTGGTAGCAGTCATCAGCCTCTCTGTCTGACCTTTCTATTTCCCAGGAGCACAAGTACATAAATAGCTTGATTCTCAACCACCCCATCACAGTGTTTGGAGGTGCCAGAAGGTATGGCCTTAACCCAAACTGTTCTGGTTCCCTTCTCCTGACACTGCTTCAAGACTAACTTGATCCAGCCAAGTGAGACCAGCCCAAACCACAGCTATCTGCAAAGAGCTTCCACACAGTGGGGAAACTAGTGGAGAGCTGCACACGAAAGGTGACCTCCTCTGGTGTGCTGCCCATGGTAAAGATAGAAGTCAGTCTCTATGCAAAAGCATCAGTGCTTAAGAAACCATCTAGATCATAGCATAATGGAAACAGCGATGGCCAAGAGGAGCCATTACCTGAGCTATGACATCAGAGATGGAGGCACATCCAACCAGGAAACTGTACTTATGTTTCAGAAGAATTCCAGCATGGGTCCATGCCTGGGAAAAAAAAATAGAATAGAATTTGGGAACTGATTATGATATTTGTTACAGATTTCAGGTTCCAGAATGCTGTTTTCGGTATATTATATTATACACAAAAAACAGTAGCATCTCACATGAACCTGAGTAAACGTTAAGCCAGTAGCGCAGAGAAAGCACTGCAACACTTAGTTCCCCTTGGCCAGGACTAGCAGGAAGAATGGAAATAAACTTACTAATTGCATAGAAATTTCTGAGCAGGAGTGCCAGTAAGAAACTGCCCATTCTTAACAAAACAGGTGCTGCACAGGACAGATTATCACACTAAATAATCTAACAGAAAAGTGGCTCTTGTCATTCTCAAATTGCATGCATTTAAGAAATATAAAATTAATTGGCTAAACTGAGAAAACTGGAAAAGAAAACTTAATGAATCAACATCCTTTTATTGTCAGCTACTGCTTTAAGTGGAGAAAGTGGTGGAGGCATGCCACAGAAAGGTTATCATTTCCTACTTTTATATAGAAGTTTAGGAATGAAATATTGCTGCCATATTTTTGTTTATGTTGCGCCAGCCACAGGCAGTAAGCCTGGTGATCCAGAGAGCAGCAGCCCACGCACTTGAGATATGCTGGACTTAGCTGTGCTTGCCAAAATTGATGTTGACAAATATCTTTCCAATAAATTTGCTTAGAGAAAGTACTGAGCTTATTCCTTGTGAGCTCTGCGAGTAATCTGAGAATGCCCAGTAAGTCCAACTCTTTCACTGCTAATTGCATTGAAAGAACACATATGAACAGTCTTTGTGGCCCATCACATGACGACTGATTAGTGCTTTCCAGCATGCATATACATTAACTCTGACAAGGAAGCTAAGGACTTTTACATTTGTCATGATCTCTGGATGGATTCCACCCAGATGCTTTTTCCAGGTAGCAGAAGGTGACACGTTCATGTATATCCAGAGCTACTCCTTGCAAAGGATATGCCTTCCTCCTGCAGACTTTCAGTTTCCCATCAAAGAACAGACTTTGCAAACTAAGGTCACCAAAGAAAAAAATAGTATTCATATTAAAATTCAGCTGTGAATCATGCACTCACCATGGCATCCATAAAAGGGAAGGCAGCAAGATAAAGGAAGGCCCTCCGAGTTTTACTTCCCACTGATTCATCCACATGGTGTAGCTTATTAATTATGTAATACCCCAAATCGCTATACGCTGTAGAGATATAAGAATAGGAATGAATAATAAAGGTTATATATGGATTCTGGGTAAGATGCCCCAAAGTACCTGAAAGAGGAGGATGCCTAGGAGCTCAGAGAGCATCCACTCAGTAAACAGCTGCAGGGGCTTCAGGATGTTACAGCCTCACCAGCTGCTATTTATCACTAAGGAGTGCTTTCACAATCCTTTTCCAAGTAACCTTTGGCAGAGGAGTGATAACAAATGGCTGGGTAGGGAGATGGGTATAATAAGTGCCACATCTGTTTGGTAAATGAACACACTGGTATTCCAGAAAATCTACCACTCCTTCATTAACTCAGAGCTCTTTGTTAGAAAAGCTGTTATCACCAGACACTGTGTATTTCATGGGTTATAGTGCCTTATAAATCCTGAAACCCTCTACTGCCACTGCATTCTGATGACATTACCTGTAAACCTGCCCAAAGCTAAAAAAGGAGTACTATGAATTGCAGAGGCACGCAATAAATCACACTCATTATGCCCTGTGAGTGCCTCTCCCTCACTGCCTAATGACCATCTCTAGTGCACTACACAGCTTCTATCAGCTGTTACTCTCCTTCCTCGTTTACATCTGGCGTCTCAGGAGCCACAAGTCAGAAAAGGGTGTTCTGCACTGCTGGAAATCACTGTATTTGCTGTCCATTTTCAATCTGAGGAGCGTTTTTAGTGCTGGTTAAAACACTTCTCGCCAGATCTCAGATCCCAAGGTGCTGGGTTGAAGAGAGAACTGTGACGTGGAATAAGGAAGAACTAGCTATGGCTGGTATCTCTGAACTTCAGGACTTGCATAATATGGCATAGTTCAGTGATCCAAACAGCTTTCAACTTTTTATAAATCATATTATAGATCTGCTTATTATCACATAGCTTCATCTATGCCCTTGAAATGGTTGTTAAAAGAATGATTGAGTAGTACAGTCAAACTCCCAACACAAGTAATTGCAAAATTACCTATATACCTGGGTAGTTCTACCTCAGTTCTCTTCTGTCTGTCTCTCCTAAGATAAAGATTTCCAATGTGAACACTTTCCCGTTTTTCAGTTTACAACAATTCTATTGTAATCGTACAGGCCTTATACAGAGTATTTCAGGAAAGTCATCCTTTCCATGAAAGCAGTGAAAGCAGGCCACATCTTTGGATTCACAAATACTTGCATTAGTTGTGCAATTCTATCAGTTTAGCCTATAACTAACTCTCATAACACATAAACAGCGTTTGGAAGCAACTAAAAAAGAGTTGTTGAAACTCATCATTGTTTCATGGTGGCTTAGGCATAGAGCAGCTAAATGGTTTATAGTACTGACAAGAGAGCAAAAAAACAAAAAAGATGTGGTCAAATAGCACTGGGAACAAGTGTGAGACTTAATCCAGACAGAACTGAGGTTCACACTACCCCAAATATGTTAAAATAGTAAAACCTCCCAGTTTCCCTATGCTGGTCCCTATGTACTAATGTTGGGCTCGCAGTATCTCACTTTACCCAGTAATCCTCAAGTTGGTGAGCTTTACTTTTGAGCCTTCCTGAAAATTGGACTTGTTTCCTTTCAAAAGGTATAGGGAGAGAACTTCACACCTTTTCTAAGTTCAGGGAGTCCAGCTTAGTTCCTTAAGCACTCATTTATTTGCTGCTCAGTCTAGACACAAATAAAACCACAGCCCCTTCTTATTTTCTGCACGAATATCTATACTCCAATTTTCACTCAGTATTTTGAAAACTTTCTGTTATGAATGGATTTTGTATGCTAACCTCTTGTGAAAATCTGCTTTTGTGGCAGGGCATTATATCAGTGTTTCTAAATTGACTTATCTGAATGAAAGAGAACAAGTTTGGAAAGCATGTGAGGCGAGCTACCTACGAGGGCCAGATTCACGGAGTTCTCTCTTAGGTCCTGCTGAAGTTGCTTTAAACTTCTCCCGCACAAAAGCTTAAAAACTTGCAAAGAACACACCAGTCTTATTCCCCACATGGAAACAAACAGAATCTGAGTCCAGGTGCTGGGGAGCCTGCTTTTGTAGAGGGGTCTCCATCAGTGCAATGATGGGAAAACATCACACTGCAGGAGTCAACATTTGTGTTCTCTACACACTCACCCTCTGGTCTTCTTTCCTGCTTTAATGGAGACTTTTAAAGTGTTTAGAAAATGAGTAATAAAAAACTTTTTTTTGGCTCTGAAAGCCATTAGTATGCTTAATTTTTTTTTTTTTTTTACGTTTAAGTAAACATTAAATTTCACAGAATTAGCAGGGTCAGAGGCTGAATTACTCTCACATCTAGAAACACGCAGTTCACCACATGGCTGTAGTTTATTGGCAGGGCACTCTCAGAGGACTTACACAACCACAGCCCACAGCACCAATATTTTAGGATTTCTAAGGATATCAGAGCCGGGCTTTGTAAGCTTTAAGATTTCTCCTCCTCTCCCCCATCCTAAAGAGATCAGTTTTACCATGACTGTAAAATAATAGTGGCTAAGCTAAACTTAAAAGATAGTTTTAAAATACCTAACTATTTTCTTCCACCTGTCAGTGAAAGCACACGATCACTTTTGCTGATGTCTATGAACGTTTCCATTCTCAGAAAGGACTCAAAAAGCTGAGATGTACTGACAAATACACAGGCATGTGTCTCTGAGCTGTGAGTAAAGCAACTGCTGATGGAATTAGAACTTAACCTTGGGCAACCTTACATACTTATTATGAAGCATGGTACAAAATTAATAACAGACAACAGGGCTGAAGAATATTACATGAATCTAAAGCAGATGGCTCTTCCCATTCCCTGCATCATTTCAGCCAAAACAGAGAAGTCTAATTCCAAGACAAACTGCCTGTTTGCTCTTGTAATAACTCATTTATTTTAATGTCTATGGATTGGTTTTGCTTCTGATACAACAGCATTTAAACAGGAATTTTTGCTTTTGTCTTTCCTAGTTTTGTCTTAAGATCCAGACGCTTACAAAATGACACTGAAATATTGTGCACCTAACTGGATCTCCTCTTCTCTACACTGATTTCTGCAATGAGCCGATTATTACCACATAAACTTCAGACATCCTCGAAACAAGTGAACACACTCTTAATGATGCCAGTAGTCTCAAATAAATAGCTGCGCTGCAGTCATTTTGGGGCTGTGTACAATCCAGCATGTTATACTTACATCATAAGGAAAACAAAAAGAAACCCTCACAGGAAGTGATACCACTTATTTCCAGACACAGAGCCTCAAATGTCAATATTTGCTTTTCTCAAAGAAAAAAAAAAATCCAAGAATGTTTTGGGATAAAAGTGTTCTTTTTTTTTTAATGTATTCCATATTCATACTTTGGTGCCAGTTTTAAAAATGAATTTGGACACTTGAGAAATAAAAATTGATTCTGCTGCTACTCAGAACGATGTCTCACTGGCTAAGTGATTTGGGCAGACAGCCAAGTACCAATTTTCTAAAAATAAGAAATTTTAATGACAAGTCTTCATTTGGAGATGGCACAGGTTACATAGATTTCTGTATGTCTTTGATTATCTTGACTTATAGCAGAAGCAGAAGCTTGGGTCCCCCATGCAGAAAGCCAGATGATCAGGGTGTCTTGGGCTTCACATTTCTCTTTTGCTCATAGCAGTGAATGACTAACATAACCACCTTAGGAACCACTCAGTGCACACTGATATTTGCAACTGTTGTCCTCTGTGATCAGCTGTGGTTGCAAAACTGAATTAGTTATTTTTTCCTAATCTGCCAATGTCAAAAAGTCCCAGGGTTACCTTTGGGTAGGCCAACTTCTTGCAAATCTCAAAATTAGCCTGCTTTAACTAAAAAAAAAATTACTATTCTAAAATCAACAAATGCTGTGGTCACAGGTTTTCTTCACTCTTCCTTTGCCCTTGAATACTTTACTGATAAGACAGTGTGGTGGAAGAAAGGTTTGGGTCAGCTGGGGAAGCAAGTTATTGCTTTAGCAACAGCTACCTGAAGATGCTGAAGCAGGAAACTTTTTTTAATAAATAAAATTTTGTCATCTCTTTGTAGACAAAAATAAAAAGCAAGCCTGGTTTATATTCCAATTTGTGTTTCTGTGCTATCACCTTTTTCCTGGGCAAAAAGTTTAGTACAAACCAGTACAGCGGCCATGTTAGAACAAGACTGATTGGAAAAAAATAGCTCATTTTGGCAGAAGCCCTACAATGATACCTAATCATGAAAGATATTTCATGTACATGAAGTGACCATGCAAGCAGGTTCAAAAAAATTACTAGCAACTGATAAAGTTTTCACCTGTGCAATCTGTGCATGAGGGGCTGACGCCTGTTAGCACATCAGTAATAAACTGGAACAAAACAACAGGGTCACACACACTTATTGGACAGCCAGTCTGCTGTGTTTGCCTTGTTACTAAAGTTCCCACATTTTTTTTCTGGTGATGCCAAAAGATCCATCATAGAATCAGCTGTAGTAGGCATCAGTCAAGGGTGTCTACTTAAGCAAAAGGGACGCTTCCCCAAAGTAACTTCTTGCCATTTCTAGAACCTCAGAAAGCTGTAGAAAGTAATATTAACAAGCAAAAGGAGATAAACTTTTGCAGTACACCTTTTCTCCATAAACTAGTGAAGCGCTCAACAATGCTGTTTTCTTGCCAAAGAAAATGTGTAGATCTTACATGACACAAAAGCTAAAAGGCCTCATTTAGTATGGAGAAACAACACCTATGAAATGCATTATGGAACATAATGTTCTATAAATGAAAGCTCCATTCTCTCTCAAGTTGGTAATTTATTAAGATGCCAAAAATATGCACACACAAGCTTATCATCTTGAATCGTTTCTCTTATAGCCCAATATTCCCACTCAAAAGCCTATCTCTAAAATAAATAGATGCTTTTCATTCCTTCCCACAAGGAAACTTAACTGCTGGCAGTAGCTGCTCCTAAAATAGCACAAGGGAAGGAAGGCAGCATACTATCTTCTGTTTCTAGATAACAACTGAAACAGCAAAGGCAGGAATAATGTACTGACCAAGGTTTACAGCAGTACTTTAAGTGGGAAGATAATATAGTTTCAGTTCTTTTTGGTCAAGTCAATTAGTTTCTTGGTTCTTACTTCTAACTGCACAAGAGAATTATAGGAACTACTGTAAGGTTGCTGCAGATTAGAATGTGGTGCAGTGATGACTTAGGGACCCAACACTTCAAACTGTGAGTTTGGATGGTTTGGTTCAGCCAGTCACTCCCACAGAGGACTGTGTTAGCCTCTACAAGTGAGCAGTAGTGGGCAGCCAGTGCTGAAGCAACGAAGTTAGTTCGGTGAAATGGCCTGTTTTGATATTTTAAATAAGTAGAGGCTGCTGCTTGTGAGTAGCTGTGCTTACAAACTGCAAATAGTTTCTATCACAGTTAGAAATGTGGTGATTCATTGTGGTCACTGTGTTTCTACCATCACTTGATTTCTTCCTTCTGACTTTCTGTACTTCTTGCTTCATTGGGATTTTTCTTTCCTTTTCCATCTCCTGGACTTCACAATCCACAGCAGGCAGTCATGCTATCTTCATTACTCCCATACATATGGCATGTAAAAGAAATTAAGTCTCCTGAGTGGTGTTTGTTTCAGTTTTTCATCTGCTGAACATCAGTAACCTCAATTTTTGTCTCCTGTAGACAGTTTGTAACAGGCTTGCAGCTGTTGGGGAGTAGTTGCAAGTCCTAGGAGGTTGCCTGTTTGCCACTGGACTCCTTCTCTTCCTTCTGCTAGGAAAGCTGTGCATCTGAGGTTCAGAAACAAATAATTAGGATTTGAAACATGTTCAAAGGAAACTTGAAACACAAAACTTGGCAACATTGCACCCAGGCAATTGGTGCTAGAATCTGACTAACTCTGTTCTCTCAGGCGCTCTGCCAGACTCTGCTGTGGCCTTTGCATATTTTCAGGCATAGACAAGTTAAAATACTAAAAAATATTTTGCAGTCTGCCACCATAAGCAGCTGAAAGATTGTGGAAAGCCCTTTAACTAACAGCTTTAAGGCATGGAAAGTACAGCTGCTGTATTTTATTTATTTTTTAATATCTACACAGAGGGCATTTCAGAGGTTCTGAACTCAGCAGGGCTCTATTTCCAGGCAAAACCAAAAGATTTGACTGGCATATTTTCAAGTGGCTGCCCAAACAGCTCTCTTCAATAAAAAGACCCACATGGAAAATCCAGCTACATCTTTCACCTGGAAACTTGTTAGATATACTTCAAATGTTCTCAAAATCTATAATAGTTGAAAATGAAGTTTTGAATGACTAGAAAATATTTCATTATTCCAGCTGGCTAAGCCAAAAACTTCAACCAGAAATGGCGGGAAAACAAGTGTGCAACTAGAATAGCAGCTCTGGGGCCTCAAGAAACATTCCAAGCAAAGAAATCAGAAAGCCAAACTTACAAATGACCCAAGTTTTTAATAGTGACTCACTGAAACAGCCTCAGTGGTAAACATACTGAGGAAGTGACCAATAGATACTGGTGAAATAAATTGACTTGAATGCATGGGTTCAAGTTAGAAAATTAGCAACAGCTTAACCCTGCCATGGACTTGCCGTGGCTAGTAAGCCATTATTGGAAGCATTTACTGTGACTGTAACATAGAGTAAAAATAAACTATATAGGACGTCTGTATCAGTGGTGAAGTAAGAGAGCAAACTGGAGTGCCTGAGAGGCACACAGAGCCATTAATGATAGCTGGCACCCTGTTACAGAATAACACCATGAGGCCTTCATGTTTACCTGCTCTCTCCAGGTAGAAACTATATGCTGAGCAAGTGCTGTTCTTCAGATACATTAGTGTCTGACAATGAACGGTGCCTCACTTCCAAACCACTTCATTGTTTCACAGCAATTCTGGAAACTGACATCAAACTTGCTTTTCCCATTCACAAGCGATAGAATGATTCCCTACTGTTAGACAACCAGCTTAAAGTTACTGCCTGTCAACCAACACGTGCCTCCACAAGCTACTGCGTTAACTCCCTCCTTCCCCTCCACAGAGCTCCCAGCTTTGAGGATTATACCTGTTGAATGCAATGCACTCTCTGCCTCTTCCTCCGGTGTCTTCTCTTCCTCATTGTTGAGCTACAGAGGTTTCGACTCCATGGAATGAACCACAAGGTGCAGACAATCCGGTTGCAGTTCTTGGAGATGACGAAGCTTAAGTCTTTCAGATCACATGGCTTTTTATTGCTATTGTCCTGTGTCATTGTTTTGGCCAAATCATGACATCCAGGTTGATGCTTGGGTTGATATGACATTTCTCCAGGCTCTCAGGAACTGGCAAATCCTGTAGTTGCCTTACTTTTTATGCTCAATTTAGGGCTACTTATGTATTTTCCTCGCTTCAGAGTACAAAGAGTTGACCTCAGTTTGGCAAAAAGTATTCTTAGCAACTACCTCATCTCTCACAAATTAATTGCCCAACAGAAGTGGATGATGACTAGCACTAGTAATACCTGACATTTTAATGAGGTTGCTGGCACCTACTAGCCTGGAGATTTGCACTGTATCATAAGTAGAAAAAGTACCAGTACACAGGGAACACACCAACAGTGCCACCAAGATCTGACAAATAGCTCTTCCTACAACATCTTGCAGTCCTGTCACAAAGTGATGTGCCAAACCCATTCGGGCAGATACTGCGAAGCTGATCATTGCTACCTTATATTAAGACTGAGCTATCTGCTTCACGCAGCCTGTCAGCCTTCCCAGAGTTCTGCTCACACATTTGACTGAAAAAGATCAGCAAACTGAGCAGCCAGGCAGGTGAGCCCTGGAGGTAGAATCTGACACCTAATGACCTGCTTAAACATTATTGAAAATTTGAATGTCTTGGGTATGATACTGGTCCAAGTATTCATCTCTTTTGCACTTCCCCTAGCACTTTCCATAAAATCTTAAAATAACAGATTAATCAGTTTGAAGACTAGCCAAGGGAAGTAAATTAAAAGATGTGTTAATCAGATGTGAAGTGACCTTACCTATTAAGGTATGGAATACAGCAGCTACAGCGCCAGCCACAACCATGCACAAAACTGCTTTGGTCCTGTCTCTCTTGCTGTTCACAAACACCAGACCTACATTTTTGAAGTCACTCATCGGACCGGTGAAGAACTTCATTAGGGAGTACGCCAGTCCATAGCTGGCCAGCATTTCCACAGCATCTTCCTTAACAGCAGCGATGCCCCTATTCAAGGCCTGTTGCAAGAGAGAAAGACAGAGAAAATAATGCAGCACATGTGGAAGCATACCAAAACAATCTTCTGCAGCTGGTGTCTGAAAGAACAAGTTCAGCTCTTGCTGTTTCCCCTAAGTTGACTCCTATTTCCCTGGGTTCAGCAGCAGTAAGTGATGTGTAACATGGGTAACTTCATAATTTCATATGGACTGTAAGTTCAAGTCACACAGATTTGAAGATAAATTGTCCTGTAGGAACTAAGGTCTTTAATGGAATTCCTGCTGTACCAGAAGTCTTTTTTTTTTTTTCCTTATTAAAGTAATTTTATGAGCATGCAAATAATCACAGGTGATACAACACCATTTAAATGCCACTTTGAGGCCTAAGGCCTGAATTGATCAATGCACAACCCTCGCAGGCATCTGCACAGGTAAAAAAAACTCTGACATTACTTTACGCTGAAATTTAGGAACTAAGAGTTTTTTCAGTGTAATGACTATACTCTATACACTATATCTCTTTTAACAGAATATTCTGATTAACTGGAACTATCCAAAGATGTTTATTATGAAACTAGACCAAATGCACACATAACTAAATGTATCTGTTCTCCTTTCATGTATTTAGATTTAGTCTGAGGTTGGATATTAGGAAGAATTTATTTACAGAGAGGGTGGAACAGGCTGCCCAGGGCACTGGTGAGGTCCCCATTCCTGGAGGTGTTTAAGAGAAGTGTGGAGGTGGTGTTAAGGGACATGGGTTTAGTGATGAGACTTGGAAGGTGAAGTCAATGGCCTTGAAGGTTTTTTCCAGCCTAGATGTTTCTGTGATTCTATGATTGCACAAGGTTCTGATCCTACATTCATTTACAGCACCTCGTAGAATATTAAAAAATAAATACAATACAGTGTGCATATTCAGGTTCAAATAACCTACCATTTCATTCTAGGTCTCTATTTAGGAAATGTCACTGAGCATTACATGGATTATTCTTATAGATAAGGTGAATGACAAAAAAAAATCTGTAGCATTGCTTAAGATTCCAGCTTGCAACACAATGATTGTAAAATATGGAATACAAATGACAGATTTATAAATTTTATACGCAGTGTGACAACATCAATCATCTGATATATTCAGAAAACTGTTAAAATAGGATTAGATTTCAAAAGCATGAAGGATGAAATATGACTCGTTTTCACAAGTATTTAGCTCCTATGGTTACAACTGATTTGTCCTGACAGGGTTGCGACAATTTGTCTAGCCAGGAACATCTCTCCAATCCATACTGCAAATCTCAGTCTATCCACTTCCACAGCACTTCTAATACTGCTCTTTCTGAATGAACAAACCATAGACAGAGTACCATCAGGTAATCAGGGTGCAGACCTTCCATTTCAAATGCAAGCACGGTTTTTCTGTTGCAATCTTTTGCTATTTTCTTTTCTTTTCCTTTTTTTTTTTTTTTTGCAAAGACCATATAAGCAACCAATTTGCATTGACTTCAAAAAGCCCTACATTCATACAGCGCAAATTAGTATTTCTCCTGCTGTCCTTATCCATTCTTTCTGTAAAACATACTTAATTTTTGAAACAAAAGTTGCACCATTAGCATACTAAGATCTGTAGAAAAGACCAATCTCTCTTGCAATGTACTCTGCCCTGAACACATATGTTTCCAGTATTTTCATCTGTTCTGCTCGAACTTATCCCCTCTTGAAAATATCCTCTGCTAGGTACTGAATATCTGCAGCTGCTATACAGAACCTTTTCTGCAGTATAAATAACTCCATCTATTGGACTGATAAGAGTTCAAATTATATTAAAACTGCAGACGTCAAATGCATTAGTGGGTGAATAAACTGCAATCAAATAATTTGTGGAAAAGACTGTGGCCTGTGAAATGAATAGTGAAGTCTAGCTGCCATTTGTGATGGGGGTTGTAATGATATTGCATTTGGTATCAAGGTATATAGAGTTATAATCTGTTCATTTAAACTTAACCATAAGATGCTGTATCTCCTTGTTGCTGTTGTCAGTAATAGGTACGTAGCCTTAAATTATTCCCTATATAGGGTTCCTTTCTTTTAGCTTTTTTATCTTTTTTTTTTCTTCTGTCCGCAATGAAACTTTTCTAGCAGCTTAAACTTAAACTGCTAACCAGTTTCAGGTCATCTGCTTTAAAAGCTTCTTGTCACATGTAAACAGCTGAGTACCTTTTCCTGCACAGTTTCAGATGTCCTTCTTTCCTAGTTTGGACAACTACTGAATATCAGTCTGTGGAGGAAGACAATCCACTGCTGACAAGGTCCCTGGGATAAGTGTGGCTTTAAGAAATCACATTGTCAGCTGGCACAGCATGAAGGTCCCTCCATAGAGAAACATGCAAGCCTTTGCAGATTACAGTGCTCAAACCAGTGAAAGCAGCTGTGTGTGACCTTGACCTAGTACCCCAGCATTTCACCTAAGTAAGATGGGTGGAAAGACTTGAGTGCTCCTCCTTCTTCTCCTCTCAGGTTTTACAGGCTGAACTCTGATCTCTTTTGTACCAACAAATGACAGCCAAGTAGATACTTCTGAGTAATTTTCCCCAGACACAGATTGCGTACCAGGTAATGTAAGCTGGCAAAATCCAAAAGGGACTTCGTAAAAGGTTCGCTGCCATTGATTTATACTCCTGTGGAACAGTTGGTTAACATCACGAAATACTCTAGAGGCTGTCTCTGAGAAAACAATGCTTCTCAATGTTTCTTTGGAAAGATCTTTAAGAAATGAAAGTCAATGGAGCCATGTACAAACAGTTTAGCTTCCATAACTTTATTTTCCATTTTTTCTTTAAGATAACAGTACAAAATGTTCTTTATCCTCAGCTTCCAAGCACTCTATGAGAACTAGCCTTTTTTTTTTTTTTTTTTGCCACTGAAGGTCAGGTATCATATTTGATATCCTTCAATCCACAAGAAATCTTAGATAGTTGAAAAAGCCAGTTTGGGGTGTTATAGGAAAGATACAGGCAGTTGATAAAACTT
The DNA here is from genome assembly GCF_002078875.1 of Numida meleagris. Classification (NCBI taxonomy): domain Eukaryota; kingdom Metazoa; phylum Chordata; class Aves; order Galliformes; family Numididae; genus Numida; species Numida meleagris. The sequence goes on along the minus strand of NC_034410.1, from coordinate 74,358,978 downwards.
CCAGTCTCATTTCCTGTTAGATTTTCAATTAAGTTTCTCACAAAAGAAAAAAAAAACAAACCATAAACCAGGGTAAGGTTTCCATTTTTCTTTTTCATCTCATTCCATTTTGTACACTTTCTGTATGCACAAAAATTAGTAATAAAAATTGATCAGTAGCATCTGTGTTCCATATTTGTTTCACACACAAAAGAGCATATCTCTGCAAAGATTTACATGGCTTGCCAAAAGAATGACAGAACTAGATGGTGATAACAATCATGATAATACTTATACAAGAAGTTAGCTCAACTATACATATTTCAGATGCCATTCTACTTTCAGCTGGCTCATTCACATCGTTTTGAAGGGATAGCTAAGAAATCTGCATGCTGGAAGAAAGACTGTTGGTGATGGCACGTTATCCTGAGTTTTTAATGAACAGCTAACCTAATTTGCCAGCTGGTGAAAATACCGCAATAAATTGCTTTTCTTCAAACAATGAAAACAGCCACTGCCACTGCTCACTCCTCTTTTAGAAATATCATAAAACACAGAATGCTTCCAGGCTGTTCACTATCTGGTAGGTATATGAACCAGCTAGTTAAAGTAAATCATATTGCTTAAGCACTCCTCCAAAAGGTAGGCAACCAGATTTACAGCTCCTTCTCTTTAATGTCTTGTATAAAACATATTATTATTACTAGAAAGATGAGACCTTTGATAGAAGACACAGAAACAATACCTTGAGCCCTTTTTAATGAAAAAAGTGTGTGCTGCCTGTAACGTTCACTAAAATCAGAGAGGACTAGACCACATCTTCAAAACTTGGTACTGCTGCTGGCTTTCTCTTCTTAGAAGGAACATATGTGACCTCCATCAAATTTCTAGGAAATGCACAATGGATGAATAAAACAATCTTTTACATGGCAAGGCAATGATTTAAAAAGCAACAATTGTTAAGAAAAACAGCAAAGGTCCAACTTGTCCAATTTTGCATGAGCTTTCAGCACTATTCACTAATGTTGGCAGGAAAAGTTTGGTTCCAGTCAACAGCTCCATACCCTGTTGATAAAAACTCTGTTTCTGAGGCTGGTTCTATAGAGTTTGATTGCTTCTCACATGATCCTCCCACAAAACGATTCAGAAAACATCTATAGGATGTTTTCCTTCTCCCTGTCTTTCTTCCAATCTGCTTTCTCCTCAGAAAGTGGAAAAGAGCCAAAATATTTGGTTAAAGAGCAAGTCAACTTAGGGGACAGTCCTTCTCCAGTGTCCAGTAATCCCTCTCTTTATAATTGTTGGCAGCATTTTCATTTAGTAAATCCTGACGCTGAAGTTTTTGGTATTAAATTTACCAGTTGTCTTTGGCAGTTCAGCATTGCCCAGTCACACCTGCATGAACTACACTGCCAGAATACGTAGCAGATCCAATAGCCCATCAGCATGGAATAATCAGACCACTGTATCAGTGCTGTCTGAGCACTGGAGTATCTGTAACTCTGTGTCTCATAAAGGCAGGAGTCAATGGTACGTAACTAGAAGGAAACAAAGTGCTGCGTCTACAGTTTCCACAGACGTAGGCATAGAAGTGGGAGAAACTGGGGTAAAAACATCTCTCAGACATTTGTTCTGGCTCAAGAAGGTTTTCCAAACAAAGTGTATGAAGAGATAGCCCCGAGGAGGTAGAAGTGTCTGACCTTGTAGTTAGAAAACAATGACTAATAAGTGTTCATTGTTATGTGCCTTTGCTGTTGATCGCATATCAGATGACCGAAGGGCCATCCAAGGTCAGCTCCTATCGGCTCCCTACAAGAACACCCCCTCCATTCTCCAACACTGAGGCCTGTCCCAGGGAGCAGCCATGCCATCCACTTGGCTGTCCCTGCCCACACTGACGCACGTGCCCAGATCATCTCAGCCCGTGGAACTGCCAGCAACAAGCCACAACCACAACTCCAGGAAGGAAGAAACAATTGCTTAGGGACAGGGACACCTGAACAGCCCAGTGGAGTGGGGCCTGTTTTTGGGAGACCATTGGGGCTGCCCTGAAAATATGAGTTGAAGGGTTTTTTATCTCTTGCTTCTTCCTAACCATCCATTCCCCCCAACCCCCCCCAAAAAAGAAACAAACCTGGAAATGCAGGGCACATACCATGGGTTTATCTTAAAAAAGAAGCTAGTATACCAAAATTTCAATCAAATTTACTCTGCCTCCTTAGGTAAGAAGGACATGGCCTAGAAATGAAAAGCAAGAACAAGTATTTTTGCAAGACTCCTACTCTTATCTGAATGCCTGCTACTCTGTGACCATCACCAGGCTCACGATTTCACTTGCTGACACTATCCACTCACATCCCAATGTCAAAGCTGTAAGAAAGTGTGTCCTGGGAGAAGTTTAAATAAAGATTCTAAATCCAAGATAACATAATTTTCGAGCACTGACTGCTTTCATTTGACCGGAGATACATGAGGGCACAGCACTTTCTTCAGGCATTCAGGAGGCATACAAATAACTAGGGCAGCTGTGGCACAGTGCGGTTGGTGAAAAAAGGAACCCTTCCCACTGCAAGAATTAATGGTGGAAAACTAGCTAAGGCACACTAACTGAGGGCACTTAGTGCCTGCACGCAGATACAATAGCCGGCATGATAAGGCAGAGAATAATCAATCAAACAAACAACACATCAGAAGATAATCATGGGAAATAAACCAAACTTGGTGAAACCAAAACGTGCCTCACTTGAAACATTTGACAAAGTGCCAGAACATTTACAAAATTTGAGGGGTGAATGGGTTGCTGTAGATGATCATTATCCCAGGGAGGTGGAGAACACTGATCCTGAAGCCAACAGAGCCATGAACCATAACACTGAGAAGCCCTTCAGGATGCGATCCCCAGCAAGTGCCCACTGAACGTGTGTCACTGACATCCGCAGGAAGCAGACCTAAACCACTGCTGTTTCTAACCCTAACCATCTTCCTTGATGGGGACCACAGGCATTGACTTTCCTGGCCTTTTTTAGGTAAGCAGTGCTCATAGAGGCACAGGACAGAAGTGGAGTCAACATGTCCAAGCTGCTCCCCCGCACTGTGACCACCCTGGTATTCCCTGGCTGATGTTAATTAATCAGTTGAACAAAATCTATTTGAAGTATAACTCGCAAGGGAGATCCTTTGCTCTCAGAACAGCATGCAAGCTTTTCATTCAGGTTTCCATGCGAGTGAAATGCTGTTTTACCATAAAGGCATCTGTGATTGTTACAGAAGTATGGCTAGCTCCAGTTTGAGTTTATTTGTCTTCAGATATTCTTCATGTGGCGGCCAGGGACACACTTTCTTTCAAAATCTATTTCTAAACCTATGAGCATAGACAAATAAAACTGAGACATAAACTGAGACATACAAAACTGGGAGGTCTGCTCCCTCTTGCTTCAAAATGCCCTGAGGAATAGCTATCATTTTTTCACCAAATTCCATTTTGATTACTTCTAAGTGGTAGAAAACACCAGGGATGATACAAAATAATATCACGCATAGGTAGACACAAAGAATATTTGCCTTAATCACAAGTGATACAGTATCTGCAACAGTGCTCCTTCTGTTCTTCATTTCCCACAGAAAGCATTGTGGCTACTGGTTCTTTCTTTTCCTGCATTATATCCCCAAAGCAAAAAACAAGCTGATTTACTGTCAGCTGCTTACTTCATAAAATCACATTTTCTCATGTTTATAAATTAAATCTCTGCACAGACTGTTATAACACTTGTTTATATGCACACAGCAAATTTAATCTACACAGGTCCTGTGCCTGTCAGTCTGGCAACTGTGGCCTATTGTCTTTTTATTAGTATTCACTCTGTCTCTGCTGATGAATTCCTCACAGCTCTGTGCTTCTGAAATGGATATTGCCACCGTTTCCCTGATGGCATCATCTTATCAGGCTTCATAGAGTACAGACAGGTCCAGGTGGAAGGGACTTTTAGGGGCCAACTTAGGGCAGCCTGCCCAGGGCTGCAATGAGAGATGTCACGGAAGACACCTGCCCCTGAATCTAAGCATGCAATTGGAAGTGAATCAGAACAACCATGGCCATGTAGCCTGCACCTAGGGCCCATACTCCTAGTTTCAGTCAATTTATGTTCTCCCATATTTCCCCCTTCTTTTCAGCAGGCTCTATAGTATCACTGCTTTGCACCACTTTGCTGCTGTCTTTCACCAAAGATCTTGCCAGTAATTCACCTACATTTCACCACACTACAAGAAATAATTGCTCCACTTGCATTCCAGTTTTCACCCTTCCTTTTCTGCTGTTCTTGGCTTTAGCAAAGAAACAATTTACAATACAGAAGAATAATATGTTTCAGTGATTTGTTTATTTTGTGTTTCCAAGTTCATACATTGCACACAGTTTGGCTACTGCCCTTTTGTTTTTCACTTATTATATGTAGCTTTCTTTAGTAGTACTTTCTCACATAAGGTTACCCACCACTCTCAGTTACAAGGTCCTGTATTTAGTGTAAGTCTACTTTTTTCTCTTCACAAATGCAATCAGGCTCAGACTCAAACTGAAAAAAAAAAAAATCCAACCAAATATTTTAATCTATCTGCAAAAATACTTTTGCCAGTTGCAAGAATAAGGAAAATTAATGAGCTTTGTAGATTTTCAAACTGTTTTCCTCAAACTTCTCATGCTAAAAAAAAAAAACCAAAAAACAAAACAAAAAAAAAAACCCAAACATATGTAGAACTTAGAGAAAACTTCAGGAGTTTGGCAAAGTCCATCCATCAAAGGTGCAAATGAAATAGACCAAAATTTGGCCAACCATCTGCCAAGCATCAGCTGTAGTGGTTTAGCAGAACCTGTTAGACAACTTGAACTGCACAAAAATCTTGTCTATTTTCCAGCTCTATTGAGTGTGCTCCTGGGCACTATGCTTAGAGCACTGAAGGCCAAGCACCACATAGCAAAGACTGTGTAGGAAACTCTACCATTAGCTCAAAGTAAAACAGAAAGCATTTCTGTGGATTGAAGAAGCAGTACCCTATGAGATTTCATTCTTTCCGCAATTGTGAGGTGATTTATTCTCCTATCTTGGGTCTTGTGGAAAGTATGTGGGACACCAGATCCATAAAATTTACTTTTATTGCTTCAGCTCCCCTATTTCTGTGCACTCCCCATGCTTTGTTAGTGATTAAGATGCCACAGCCTCCTACTTGGAAGACAAGTAATTGGCATTTCCTCTCATTTTTCAAAGGGATGAAATAATCACACACAGCAAATTGTGACAGCCAACAGTTGAATTCTAGGCTGTCAGAACTGAAGCAAGATATTATAGTATCACCACAAGTAATACTCCACCCCTTCACAGCAGCTCTAGAGATTAACCTACTGCTGCTTACGTTTAGATTTACTATTTTACCACTGCCAGAACTGCCAATTAGCTGGGAGGGGTGGGCTACTTTGCTAGAGTACGGCTCTGCAAACAGATGTTTTAGTTTTTGGTGCAACTAAGAAGTGGAACCCTCCTAAAATGAATCTCCTGCTAGGGGTACCTGCCACAGCATAAACAGACGATCTCTTTTAGAAATAATCCTTTGAGAAACTTAGCTCAGTGGGTACATGTCTGGGATGCTCTGATTGCAGAAGACAGTGAAGTTCAGGCCCAGTGACAATGTGGAGGATGGGACCACAATGGTTTAGGATTATGGGACATTAAAGGAAGACACTCATTGTGCGAAAACAGTTTTGTTTTTTTTTTTTTTTTGCCTTAATTCACTTTTAGCTGTACTAAGTGCAAGTTAGTTACTCAAAAGTTGATAATGTTGGAATTGTGAAGTGGCCACCTTTAGTTGTCTGCCTGCCTCTCCCTCCCACAAGGTAGTTCTAATTCATCAGCAGCTAGGAGCAGACTGAAGTAAATGTAGCTTGCAAACTCCAATCCCTCCTTTGTCAATGAAGTTTCCCGAGTCATTCAGAGCAACTTGTAAGCTTCATCATGTATGTGTGATTAAGCCTCTGCTATTTAATGAGCATTACTTGTACACACTGAAAGGCTAAAGCAAATTAAAGCAAGTGTCTCCAGACGTTCACCCAGCTTGGGTAAACGTTCTCTCTCTTGCTGGAGACAGAAGAGGTAAGGAGCCTGCTGAGCAAGTACACAGAATTCTTGGCTTGGCATATGGCAGAATTTAGAATGAAAGGCAAATAACTGCAGCTGGGTCATTGGGTCTTTCATTGTCCTCAGTACTGCATTATGTCCAGAAAAAAAAAAAAGGAAAGAACAATCTGTAAAGTACATGTCAAAGCTACTATGATTAGAAAAATACATATAACCATCAAATAAAACTTCTGTGCCTGACTTGAGAGGTAGGAGCTTGCCCAGCTGTCCCTAAGCACACAGTACAGCAGCAGCATTAGGTGTACTTAATGCACTATACAATCATCTGCTCTCTTTAAACTTACTCTTAAAGCACTTATCTCCCCATGTGGCCCAGTACAGAGCTGCTACTTATATGCTAGGGCTCTTCCCAACTTCAGCTGAGCAGAGCATATCTGAGGTCTGTGATTCCCATCAGCTGCTGTCAAGAGCACAGAACAGGGCTGGTGAAGGTCTGTCACGAAGCAGCTGTTCCCTCCAGCATGCTGCCAGCTGCACAAAGCACAGTTTGTTAGGTGTGAGTGCTGGTGATGGTGGGAGTAGAGCTGCCAGATTAGCCTACGTCTTAATTGTTCAGGAGAGAGAAATAGAGGGCACCCAGGTTACCAGCCTAAGTGCAAATTGGTGTTTCTGCTGTTGGAAACATCTGTTGTAAATTAACTCCATAACACCAGCAAGAAAACCTTTCATTTGTATCTGTTTTTCTTTGCCTTCCATTCTTACTTTTTATACCAGTTATTTGCTTAGGATGAGATTAAAGCTATTCAGTTGAATTGGAAACAAATGCTGAATAGTGACAGTGATTTCCTTTCTCTAGGACTGGTGAATGTACTGCAAAAAACGCTTTGAAGCACTTCCAGTTATTACAGCACTTTCCAATACCTGCAGAAAGCAAAAACTTCACTATGTCAGTGATACTACCTCTAGACTCTGTCCCAAAGTACCTGTTTAAAATAAATGGAAGTGGGTGAAAAAGATGTGGGAGTGCAGGAAGACAGAAAGGTAAACTGGCAGGGCTTCTGCGAAGCAAATTTCTTCTCTTAGAAATCATCTATGCCCACAGCCTAAGTTCTGAGAACCTTGAACTTCTCTGCCGGTTCTTGCAGGTGGTGTTTACAGGATTGGCTAACATTTCCTTTTAAAAATAGCTTGACTATTTCTCTCAGTATCCAATGACACGAAGTCAACAAGTTAACTCACAATGAAATTATTGCACATGGTTTTTTCCGGACTGTGTGTATGTGGAGCACAAATAACTACAAGGTTTCTCTAGAAATCGTGAACTCTTTTTGAAAACAGTTACCTTTCATAAAGGGAAGGCAGCAGTATCTCTATGTAGGCAAGGCAGAAAATACCCTCTCTGACAAAGGACCGCAGGAGGCCAGGGGAGAATGTGACTGCTGTTGCTTATGGGATCTTTTGGCAGCTGTGAGCCCAATTGCTGCTGTTATTATAAATGACCTTCCACGATAATGGAAATAAAGGTAAAATACTAATTAAACTGAAATGAAATCAGGCTACATATGCTCTGTCCTTAGTGGATTCAGTAGTGAAGGGGAGAAATGGAAAATGTATCAGTGTTTCAGCCTTTTCCTCTGTACCTCTTGAGAACAGGTATGTTACACAGAGATACAAAAAAGATTTTTTTCTTAATATACCAGGACAGAACAACCCTAGAGACAGGGGTTTTCTGGTGTAACCTCTAAATCCCTGGCAATAATTAACACTGTTATATCTTCACCAAAGCCTTGGCTAATGCTTTGACTACGAATTCCTTATCTAGTAACTGGTCAGTCTTTTCCTCAGGGAAGAAGAGACATAGAAATGCCCTGGGAGATGTAGCAAACCTTACAACTTTATTTCTCTGAATCTGGAAGTGGTGAATTTTAACAGTAAGTGCAACCACAAGAGCATTCTTGATTATGCTACCTACATTGTGTAATTTGATGCTTAATCTAATCTCAGAGACGTCTACTCAGGGTTCACAAAATCCGAATTTAGAAATACATGTCTTTAAATCACTTCCAGCTCAAGGGGCAATCAGACATGTAGTGGATGGGTTTATCTGCTGAGGAACTGTCAGTGTTGCCATAGTAATTCTTAAATGGGTTCTGCTGTCTAATAGCTTCTCTTCAGACACCTCCAGAGAGCACCACTTGTCATGAGGTATTTTATGCATAAGCTCAATGCTCATTTAGCCCTGCACTTACTCCAAACTTAACTGTAAGCATAAAACTAACCATCTTTACTGACCCCCCTTCTCATTCTTGCATTTCATTTGACCTTGTGCAATCATCCCTTCTTATTAAAAGCCACTATTTCAACAGCAAATAAGGTGTTTCTACTAACCTTCTCCCTTACACTTCTCTATCTGAACTGGACAGTTAAATCTTACAGTTCATTTTCATTTACCTCACACAAGCACGAGACCTTGACTTGCTAAGTTCAGTACAAACAGACCGACTTCCAGAAGCTTAAGTAAAGGTAATGCTGAAATATTGTAGTGCAGCAGATAATTTTGCCAAGTAAGTTTTCTCTGAGTCACTGCTTCTTATCAGTCTGTCTCATCATGCATTAAAATGGATGCATTCAATGAGGATATTATTCTATTATTCTAGGTAGACAAACATTGCTCATAAATAAACAGATGAATGAGGATAGAATTTGTATGCAAGTTATGCAGGCTGAAGGGTATTAAAACCCTATTGTCAAAACCCAAGAATGAAGCCATTAGTTTCTTCTGATACACTTTTCTGAAGACCTGCAAACTCAGTGTAAGCTGCTCACATGCACAGTTTCAGAAAGCAAAGCTAAGATGAAACACGCTATTTGTCCTCTCCTTTATTGCCTTATCTGAGTTGTCAGTAACAGTGAGACAGAACACAGGCAATTTGGGTAGATTTTCACAGATATAAGCCACAATTGGATCTGTGTACACCACCCCACCCATCTCCCTCAGTTTTCAAGTTTTGTTTAGGCAAAATACATTTAGTTAAAGGTTATCAACTTGTACATAGTATTGCCTCCTTTATTATCTATGCATCCAAAGCTTTGCAAATGAGAGTCTTCTTTTTTTTTTCAGCCTTGTACCTTACATTGTGTTTTATCCTCTGGCTTTGAAGATTTCAGCAAGGGATAAGTTTTAATCCATTGTTCTTGTAGACAGCAGTGTTTTGAAGAATACACTGATTAAAGCTTACTAATAGTCTATACTACACTACCAAAGCAAGCCAGATCAATTATTCAGTCCCTGCAACTGCAGTAGTGTGATGCTCAACTTGACACTCTCCCCCTCACTAAAAATCATGGCAGGATGCCCATCCAAAGCCAATTTTATATTTCATATTAAAGCAGCTCAGAGATAAATTTTAGCTGTGCTGATTCAATGTTTTAGATACTGTGCATTTCACTGCACATCAACGAGATGCAACATCAGTGAGAGAACAAAAAAAAAAGCAGTTATGGAAAAAAAACAGAAAAGAGATTGCATCTCCTCCAACTTTATGGAAACAGGGTGTTACGTGACTCAGAAAGCAAAAGAAGAATGGCCTGGGAGTTGGGGGGCTGTAGCAGATGACTGCTCTACTGGTCAGGCCTCTGCATAATGTATGAAAGAGTGGTAGGCAGTCTGTCTTCATTATGTTTGTTACCAATTTTCAATTCCGGAAGTAAGGAAATGGATGACTTAAAATCAGTGAGTGTCTACCTAGAATAATATCCTCACTGGATACAACCTTTTTAAAGTAAGATGAGACAAACTGATAAGAAGGTAGTTGCTCTGCTCCTCACCATGTTTCCATGGACTCTATCTTCTGCAGTGGTGAAATACGAGTGTGTTTTGCTAGGCCGCCGGGCTTTGTTCAGCCACAAAGGGCAGTTGGGACAAAGTGAGAATGCTCCCAAAACAACTTGTGAAGTGTCATAATGCTAAGAGAACTAGCTTAGACTACAGTGGGCATTGCCAGCTTGGGGTAAATATAATGAAGGTCTTGTAGGGGTGAGGCACTAGAATATAAACACTGCAGAAGCAAGCATGAAGCCAACAGAACACGGTGATCCTGGCAAGTCTCTTTTTTGACTTATGTGGTAGAAAAACTGAAGTGAGGATAACCACAGTGACTGTGGAACACTTCTGGGAATTAAGTGCCAGAAACGCACAGAGACTGTTGAGTCTCAAGGTGGAATCAGGAACAAATTAGTCTGGGCTGGTTTTGACTAATAAAGGCTTTTGGTCTTCAGGAAAATGAGGTTCCGGAACAAACCTTGTAGAGTGGCAGTGGGAACAAACATCCAAAATATTTTGAAGTAGTTAGTGCTGCTTGACATCTTAAAACAAAAGCGAGAAAGTATGCTTGCAAAGAAAACTAAAGTTTAAGATAACGTCTTTTGTTGGTTTTAATCACTACTCTCTCTGGTCATATTCCTGCAGATAAACTGTTTGTTTTGAGAAAGCTAGAACAAGAGACCTATTTACACTAGTCACAGGTCTCAAAGGACAATTTTTAATTGGAGCTAAAACCTGCTTATATTCTGCTGGAGTGAAAGAAGTGCTCTAGTCTAGAAACTATGGCTTCTTAAGAGCTGTAGGATTTTGGTGAGATGGTCCCACAGTGCCTCCAAAAGCACTGTCATTTAGAAGTAGTGATCCTAAAGAGAGATTTCAAAACCAGCTTACCAGAAGTGTAAAATCATAGTTGTCTATTCCAAGATTTAAGAAACTTCAGTGATGCTGCACAGCACATATATTTTCTAATCTATTTGAAACTCTTTGCCCCAAAGAGCCAAAAACGTGGCTGTAGTAAGAGCAAAGGAGATGCCACGACACCTCTCTTGCTTACAGTTAACACTGGACAAATGCGGTCTTTACAATTGCCCGAATTTAGACTAAAGTTCCTGCTACTCCCATAAAAAATAGGTTAATTATGCTTGAGACAGCAAAGTGGCTGGATGTGAAGAAATACCATGCTAATGAGGCTAGTACACCAAGCAAGTTACCTCCTCTTAGATCTCCTGTTTCCACAATGATTTTACAGTTTTTGCAGTCTCTAGTATCAATCCTCATAGGTCCTGCAAAAGCAGATAAATGCTGCTACTGTTACTGAATCAGAGCCCAGGCAAAGGAAGGCTCCTGAGTTTCTTCAGTGCAACTGAAAGTCACCAGCACCCAGGAGCACTCCTGGCTCTCCTGCAACCTGGTGTCCAATGACAGGGAGGTCTGCACACTGAAGCCATTCATTATAGGCTTTTGAAACAGAGAGAGAGGTTCTCAAGTGAGAGAAGAAGAAAATAATGTGTTCTTCAGTGAAAAAGGTTGATTTGAAACAATCTCAACAAAGCTTACCTGCTTCTCTTGAACTTTAGAGGAAAGACAGCTCTTTTGATGGACTCTGGATCTGAAATAACCACTTAGGGTTTTTGCTTCAGGTTAAACGACTCAAAAAGAGCTTTTTCTCTCAGGTCATCTTAAATTTACTGTAGGCAGTGAATTTCCTGAAATTGGTTACTTTGCCTTGACAGTGTACAGCAGAGCTCTTAACCCCTGCTGAGCCCCAGAGTCCAAATGAAGGAAAATACACCTCTGAAGCTGCTGTTAATGGGTAGCACAGAAATCCTAATGGGTTTTTCTCTTGCGAGTTAACCTAAGAGCAACAGATTCAACTTTCTTTACATGATCATGCACTCTACCAAAGGGCAGTCGATGGTGTCATAGGTAAGATCTGCTCACTGCTGTTTCTTCTCCAATGCTTTGGACCTTCATGCTTTCCTCCTCTTGCCCTTTCTATCCTCCACTGCCTTTCCCTGCAGCCTTCCCTCAGGAGTGGCGCAGCTGCTCCCACATTGCCCTGCTGCTATGCCCAGTCAGCCCCTTGCAGATTGCGGCCACCCTAAAGTCTTGGACATTGCATCAGACAGATTAATTAGCTTTAAAAGCACTGCAAATTACCCCCTGCCTTGCAATTGGGTAAGATCGAAGCACCTCAAGTATAACAAAGGGACTATATTTTCATAAACTCAGAGGTACGGGAAATCATTTCAATAGAACTTCTCCTTCGTGCTTTTATCTACTTATACATACCTCCTCATCTACAAGGCAACTCCTTTAGTACTTGTGTTCTCTTTTTGGAAGAGACTTTATTCTTGGAGGACATTTTTTGTTTCTATTTAATTTTAGTGTATGATATTGTGGGGAAATACACAGGTGATGTAAAAGTGGAGGAGAACTGTTGTCACTTCAAATTTAAGCTGCCAACATGACTTACTTGTCAACTCAAGACTGCCAAAATCTCATTTTATAAAAGGAACCGAGCTGAAATAATTCTGAGTCAATAAAAAATCTCTTAAACAAATACAGTCAAAATTTGGGTGAATAATTTTTTACCTACATGACTTAGTTCATTCCAAACAAAGGAAAATTGAAGCCAGTAACAAAGCTGCTGCTGTTGGTCAAAGGGGTTTAAGGAAAATAAGGTATTTCTTTTTATTACAGAGCTTTTGTGATGTCTATCCCTCAGGAGGCTATCTTGATTCCTTTAATAAAGATGCCTTTGAGGAAGCAGATGCTTGTCACAGTGGTATCTAGTGAATTAAGCCTTTTCTCCCTGAAAGCTGGGGGCTTTATAACTGAAGAGCCTTGAATTATAGGCATTGTAAAATTAAAAGGCAATTCTACTCTGAAGCTCAGTTGTGTGCTTATCTTGTAACCCTGAACAGCATATGATAAAGAACAATTGTTTCAAATTTTTCAAAAATGGGCCTAGGCCAGTTCCCAAAGCTAGCAAGGACCATCCTTGCTGCTTGTGATAGGAAAATAACCACCCTTGCAGTGAGCATAAGGGCAGGTGATAACTGACTTGACAGAAAGCAACATTAAATATCAAGCCATGTTGTCAGAAGCATCTTAGAAGTGCAGAAGCATCAGAAATGCTACAAAGTAAAGCAAAGGGAATAAAGATTAAAGGCCTTTGAAAAGGCCATTATATTTTTTAATTAAAATTTTAGGATAACAACATGGAGTCATAGAATCAAGAAATTATAGAATAGTGTGGGTTGGAAGGGACCTTAAAGATCCCTTACAGATCATCCAGAACCACCTGGGCAGGGGATTCTCCCATTAGACCAGGCTGCCCAGGGCCATGTCCAACCTGGCCTTGAACCAGGGATGGGGCATCCACAGCTTCTCTGGGTAGCCTGTGCCAGTGCCTCACCGCCCTCTGAGTAAAGAATTTTCCTTTAACATCTAACCTAAATCTCCCCTCTTTTAGTCTAAAACCATTCTCCCTTGTTCTATCACTGCAGGTCCTAGTAAAAAGTCTCTCACAATCTTTCTTATAAGCTTCCTTTAATACTGAAAGGCTGCAATAAGGTCTCGGTAGACTTCTTCAGATAAGGCTCAAGCTGGAAACAAAGCAGCAGTAACTCCTGTTTTCCACCTCACATTTCATAAATGGAACATAAATGTATATCAAGTGCTATTTTAAGCACGTGGTGGGACCTGATCCTGTTGCTCCTGAACTCACAGCAGCTCAAAAAGCACTTTTTCCTTGAGGAAGAATTGTCCTTGAGTATTTTTTGCTTTCCCAGGTATCCTGCCAGAAGACATGGAAGGATGCATCGAGCTTTGAGACCTCCCCCTCTGATCTTGTCCAGCCTCACAAACCCAAGCGGATAAAATGGTATAAGGAAAGGAAAGCAGGAAACAGCACAGTTCTGCATAAAGTGGTGCTGATAAGATTGCCTTTGTTGAATATCAATGTATTAAGAACATGTTTATCTTACAGCTGTCTAGCTAAACATTCCTGAAGTTTCAATTGAGTAACAATCTTTGTTTTCTGTCCCAAATTCTCATGTTCATAAAGGTGACGTAATCCTCCAGGCAAGTTTACATTTCAAAGCAATGTTTATCTATCTGGAGCATTTCAATTGGGTAGTTCTGTGATGAAAGAATGGTGTAAGAGGCATTTATTTATTTATTTCATCTGAAATACTGGTTCAGATTAGGATTACGGATCTTCTCCAGAGATTTGAAGAACTAAAGTGGCTTAAAGCATCCGTGAACATAACAGGCTTTGTACTGCATTACTGCATGCTGGGTGCCAGCTGAGGTGCTGCAGCTGCACATGCAAACACACTGGAACTTTAATTCAGAGAGCCTTTGCCAAGCAGCTTTCAAACTTTCTGATTCCAAACTCTGAGCTCTCCTGGCCTGTTGTTTGCCCTGAACAAATGAATATACTGAACAATGGACAGTATAACTGTACAACACATCAGTACAAAAGAATATTTCAATAATTTGCCTTTAACCAGAGATTTTCTTTTTCCTTCTCCAAGAGAACCTGGTATTACTACATTAAACCTTTGCTATTTATTTTTGTGACGGTATTATGTCACATCCCCAAAGATTATGATTTCTTTTAAGGACAAGGTAGTTTGAAATAAATAGATTTTCAAGGAGGAAAGAGAAATACAGTTAATGCAAGAAGAGTTATTCCGTTTGGAATCTAAAATTCCATTTTGAGTCTAAGTCTCCACATTTCATGACATTAAAAATATTTTTTGTAAAAGCTTTCATTGATTTGCTAACAAGCGAGTGAGCTCTTCTGACTGCTGCTGACCCAGCACTATGAATTCAGCATGCTTACTGAGCAAACTAGCTCACCAGTATGCCTGCAACAGGAAAGCAAAGAGTCATAGTTTGTTGCTAGTTGGAAGGCAGCAAAACATATGAAAATATATGTCTGGTCTTGCCTACGGGGGATTTGTGGAACAGAAGGAGCATACAAGTTTGGAAGATGCTGTGAGAAAAGGCTCATTTGGCTTACACAAGAAGAGACTTCAGGACTTCCCAACAAACACTGGTTACAAGGCATGGCTTTGGCAGAGCCAAAGGTTCGTCATTTTCCCCTTACCTCTGCAGAAGTGATGCCTCTGTATCTCTGCTGACAGCAGTAATGACAAGACCATGAAGGCAACTGGCAAAACAAAGCTGCATGCATATTGCAAGTGTCTTTTGTCCAACCCTATTGGGCTGGACAGGCACATTTTATTTTCTAGGCAACTGGATCTCATGGTGGAATGTCACCAAGTCAGTGGGAAGCAGGACTGCGGGTTTCAGCTCATAAAAACCCCCAGTTTACTGCAGATGCCTTTGGATGGCTCTGTGGGAGTATTCCTGGAACTGATACTCCCATGCACTCCGACCATCTTACATACTTTGCCCAAATGAAGTAAACAACCAAGCTTGCCTTCACAACAGTGAAAACAAAGGAAAAAAAGGATAAAATCTTCAAGCAGTGACAGCACAAGAGAAAAAGTCATAATGAATGCTTCAGAAAACGGTCACCAAAGCAGAACATTCTCCTCCTCTTATTATTACTTCAAATGTTCCAAACAATAACAAACACCATCCCAAAATTAAAAGAATCCTTCACTACATTTTCAGCAAATACAGCCATGTTGAACAAAGGAACTGAGGACAGAAGCTATACTCAGCAAGCTAAACGCAGAGTCCAGACAACAACTACACAGTCTACATTTCAGACCTTTGAAAGAACCAGTGCATGAAATTGCAGGGGGTGTAATTAATTTGTCATGCTGGTGTTCGTACAAACTGATTAGATAACAGCATCTGATGTGGTATCACATATGAGAGGATTCATCAGACTATTCAGTTCATTCAGACTATTCATTACACGGATTAGAAGCAGACCTCTGAATTGCTTATGGGACTGGCTCAAAGAGAAATGCAATCAACAGTGTTGGATGGGAAGGAACTGGTCTCAAAGGAATTTACTAACAGGGTTCCTTAAGATCAAGCTGATATTCTTTAGTATTTTCATTAATTTTTATTTTCCACATTACAAAGAGTATGAATATGCATTTACAAATGTTAAGGATGCAAACCTATTAAGAACCATCAGTACAGATGACTTTGAAACTTGTGTAATGAAAATGGGATGAAAACAAAGTATGAAATGCCAAACCAAATACTGGGGACTAATAACAAGAATTTCTAACACAAGCCAGGAGTTCATCAGTTAGAGTGAGTGTATTAATGAGTTGCCAAATGACTGACTGGCAATGTGATGCAGCCATGGAAAAAAAAGCAAATGTAATTGGAGGATGGATCTGCTGAGGCATTTCTGGTAGAAACTGAGAAATACTGTTGCCATTGTAAGGCTTTGCTAAGACTGCATCAGGAGGAACCCTGCACCAGATCAAGGACACTGCCAGAGCATCTCCAGTGCAGTGGAAGGTTACTGAGCTGATCTGGGGGTACAGAGAAACCTGATCAAGTGAGAGGAAACTCGAAGAGCTTGTTTTCCATAGCAAAGAGAAGGCTGAGAGGCTGCTCTGTTTCAGTACAACCATGATGGAAAAAACATGGAAGAAGGGCCATTTAATTTAGAAGATGGTGCTGGCATTAGAACAGATGGGTATAAACAGGACTTGGATACATTTTGGCTGTGGTTTAGAAGAAGACTCTCACTACTGAAAGAGAAAACTGCTCTACCTCCACAGGTAACAAGGGCAAAAAGATTACATGGCACAATCTCTCTCAGCAATATATGATTTGATCACCTGAAGGTAGGGAAACATGAACTGGAAACCCAGCAGGGTGCCTCAATCTTATTTTTTACCTATTTTCACTGGTACAAGTGTCCCATAGATCTCTTGCCCCTGTCACCCTTTCTCTGTACAACACATAAAATCAGGATCAGAAAACACCCCCAGAAGGCAGGTTTCAACCAAGATGACCTTCCTCCATTTGCAGAGGATGCTTTCAGGGATATCCTCAGCAGTGGGCTCTGGCTCAGGTGCTCCAGTACCAGTATCAGACACATTTCCCCTCATTCTCCAGCTGTTTTCTAACATAAAAAAGCAAGGCCAGCCTCTCAGGCAGCACGTTTCAATGCTGCTGAGAGTCAGGCATGTGTGTACAACAGCTCTGTTATGTTGGGAGGGTGTTTTTTTGTTTTCATACCATGATGCGGCTATAGCTTCCTCTTTCTTCCATCTCTTCACCACGTAACAGGGCAAATCAACAACCTTTCAAAAGAAGATTGTGAGGGAGGGATGAGTGACCCTTGCATTGTCCCTCTTTCCTGTGTCCTCACCTCCCACAGCACCTGGCTCTCCATTCTCTATCTACTGTGCTAACATTGCAGGAGGATACTAGCAGTATTCACCACTGTACACTTAGAGGTATTACTTCCTTTTTTCTTTAATCATGCTGGCTTCATTTTTTATTAACCTTGCCCAAAGCTATCTCCTTTAGCATCAGTGAAGCCAATGTTTTATCAGCATCACTGTTTTTACTTGAGTGCATGTACAAACAAAACATATGAATATATATTAAAAGATATAAAGGAGATTACTGTATGTGTACTGCAAGCCAAAACAATGAGAAATCTGATTAAGGACTTCATGTTGTATTTTTTAGAGGAGAAATATTATACAAGGGTTCTGCATTCACTATGTAGCTCAGGCTTGAAAGTGTGCAGGCTTTGAAGCATATTTTAGTAGGAGAGTGTCACAGGATCTGTGACCTTCCCATTTAAATCTTAGAAAGACTTTAAGTGAGTACAAAATGGCGGAAGGCAAAAGATACCTACTGTTATGCTGTGCCTATTATCTAAACCTGCAAAAGGCCAGATATTTTATTCAATTTGTGGCATGCCTGCCTGTCTTTCCTAATGGTCAGGAATCTCTCTGGCATCCTCAGTAGAAGGCTTATCATCAAGACATTTAGATATAAAAGACTGACAATTAAACAGCAAAAAGCAATGCAAGTTTAGAGAGCTGAATGATAGAAGCTTTGAGACAACACACTGCGGTTTATAGTCTTCTCTCAGTAGTGTTATCCTTACACAGAAATGGCTTGGGGTCAGATCAGAAAGGATGCAAGGGGAAGAGAGGCATGTATCAGGAGGCGAGGTTTTCCTGTGAAATGCACTGTGTTCTGCTTCTAGGCAAGGAACTTAAAAGGCCCCAGTTAGTTTGATATCTCAGTCCATTTGAAAGAAATACTTTCTTTTCCTACAAGGTTCCTTCCTTCTGTTTTCTGTTTTTGTTTTTGGTTTTTTTTGTGTGTGTGTTTTTGTTTTTTTCTTTCATGATTTGGTTTTCATGACTTTCTTTTGTTTACATTATACTTTTTGGTCTTCAAGGGCTAAAAGAGCCTGGCCATCTGATAACACAGTCCTTTTCAACACTTCTGGATGCTACATATATGTTGGGACAAACTTAGCCAGAATGCCTGATTCTAAAAGTGGCTGTGACTGTTTTCTAAAGCAGCTGCACAGGCTTCAGTGGTGAATCCCAAGCATCCTCTGTGACTCCAGAAATCCCTTCAAACAAAGTTCTGCATGAAGAAAACAGCAGTATGAAATTTCAAGGACAAATCTTCCCTGCCTTCTATTTTCTACATATATTTGCACCTATATAAAATGAAAAAAGGAAGCTTACCTCATGAGGTATAAGATGGAGGAGAACTGAAATGGAAAATGAAATAAATCATTCTGTTTTGACTTGTGAGTAATAACTGCTGAAGCCAACCTTTCCACACAAAATGCTCCATGGGTTTATGTGGCCAGGATGTTTTGCCACCAAAATCTAGGTGGAGTCAATTGAAATCTGTCCTGTGGGTTTTGCGGTAAGTTAATATGTTTTCTAAATTTAATTTACTCCTGGGCAGAAGTCTTGAATTCCTGAAGATAGCAACTCCTGTATTTTTTTCCTTTTCCTTTTTTTTTTTTTTTTTGCCAAATAGACCTACATGGAAAGGTTTTTTACAGCTTTCACTTCTTTCTACCACAGGCTAGTCAATGAACCTAAATTTATTCACTTCATCATCTTGTGAGTGGTGTTCATCTATCTGTATGTCTGAAAGAGTGAATGACTGCTAAAGTGAGGATAAAAATCCTGTAAATGTGTGTAGGAAGGAGGATCAACCTTGGACATCTTTTGATGGAAATAAAAACTCAGTGTTATTTTCTTTGTGACAATCCTTTGAAGAAAAATGATGATTGCTGAGCAGTTCATCAGAAATCATGAACTTTATTCCACTGCATATGTTGCTGAAAAACTCATCAGCACACAAACAGTTCAAAGAATTGTACCAAAAAGTGACAACAGGAAAGGCATAACTATGATTTGTCTGGCAGTGTACTTCCTGATGACTAAGCATTCACAGCACACGAGCGGAAAAATCTGATAATACACTTGAAGACCAGAGGCCATAGTCCAAAAAAAATCTCCTGTAACAACGAAAAGGTCAGTGAGACTAAGATTTCATTTAGCCTAAGAAAGCATCTTCTGTTTTTCATAGGCACGAGGACAGGCATGACTTTAAATGCCACACTTGAAACTCTGATATAGGAAATTTGGGTCAGAATGAATGAAAACTTACTATTCTATTCCCCAGAGATGTAAAGCCTAAATAGCTTTAAAAGATATCTGATGCAGACAAGAGAGTATTCACTTCTTCTAAGTGAAGGTGATACAAAGATCTAAGTAGTCACATGGGTTCCACAGAAAGAAGTTTCTTCTCTCTGGTTAGACAAGTTCAGTGTTGTATTTCATCTACGCTCAGGCACTGTAACATGCTTACAGCCAAGGATAAAAAAGACAAAAGGATGACATTAATTTTAAAAATCTCATATATAAGCAAATATCCACTGACAATTATCTTATAGATACTAACAAATGTTTAAAAGTCCTTAACTGGGACTCAAACCAAACAGTGGAGATTAAAACACTGCTCTGAAGTTTTGTTTAATGAAGGCTGAAACTTATTTGAACAATTTGAGCCACTGCTGAACTTCAAGTCGATCTGAAATGGAAAACAGGCTTGTTTGCCTCTTTCCCTGGCAAACACTCATACTTTTACAGACCTTTCTGTTAGAGGTTAACCTCTCAACCCTCTCTCATTTTTTTTTGCCAAAGAGCAGTGAGGATAGCAGCAATTCTCCAGAAAGCTATTAAGTCTTTTGAGGATGATGAAATAAAATAACGCACACATATCATTTAACTCTAAGATACTGGATGCCAGACCTCAGCCTTATTCATAAATACTGCAGTGTTTTCTTTTAACCTACTTGTGCACTTAAGGACCACACCTGCAATGATAGGGAATACCTCCTCTACATTATGATAACTGAAAATACTACTCCCAGTCTTTTCTGATGATGGAAAGAGGAGAAAATAAACTATGGGCTGACTTGCACTGACTGAAATACAGTTTTGTGAAGCTAGTGATTCTATAAGAAGAAATGTAGGTGAATCATTTCATGTGCATCAGAAGTTCTTCTCAATTGTTTTCTTTAAGGTATTTGTAGTTAAACGTCTATCATGTCTTTTCCAGCATGCATTATTTCCCTCACCTTGAAACAGGAACAAAAAGCGCTCAGATGAAAAAAAAAAACTGGGACACTATAGCTTTCAAAGGTAACTCCGTGTGCTTTTTCAAACATGCTTATCTGTCATTTACCTGCTATCCTACTCTACAGTGAATTGTAACAGATAACCTGTCACTTTCTTAATGCAGCAATGCACAATTGAGCTCATTTTATTTCCTCACTACTGCACGGTTAAAATAAGGCACAAATTGTTGCTATGCTTAAAGTGTAACACACTGCAGTGAAGTATATATATAGCCCGTCAATGCAAAGTAGCTCTCAAGCATTAACTGAATTACAGAGCATTCTGTGCCCAATGAAAATGAGCAGGTATTTGCCAATGAAACTACCATTATGATTCACGCATCAGTGTTCTCCTGTGCAGCTCTGGTAAGAGCAAAACTGGAGGCAGAGAAGGGGGAAATTAGTTTATTTTATTTATTTATAAGCTCAGCTATGCATGCAGAAAATGGCTTTGCCAAGTTTTCTTTCACTTTCTCTTTCAGATCTAGTAACAACTTCCTACCAGTATTCTCTAAAAAAAACTTAAAGCTGAGGCAAACGAAAGAAAGAACACAACAGGCCTCCGGGCCTATTTCTTTAGAAGTACTGAAGGAATAAGAAAATAGATCTACATCCACTATGAAAATATCTGTCAGTCAGCTTAAAAAAATTAAAGTTGGTACTGTTTTAACCCTCTGAAGTGATTTTTTTTTCACTCCTTGAAACTGTACTACTGTCAACTTTGAAAAACTGCACTGTTGGTAAAATCAGAAAACTCAAGAAGGAAACATCAAATATAACAACATTTGATTACAGTGAATGCCCAAACAATTTTTATATTGCTGACGTTGTTTCCAACAAAGCATATGCATAACATATCTCTATATCAATTAAATCAAACTACTTCACCATATTACTTCCCTGAAAGGCTGAATTCTAGAGCTAGAATAACTTTATACCACCCTGCTATGCAGAGACTTACCACTTCTGTATTTGTATTTAAGTGAATTGTTGTATTTTTTTTTGTCCTAAGCTAAGTTCTCTCTTTCAGTCTGCACTGAAACTGCACAAGTGAAAAAGAAAGCATGTGCTCTGATGCTGTTACAGAGCAACTTCATCACATGGACATTGGGTATGGAAAGACGCTTACTTTCCTTCTACTTCAAATGCCTTCTTACATTGGTTCACAGCCACTTAATTGATTTCAAAGGTACCTAGTAGTGTTTAGGAAATCTGATTTAGTGTGTTTTAAGCATACTCTTTTCATGTGCTTCTTAGTAATGTGCTCAGCTGGGATTTCCTAGGAAGAAATTAATTAATCTTTTTTTTCCTGGTTATAGCTTAGACACTCATTAGAGTCAGTTCATTAATAAATCACTTGTCAGTATCATTACTTTCTGCCTGTGGTTCATTAGGTGATTTGCCTTACCAGAAGAAGACAAACCAAAGGATACAATTTCTTGACATTAATTCCCTTCAGTGAAACAGGCAAAATACAGAGGTTGAAGTGAAGCAGCTTTGAGAAGTGGCAGCCGTCCAAGCGGCTACCCATGCTTTGAGATTTCTTTAGAACTACTGCCTTGGTTAAAGGCAATGCCTGAGCAATCCCTCCAAAGCCATTGTACACACTCTATTAGGTATTGTGTATCAGATGTCTGCCTGGTGGATATAAATTTTCCTCCTGAAAGGAATAACTCTTCCACAAGTAAAGGCAAGAGGAGATATGGTTTCTAAATGAATGATTCATTGTTGGAGGGCGCCGCTGTGATTTGCTGGAGTTGCTATGATACCTCAGCAGCAATGCCAACTTCTAATAGTCCTCAATGCCTTCTGGAAGCTCAACAAGCTGAAAAGGCACTGCTGAGGGCAAATATTTCTTTATTTTTAAACAGGACATGTATATTTACAGTGAAACTCCTTTCCATCTCCTACCTTTCTCCATCAGCTAGACTGAAATTGTAGCCTTGTTTTCCCCCATGGGCTCTGGAGGACTAAAGGGTATAAACAGGAAGGCAGCATATGCTGAGAAAGATGGCAGGATGTCCCAAAACAGTAATTGAAAAAACTCTTCTTGTTGTGCCTGCCAAAACTTGGGTTTAGGCCTTTTTTTGATAAAAAAGAAAAATACTGTCAACAACTTTCCACTGCAGTGAAAGCACACGTGGCTTTGCTGATTCATGTTTACTCAAAAAAAAGAATGAGGGCGTATGGTGCATATTCTTTGTGAAAAAGCACAGCAAAGTTCTAAGAAAATAGAGCTGGAATTTCCTTGGGGAATTCTCACCTTTAATATTGTAGCTGTAGTAAAATCTGTCTTCTAGCAGCATAAAAATTTCATCTTGCACAAACTGTCACCTAAATAGGGCTGGCACTATCTAAACACTGGAGCACCTTAATAACTAACAAAAATGGGTAGTAGAGATGGGAATGAAGGAGAGAAAGAATTTAACTACCAGCATACAAATTTGTGACACACTGAACTGCAAGAAGAAACTGAACTTAAATGCTAATGCTGCTGAAAGAAACTTGGCTTCTATTCTAAGTCTGTGACTGTCCTAAGAAAAGAAAGACAAATGTCACAACCTTGACATCCTGTGAAAAATGTCACAGGTTTCAGACTTTCAAAGAAAATGAAATACTAAAATTAATTGAGCAAATAAGTAATGCCAGAGAATCGTTTGGTAAGAATAAAAAGATAACAGCCTCTAGCTAAAGATTACCTATGTACACGTCTCCTGTGTTG
Organism: Numida meleagris; assembly: GCF_002078875.1. Lineage (NCBI taxonomy): Eukaryota > Metazoa > Chordata > Aves > Galliformes > Numididae > Numida > Numida meleagris. The sequence continues at coordinate 74,335,696 of NC_034410.1, read as the reverse complement.
AAAAACTAACTAGATTTTCTGCAAAGAGCTGTAGTGCATGCTGCCACATTCTTTCTTTTGAAGTTCTCATTAGTACTTTTAAATCCAGAACACAGATAGTACCATGAAAGTGAGAGGAGACTGCTATTTCATGTTTTTTGCTCCTGCCAAGTCACAAAACTGCAAATAAAGAAAGTGGGATTAAAGTAGTTAAACGAGTTGAATTTTTTTTTTTTAATGTTAAAGGAATAACAAAATCCTTTCTAAATTGGTGACTTATGTGGCATGGGAACCATCTTTGTGAGGTTCTTCAAAAAACTAAGTAGTTTCTTGTTTGAACTCATGTTTAGTTAAGTAGGCTATAAAATAGGTTGTGCTTCTTGACTGACAGCTCAGTCACATTTCACTTTTAGTGTCTCCATAGAATTGACCAAGACTGATGAGATACCACCAGGCGTGGTTTTGTAAAGGTACAGTTTCATTTTAGGCTTTTTTTTTCTTTGCTTAAATAATTTTATTTTTCTAAGTTGCCAATTAGTCTTTGTTTCACAACTAACAAGCCTGCCTAAGTTAGAATAGTGGGCTCAGAAGTACATTCATTAATTTATTCATAAAAATGACTTATTGAGAAGTAATTCACAGTGCCTGTCTCTCTTCTAGCTATTCTGTCAAGCATTTATAAGGATTGCTATTAAGAGACTTTCCACGTGCTGACCAGTTCTGGCTTCTCACGCAAAAATTTCTATAAATTTATACTATTATTACTAAAAGCCATGCAATATTCTTGACTTTTAATTCCATTGGCCATTCCTGAGCCCTAACATTACTGTATTTTGTTCAGTTAGAGACTTTTCTCCCTTTACTGCTGTTCCCTATCAATGAATGACTGTTCAGAACTACCTCATTAAAGCAATACAAAATGACCCAACAAAAAGGTACAACTGGCATTAGCTAGAACAAATGGGCCTCAAAAGATACAGCTTGAATCTAAATATATTGAAACTTCTGATGAGATGGTTTTTCATTTCAGAGTTCGCTTCTAAAGCGGAACAAGCAGATGTTTCACCCTTAAACTAATGGACATGTATGTTTTTCAGTCTTGTTCTTTTCAGTCTTTCCTCTTGGTATTGCAGTTTGTGAGGAAACTGTGCTGCTGAAATCCGATTCCTTTGGTACTTGGCAGTAGCAACCCAGGAAAACAGGGATGTTAAAAAAGCAAATAATACATACGAGGATTTAAAGGGAGTACCAACAATGTCAGGAGGAAAGTATGTTTTCTGAATTAACGCAATACTTCCCAGCATCATCTTTGTCCTTTGACTATGCCCAGCCCCATGGACAGAGATACCTGAAAGAATCATAAAGGATAGATATAAAAATGGCATGAACTGATGAGTCTTCCCAGATGGTCTTTGCCATTTGCTTTCCTTATGAGGTAGAAAAAAAAAAAAAGGAAGAAATGCTTTACACGGTAACAGAGATGGAGCTAGTTTTACCATAGTGCCAATTCTGTCAGATTTGGGTTGCCATCACAGGGACTGCAATGCATGAAAGGAGGCTATAACATTAAAGAGGGGTAGTCTCTCAGAAGTCACTCCTCGGAGGGTCTGTGAAAGAGTACAGGAACACAGCAGCCCCCAAGCAAGGCTACACTGTTGCTACACCTTTTCTAATACAGCTGGGGGGAAAACTGCATGAATAATTAGACTACCTGATCTGATAGAACAAAGCAGGAGAAAAAGCGATCTTCCTTCCTTTGCTGCCAGTATTCAGAAAGTGTACCTTGCATTTTTCTCCCTTGTTGGTAATTCTTACTGCTTTCTTCTGACACCGGATTAATTATGAGTTTGGGACAATGTCTGAAAAACAGAGTGCAGTGACACTGCAAAGTAAAAAATAAAAGGAGAAAAAATTGATCTGCCTGCACCAGTAGCTGAAACACAAATTACAGTGGAAAAAAACAACAGCACCTTCAATGTAAGCTGCTCAGACTGTAGAGTTTATATCTAAAGGTATCTCAGTCTACAAATAGCTACTGCTGGAATTTATTACATTATACCTAGCTTAACAAGAACATTCTCTGACAATAGCGGAGATAAGAATCAATTTTTTACTTGGGATGACAAAGGAGAGACAATAAATGACAATAACCATGATACAGCTGTCCTAGAGGAAGGAGCTGTTGCAGCTGCAGCCATCCCTGAGCTATGGCTGAAACAAGCTAAAAGCTTTAATGTGCAGTGTCCCTGGGCTCCTGATCCAAACAACAAGAATTGCAACTACATATTCATATAAACTAAACTAGGAAACGTGCAAAATAAGAGCTCTGCCTCTAAGACCTGTTTTCCACCTGAAAGTGACACCTACTTCTCTTAAATCTAATTTAAATACTATTTTAAAGGACTTTGTAACTCTTTCACTGCTGAGAGAAACAAAGTCCCAAATACAGGCTCAAAGTTAATACAGGCGTAGTACACAGATCAGGGCATGAATGCCCATTAAGTCGGCAGAGGGATGAAGCAGAGACTGTGTTAAAAAGAAAGATGAGCAAGTGACAGCATCTTGCCAAAGGATGAGCTGTTTAACTGAGAGAAATACAGCCTGGAAATTTTAAGGTGATCTGAAGTGAAGAAATTGGGTGTCTGGTCTCGTCCAGATAGAGGCTTACATGACCTTGATTATAATAGTGTCTTTACAACACGCATTGGGAATTTAAGTAAAGAAATGACATAGCAGAAGAAGAAATATTACAGAAAAAAAAAAAACACGCTACACTGACTTTCACCGCATGGATTCAGATACTCCATTTTTACACACAAAAAAAAATCATTTTCAGAGAAGGATAGGAAGCTAGCACACTGTCAGGAGGAATAAAGTGCCTTAATTTGGAAGGACAACTGAGTGTAATTTACAAAAGTAAGGTCTGCACAAGCCTCTACATAATACAAGGCTAACAAAACTGAAGTACATAAAATTTAGATCTGAATTCTAATTTATTTTTTTTTACAGAATAACAGTAAACTGATGCTTAGCAGCATCACTAAAGCCAGAGCTCTTATACTGATACGATGATTTGATTTGCTTCTAGAGAAGACTAGTATGCTCCAAGGATACATCTACATTTATAGGGTGTAATCTGTCTTATATTCAGTTAAGGTATTTAAAAGACAACATGCATATGCAATGCTGGTTTGCTTAAAAAACAACAGCAACAAAAACTATGACAAGCTCAGGCCATTTGGCATTTGCAGGGTTAAAAATTTTTGTAAAAATGACATTGGCATGTTATTCCATCTGTAAACCTTCAGCTGTTTTCAGATTCTTGCTTTTTGAGGTGACCGACCAAATAATTTCTATGACATGCATATAGGAATTAACAAACTGACATCAAGCAAATCGCATTAATTGATCTTCTTTTTTTTAATATACACTCGAGCTGACATTCCAGGCAGTGTTTTTCCCCAGCGCAATTAGGCGAGAGAGGATTTTTTTCCAAAACCTCTCCAGACAATTAGGCACCCAGCTGCTCCGGAGTCTCAGCAGCCAGAAGCAGCCTAAATCCCTCATCTGATGCAGGGCTGGGTATTCATTACCTTCCCAAGCTCTGCATTATCACCCCTCAGTTAAATAGGGAAATTTCATATTGAGATAAACACAGTATGTCATACCGAATACTTTTTTTTGGCAAACTGCAATATCATGTATAAACAACCATTGCTCTTCACTTCAAAATGCAGATCAAGATCAGTGTTCACTGAGGAGGTGCAGGGAGGTACCCACTAGTGCAGTGATCTCTCTGGCTATGCCAAGGGACAGCAGGCCTTGCTCAGAGGGCCACCACCATGTTGCTCCTACTAGCACTTCTCCCTTGACAACCCAATCTCCATTTAATCAACAAAAACACTTCTTTTCCTTAAACTGGTACCAGACCACATTCTCTACTGCTAAGTAAACTTGTTCATTTTCTCTTGCTTCTGTAGTTGCTCACACCTGAAAACGTGATCACAATAAACCTAAGTTCAGGTGGAAAATAAAGCGAGGCCCACATAGCACTCCTTTTCTGTCAGGGCACAAAGCAACAACAGCACCAAGTGGGAGAGCGACTCCAGCTCTCAGTACCTCTCTGTCTGGTGCAAGAGAAGGCCAAGCATAACAAATGCAGCCAATATGGAGGAGAGAAGGAAGAGCTCTGAGAGGAAACATCACCCTGTGTATCACGCACTCGGTTTTGGTCCAAATGGAGCCATATGTACGGAGGTAAAACAGCAAGACTGGAAAAACATGTTGCAGAATTATGCCGAGAAGAATTTGCATGAATTCAATCCTAATTCACTCCTTAAACATAGTAGCTCTAAGAGGACCAAATCTGGCTTGAGATACTTACAGAAATACATACATATCTGAACGAAGAAATGTAAAATACTCGCAAAGGTGTCCTAACAAGCTCTATTTACTCTAAATTTGCTAATCTTTTTCTAAATTGAGTGGACATGCAGTTAACCTATGAACATGGCTGCCTGCTCCTACAATGTCTCATTAAAACTTTTCCTTTATCTTTTTAAAGCATTTTCATTTAATAGACACGTAAGAATATTTCAGGTCCTCCAGGGGGAATGACTGGCTTGCTCTTATGCAGCTTTAATAATTTAAATGCCAGTGTAACAATCCAGGAATGGAAACAGCATGTTCCAGGAATGTTGTGATAAATTAGTAATTGTGATCTGCTTGTAATTGCTGATTATCCCAATGACTTCTACCCAGACTAGTGAGGTGAAAGACTTTCACTGAAGAAAAGAAACTTAATGAAATTCAAATGAACAATGGCCTGCTACTTCCAAATGGATTTTCCATCTCTTTAGTAATTGTATGAGAGCTGCTCTGAAAGCAAATCTTCCGGTTATATTGTGTTGGCCCATGACATCAGAGGCGGATGTTGGTAGTATGGCAGTAGAGCTTGAACCTTGCCACCGATATCTTGTTACAGTTTGTTGCCACGTGACAGATGGCAGCAGAGGGGCAATTTGACAAAATGACGTCTCACACAGAAGTGCACACGAAGCAAACGTGTCACTGAATTCCTCCATGGGGAAATAATGGCATCCACTGATATTCATCAATACTTGCTGAATGTCTATGGAGACCAAACTGTGGATGTGAACGCAGTGAGGCGGTGGGTGGTGAGTTTCAGCAATGATGATAGCGATGTGAAAGACAAGCCACGTTCCAGACAGCCATGCAGATTTTTATGAGCGCAGCATGTAGGCTCTTGTTCATTGCTGGCAAAAAAAGCATAGCTAATGGTGGTGACTATGTTGAAAAACAGTGTTTTGAGGCTGAAAATATGCTCTGTCAAACAGTATTACTGTGCTCTTTGTACTTTCCATGGAAATAAATAAGAGGCATTAATTTTGGAGCAATTTATGTATAAAGAATTGCAGCAGTTCAGCATATGGAGCAAGAGACCTTAATAGCAGGGAAGGGGCAAGAATCATGTATTGCTCTATATGTAAATAAAGGATTCTGTTACCAGGCTCTTACATTACAATGTCAACACAAATACTGTAGCTAGGGAAAGGGGAAAAGCAAGAAGGACTGTACAGGAAATCAGCTGGATAGAATGCAAGCTTGCAGAGTGATGTATCCCGGGCAGTATATGCCAAAAAAGATTTGAATGACACATGGGACGTGATGCAAAATAATATGTTAATTTGGATGTGTTTTTCCTACTGATTGTCCCCCTCCATCTATTTTCTCCCTTGATAATCATTTCAAGGAAAGAATTCATGTCTTGGAGGAGGTAATAAATACAGAATTGGTGTAGATTTGAATGAGCAGATGCTGGGATTATTGCATAAGGGGCTGAGATCAGATGCTGTCATCGGAAAGTACCAATAAGAATGCTTGTCCATTCTGAGGTATAATTACACAGGAAAATGTTAAAAGAGGAGACAAAGATAACAGATGGTTAAACAGAAGATGAACAAATAAAACTGGAGAAGAAACCTAACAAAGGAAAACAGTGGTGAACTGTAATGCAGATTAAAGGAAAGATAAAAGGTAAGAAAAACAAAAAGGAAAGGGGAAAGCAAAGGCCATTAGACTTTTCCAGGGACCTGTCACTGAAGATGGTGAAATTAATTTCAATGAAATGAAATGTCTGTAGTGAATTCAAGAGATGATTCATGAGCTAAAGACATTAGATAGGTCAGCTCTTGCAGATGAGCAGGTCAGAGCACTGGCAAGCCAGCAGCTTGTAAAATAGTCTTTTACTCAAGGAAATTAGGAAAGTAGGTGAGTGGTAGATGAAGGTGCTGAAGGCAGGCAAATGGAAGCACAGATGAGTAGGAAGGACTGAGGGAAAAGCCATGTAGAAAAATATAAAATCACCTTAGTAAAACTCACTCCAGATCATGTTGGACAAAACATGCATTTTGGCAGCCAAAGACGTGACACAGGAACGCTCACACTCAAATGTGAATCCATAAACCACACTTGGTGCCTTTTTCTACCCTACCTCCGAGCCACATTCAATCACACTTGACTGGCACTGAATTTCTTCAAGCTTGACCATGAAATAATCTCTTGAGGCATGCACAAAGCTGCTTGGAAGTCAGTGGAGCACTACAGGCATCTGCTTATATACATCAAAATGCGGAGGACTACATGTGCCAAGAATGCTCATTCTTATTGTGAAATTATGAACCTTGTTTTCCTCTTTTCCTCCACACAAAAAAATGAGAATACTATTGGGGCAAGAGTGAAGCTATTCACATGTTCTTCTAAGCTGCTATGGAAGCAAAAAGGTTAGCTTTAAAACATCAATGCTTAGAAACAATGAAGTCTATATTTCTAAGTCACTTCACTGTCACTAAGAATCAGTTTGGCAATCATACAAGCAAAAGATCTTTGCCTTTCCCCTTCTCTGTTACTCAACGTATTTGCCTAAGCCACCACTGAAATCACTGTAAAGATACAATACACTTGGCAGGACTAGGAAACCACTTTTATCCTAGTGCATTCTTTCAAGTGTGCTAGTTGTAAAAACATCTCTACACATATTTTTCCTAAAATATCAATAATCACACTTTGGTGTCCTCTAAAAATTAAGAGCTTCTATCTGAATACTGTTATGCTGCTGCTATTGCAAGCGTTTTTCCTCACTTGAATGGATATGACCAAAGGCATCAAACCTATTGGTGGCTTTTTAGGCAGGAATTGAAGTGTTTCACTAATAAGAATGCTTCCATATTCTTCGAGCTGAAACTTTTGAGTTTATGCTGAATGACTCAGTTTTCAGAGCCCTAAAATAGCAAGGAGAATTGCAGAACCTTCTCTTTCAGACTCCAATTCAGCTATCATTTGTCCACAGAAACAAAGACAATGGAATAGAAATTAAGGTAAGATGGAAGAAATGGTGTGGATAATGTCTCTGTCTCCTGAAACAAAATGTCACAAGAGGCAGGAGAGGGGGACATCTTTAAGCGATGCTAACACCACGTAAGTCATGCCACGCTAATCACTGGTTCATTAATTGTTAAGGATTATTTGTTATTTGAACGTGTCGGCTTACACATTAACAAATACTAAGCTAAAGTCCGACTCTGAAGTATAAGCAATCACTGATAAAATCAGTATGTGAAAGAAAGAATAAATATGAAAACAGGCCTTCACATCTGGATCTGCTTGTTGTCACCCAGAGGTCCTTTGTGTCCAGTGTGTCAACTGTAATGTATTTTTTTTTTTATGACATGATGACATAGAACATTTCCAGAGTTTTATGCTTGCCAGAAAACTGCTTGGATGGGGACAAGGGATATCTTCCCTTGCTCTAGCACACCTTCAGAAGTGAACCTTTCTCACTCTCCATGGTAACCCTGAGACATGTTTCTTTCACACAAATTCAGTCAACATATAACAAAGTAGAACTTCATGGACTAAGTTTCTAGTCAGAGCTATTCCTCACCCCATCCAACCCCACACGCCTATTTTTATGGACTCACATGAGCAAAACCATTCACCTTTGTTTAAGCACTTAGCTTTCCATTTTCTTTGTGTTTGCTGGTTCCTGGTTTGTAAACACAGAACAGATAATGCTTGAGACACAGCACAGAGATTTTGCAAGTTTCGGTTATGATTGCACAAGAAATAGAATTAGGTAAAAGAAAAATTACTGTTTGCATTTTCCAGATTTGGAAATTTTCCTTTTCATCACTGTTTGCTAGGGAATTTGGGGCCTTTGGAGTGTTCAGGAGCCTTCACTGACACAGCTTTGCCTCCTGAATCTCTTCTTTGAAAACAGCTAGCAAGGTAAGTTCTCCCTGATAACCATAGGCCATCTAAGTTTAGTGACCTTCCACAGACACCCTTGCAACATTACTGCTTGGAACTTGATCTAAATGTGGGCTGTGGATGTAGTTAAGATAGCAGAACGAGGGACGAGGCCTACAAATAAAATGGAGTTTACTGTATGATAAAGATGTTTACACAGTGTCCATAACCTCCAAAATGGAGCTCACAATTTGCATTTGCCCTGAACAGCCAGAAGTGAGAAGTCCTTTTTCCAGTCTGCAGCAGTCAGCATTCATGCCCATAAAGAGGAAGGAATAGAAATAGAAACAGTGTTTCACCATATTAGTCTTCCATAATCAGACTATGTGCTGCAAACACTCATCTTTATTTTTTGGTGTGGTGGGTGAAGGGGGAAGGATGGCATTTTATCACACATATTACTTGGTGAGCTTTCTCTTTAGCCTGGAAGCACCCCTCAGCTGCAACATGAGCGCATCTTCTGGGGGTCATCAGAACATCACTCAGCCCACGGCTCCGAGCCATGGTGGCAGTAGATCACTGCCTCTGCTCACTGCAGGTCAGGACACAGCCCCTGTTCTTTAACCAGACTATCCACAGAAGGGTATCTTCATTCAAAGTGGCATATTTTCTTAATTCATTTTGCTTCTTTGTTTCAAAGGCAATGACACAAATTTTGGCTAAGGACAGTTCTCACTATGACAGTGAAAAGCAGGAGACTGGCTGTCACAAATCATAAAGAGAAACACAAGGGTAAAAAAGAGGGAATGAGGTTCTTATCTCACAGTGCATATTTAAAATATCGTATTTATATTTGACTTTTAAAGATCCCTTCTGTTGTCAGATACATCCTCATCCTGCTAGCAGCAACCAGAAAGATAAAATGGCCTAGAATTTGAAGTGGGAAAAATCATTACACATATTTCATTTTGCTACCCACACACAATTGGCTAAATTTGCTTCTACATAATAGTCTGCAACTCAACTTTAGTATTTACGTACTACTGTCATCCATTTTTAAATACTCACTGAATGGGGAGGAAGAAATTGAGCACAGTGGCAAATGACTGGCATCACATAGTACAGTTCAGGTACTAGGCTCCCTCTGTCTCCCTCTGTTCTGCCCTTGTGAGGCCCCACCTGCAGTACTGAGTCCAGCCCTAGGGCTCACAGCATGAGACAGACATGGAACCGTTGAAGTGGGTCCAGAGGACCGACACAAGGATGATCAGAGGGCTGGAGCACTTCTACTCTGAAGACAGGCTGAAGGAGCTGGGCTTGTTATGCATGGGGAAGAGAAGGCCCCAGGAAGACCTCACTGCAGGCTTCCAGTACTTAAAGAGAGCTTATAAACAGGAGGTGGACTGATGTTTTACGTGATCTGATAGTGACAGGACAAGGGGGAATGACTTTAAACTAAAAGAGGGGAAATTCAGGTTAGATGTTAGGAAGAAATTATTTTCTCAGAGAGTGGTAAGGCCCTGGCACAGGCTGCCCAGGGAAGCTGTGGGTGCCCCATCCCTGGAGGTGCTCAAGGCCAGGTTGGATGGGGCCCTGACCCAGGGGGTGGCAGCCCTGCTCATGGCACAGGGTTGGAGCTCAATGGTCGTTAACGTCCCTTCCTACTCAAGCCATTCTATGATTCTATGATTCTAAGTGGTGACAGTAAGTTACTAACATAAGATAAATCTGAAAATGGGAGTTCTTTATCATTACAAACTTTCAGCAGCTAATTATAATTATCATTCTATCTGTTCAATGTACTCTGGTCTCTCAACTTTTAATTCCTCAGCTGATGATTTATCAACTGAATCAATTATTCAAGCAAGAATTAGTTTTAATGCTAACAAGCTTACTTCTACCAGGAAGCAGCTGGAGGGGACTGTGCCTCCTCTGTTTGTCCTTGCTCCCCAATTCACAGATGAACTACATTTTGACTTAGTTTGCTAAACACATATGATGAAGTTGATATGAACAGGTTTGAGACCAAGGTGAGAGCAAGTGAGTCAACAAAGTGAACATCTAGTGCTTTCCAGCTATAGAAGGGAAGGAGAGTGAAATCAGGTTTTATTTGAATAAGAAGTCCTCAGATCTGGCAGGGCAGAGATGTTTCTTATGGAAAAGGGAATTTCCTTAGAACTATGAGGTAGTCTGAGACATGCATTTGATTCACATTTTGTTTTAAATGATACTGACCACACAGCTACGAATTACTGGAAAGCTAACACCTACACTGAGACTGCAGCAACACCCTAACTCACTGAGAAGAGTGCTACCCAACTAAAGGAAGCAGTGAATAAGTAGCAGTTCAGTAGAATACCAAGTCAGCTTGATATTTAGAGAATTCATTACATATGTTTCCAAAAGAAGTGTGACTCAGATACATGCGATCAAGAGTTTTTGCATAGAAATTGGAGGCAGGTGTTTGCTAGCTGGCAAAGCACAAACTGTTAAAGCAATGAGCTGAGTTGAAAAGGTGGCTCTTTGGGTAACAGCAGAACAAAAATATTTTTGGCTGTAGCTGTATCAGTAAATAAGGGATTAAAGTTTTAAAGTTCCAGAGCCTAACTATCTAAAAAAAAAAAAAAAATAGAAAACAATTTACACATTCTGCAGTATTTTTTAAATAGAAGATACTAGACTTTCAGATACTAAGAAACAACAGCCTATATGACCTAGAATGAAACATGGCATTAACATACAGAATACTGTTACTAAACTATAGCAATACTTATTTAAATACAAAGCCTGCGCTGTTTTCAAAGTCTACATTCTCTGGATACAAGATACATTAAGTCAACCAAGATATCATAATGAAATAATCCTCTTGCATAAGAACACTTAATAATTTTTATGTTAAGCTTTGCTTCAGTATCTATAAATCTGCATGCTCACTACTTAACAGATACTGTAACACTACAGAAAAAGAAAAGGCTGAAATACAGACTTGTTAAATGTGGTGAATTGCGTAAATCACTTTAATTGTACAGTGGAAGCTTTTTTCTTTTTTTTTGAATAGGACTATATATTTGTTCAGAGCTATATCTTATCATCATCAGCAACTTTTTCCGTTAATCTCTTTTTCTTGAAACATAGTACTGCAACTGATCCTGTTTGTTCTTTGCAGCTCTTGTACAGCCTTTCTGATTTTGAGCTGTCTCAGGTCTGTTCACAACTGTCCTTTTCAATATCTTTACTGATGACCTGGATGAGGGCATTGAGAGCACCCTCAGTAAGTTTGAAGACGACACCAAGCTGGCAGGAAGTGTTGATCTGCCTGGGGGTAGAGAGGCCCTACAGAGAGACCTGGACAGGCTGGATTTCTGGGCTGAAGCCAATGGGATGAGGTTCAACAAGACCAAGTGCCGGGTCCTGCTCTTTGGCCACAACAACCTCAGGCAACGCTACAGGCTTGGGGCAGAGTGGCTGGAAGACTGTGTAGAGGAAACAGAGCTGGGGGTATTGGTTGATGCTCAGCTGAACATAAGCCAGCAGTGTGCCCAGGTGGCCAAGAGGGCCAGTGGCATCCTGGCTTGTATCAGAAATAGTGTTGCCAGTAGGAGTCCCTCTGTACTCAGCACTGGTGAGGCTGCACCTCAAGTACTGTGTCCAGTTTTGGGCTCCTCACTGCAAGAAAGACATTGAGGCCCTGGAGC
>NC_034410.1:74147088-74323696 GCF_002078875.1 Numida meleagris | reverse complement strand
GAGGGAGCTGGGATTGTTCAGTCTGGAGAAGAGGAGGCTCAGGGGAGACCTTATCACTCTCTATAACTACCTGAAGGGAGGTTGTAGTGAGCTGGGGGTCAGCCTCTTCTCTCTTGTAACTAGTGACAGGGCGAGGGGGAATAGCCTCAAGTTGCACCAGGGGAAATTTAGACTGGACATTAGGAAATTCTACTTTTCTGAAAGAGTAGTCAGGCGCTGGAATGGGCTGCCCAGGGAGGTGGTTGAGTCACTGTCCCTGGAGGTGTTCAAGAAACACCGTTTAGATGTTGTGTTGAGAGACATGGTTTAGTGCGGTTATTGGTGGTAGGTGGATGGTTGGACTGGATGATCTTGTAGGTCTTTTCCAGCCTAGCTAATTCTATGAGTCTATGATTCTATGAACCTGTTACTAAATTTGGCTGGACTAATCCTGTTTTCTGTTCCCAATATTAATTTTATAAATATAACCGAGGCAATAGAATTTGAAGCATTGTTTTTTTATCTATCATCAGGAAAAAAGAGGAGCAAAACGTTTTTTTTCTGTAGCTTCAAAGCAATCTCTGCCATGGCCCTAATTAATCCCTCTGCTGAGTTTAACATTGTTAAGAATAAGTATAGTCAGTTGTATGTTTTCCTGTTCTTCTCTAATAAGCATTTATCTGTATAGAAAATTGTGGAAAACAGAACTATTCATGTACAGTAGTTTTCAAAATATAGTTTCAAATAGAAACTACACATTTGCCTGAATCACTGGCTTAAATTCTGTTTTCACAGAACTAGCGTTACAAGGCTTTATCTTACAACTCTGTATGGTGAGAATTAACTTTTTTGTTATTCAACAGGTCTGAGCCTGCTCTCCCTAGCTGCCTCAACCCAGTTCCACTGGTAGGCAAAACCAACATATTTGGAAGGAGACACGGCAGCCAGCACATCTTGGAGACCCAGTGACAGCAGATGCAATTGTTTCCCAAGAGCTCTGCACCTTACTATAATGATAATGATTTCTCCATAGAGGTGAACTTCTATTACAAAGATCAGTCTATTAGAGCAGTAAAAACAATGAACTTCCTTTGTCTTGTCTTGCTCCTTTCATTAAAATCTGTGTGATTTGGCTACTGTTTTCTTTGATTGACACCCTGCAGCCTCATTAGGATGATCTGTTAATTAGTAAAGATGCCTTTTCGCACATTGCTGCTGCCTCTTTTTCTGTTGAGTGCTGGCTATTTTCCTTTTCATTACTGTGTTCTTGGTCCATGGCAGAAAAAGTCCTTGTGACAGAGTCAGTACATGACAAAGGTATTTTTGAGGCAGTAATATAAAGACAGGTATTTCAACTACTAGTTTCTCTATTCTTTCATCTCCCTTCTCTATTCTTTCATCTCCCCAACACTATTAATATGCAATAAGCACTTGGTGATGATTTCAGTTCTACATTACCGGAAGTAAATGAAGCTGAACCATGTTATATGAAGAATTACAACTTCCTTGCTCTTACTACAGCACAAACTTCCACAAGAAGTTGCAGAACTGTTAGAGCCAATGCCTTTGATTACACAAGTGAAAATGTAAGGGAACAGATGGCCTAATTCCTTGTAGGTGAAAAATGGTGGACCTTCATCCTAAATCCACATTGGTCTGATTGGCTAACAGACTGCTGTTTGAAGACTTGCATTTGTTCCTCTCGCCTGATCTTCTCTTTTTTCTTGTGTGAGTAAAAAAAGATTTGCTTACTGGCATATCCGGAGCTCTTGAGTTTTATTCTGCTTTTTACATAATAAGTTCTTTGTCCTGAAAGCAAAGAAATGTGATGACTATAGCTTTTGTTCCAAGATCTGGGCTGAGTTTTGGGCCATTAAGACTCTTTCCAATTGTAAGATGTCACTCCCTCAGGCTTTCTATGTAATGGGTGATAAAGGAGTTGGAAAGCAAATTTATTGCCTCTCTTTCTTAAAGGCCTTCTTTTTTCATCCTTGACGGTGGTAACGAGACCTTTACGGCTGATGCTATTGGGTTTCTCCTGAGTGTCTTATTCTTCAGTGTCATTAACAAGATAAGTTATCCTTTCTAAAATCTCCTCCTCCTGTTCACTTTCAAGGTCATGTTTTTGCATACTTCAATGTTAATGTGCAAGAAGTTCCCACCAAGCATATGGAAACTCTACAGATTGTTCTGGATTAGGACTGCATTTATTTGTCATGGATCTTGAGGTATTTTTTCTGGGGGTATCAGACATTACAGACAGCCACAATTTTCCAGTGAGCCTGTTAAGAACTGGAGCTGCTTTTATGTCATGTGATATTCCTCTTCATCATTTTTCCCAGACCTCTGCTTCTCTGCAGTTTGGAAGCCCATCATTGTGCACAATATTCACATTCCTAGAGTGGATTATTTCTGATGATTTCATAGTTTCAGTGGCTGAAACCTCTCTGCACAGGGTGCAGCAATTTCTATTTGCAGACAGTCTTTATTCTGCTTAGTTAACAATGATACAGCAAATTTCTAATTCCCTACCAACAGTGAATTTAAAAGATCACAGTCTTTAAAAGACTGAAAAAAAAAAACCACTTTCTCCAAATTCTAAGGAGTTTTCTATCTACCTATGGCTTTTGGGAGCATAGTGCTCCTCCCAGTGAGGGGCACATACTCAGGGAAATACCATCCATGCAGTCTAGCAATGAAGAATGATCATTAGAGATGAAAAGGGCACAGCTACATTGTAGAAAGATTTAAACTTTACTGAGTCTAGGATGTAAACAGTACAGTAAACAGATCTGCCACTCTATTTGCAGAAGAATGAACTCTGCTCTGATTAACAAAAATATAAAGGTCAGTAGTCTTCATGTCTCATGTGGACACAGACTGAATGTAGCTGGATCAGGTATTGTCCCCTATGGGACAGAATCTGCACAACTGAGTGCACTGTGAGGATTCCAGCCTCATTCTGAAACATCCAGAGCTGGGGATGGTTGGAGACAAAGGCTACTACTTTGTAAAAACCTGTCAAGTGCCAACACTAATTAATCCCAATGTATTCTGGGGACAGGAATCCTCTCTTCGTTGGACACATCTAGTCTCCTTGCACATAGGCCAGGGCCCACTGCCAGTCCTGCAATACAAATGTTTCTTCACAATCATAAAACCATGGGATTGGAAACAAGTCCTTGAGAACAAGAGTGGCAGGAGGATTCTCATCTCTACTCATACTGCAGAAGGCAGACTCAGACAAAACTGCTGCCTTGCCCTCTCCCTGGCTGTTCCTCCTTGGCAGTGTTGAACATGGAACAGAGGCAGAGTGGCCAGCAGGCTGAAGCAGATACTACGCTCCTGATGCTCTGTTTGCTTCTCTTCACTGTAAGATGAGTGCTCAGTCAGCACTCTGACACTCAGAAATACGTGATATAGCTAAAAAGAATACAGAAATACCCTAACCAAACACAATTCCCTTTTCCCTCAATCTTGATTCAGCTAGATGAGAATGCTAAGCTTCTGAGACACAGAAGTAAGTCTCTAGTGCCTCATCACTTGCTCTTCTTACAGGACATCTTGTTCTATGCACTTCATAAAATCATTTTAAAAAGTCATTTTTTATTAACTAGAGCGACATAACTAGAGCTTCTTGGTCACTGCGTTTATGCAGACACCGGCATATTTCATAGCCCTGTTTCTAAAATGCCACATTTCTGAAGCTACTGCATCGTAGAGAGCTCGTGATAGATATTTTTCTTGTAACGTGTCATTACTGTAATTGTGGTTGCTTTGCTTTCAGAAGGACTAAAGCAGCGTAATTCAAATAGATGGAAATACACAGACTGCGATTTTCAAAGTGACCTAGGGGAGTTAAGCAATTCTTTCTCAGTGTAGACTGCATGCTTTCCCCACTTCTTCTTTAGGCACTTCTGAATATTACTAAGAATATGCTATAGCAGCAATGCTTAAAAGGATTTTCAAACCAGAAAGCTCATCTGCTATTCAGAATGCTAGGAGAACACATAAGCAAAGAGAAAACAGGAAGGTATTTCATGTTTTGAGATTATCCTAAATCAGGCTCAATGGCAATGACAAAGCAAACACAGAAGCTCGGCTTTGATTTATCATTAGCATGCAAAATAGAAGAAATGAACAGATAAGCTACCCTGTGAGCAGTGATAAAGGGCATTGCTAAACCCTTGCAAATTTTGTTTAACGTGTTATCTTTGAAAATCCTTCTTTATGAACTTGAATCTACATTGTCTTCTCTCATTATATTTTTCCGCATGTGATTGAGCAGCCTCCAACCTCAAGCTCATCTCTCTCCTGTCACCCCCCACCCCCACGCTCATTCTGCTGGAACATAAAATGAACAGAGCTTCATTTGTTCACCCGTGCCAGCACCAGCAGTAATGTCAGCGCAGCAGAAGCAGCAGCCCTGCCTCCACAGCTCTGGGTGAGGGGACATCTCGTGTTTCCGGGAACCACGCATCCTAATTAACTGCTGTTCCTCCAGGAGAACAGCTAGTGGTTTTCTATGGCTCTCCTGTAAGCAATGGTTCCTTTTGAAAAAAAGAAGAGGCGTTAAAAAAAACAGTATTTTAGAACTGCTGCATATTCAGTTAGATTTAAAAAAATATGCCGTAAGAAAAAGAAAAGCCTTCAAAATTAGGGCTTAAAATGAACTGGCAGGTTGTTTTAGGTAATCACTACAACAGCACAAGCTGAAGTCCGAGCATCTGATTTCTTGAAACTCCACTAAAGGACTTTCTTCTTTTATATATATATGGATCATATAGTGGAGATATATATATATATATAATAATAGTTGTCTGTACCAAGTTCTTCTTTCTCTCTTCCAAGAGAGCAGGCTTCAGTTTTCTGCTGTGCTCCTGGGACACATGCAACAGAATGGCTTTCATTAACTCAATCTTAAAACCATGTAGTTCAGTTTGCCTGTCTCTGATCTGTCTAGAGCCCTTATTCTTCAGGTATCCTGAAGCCTTCCTCATTTCCAACATAAAAGTACTCCCCGTCTGTTTACACTCAAATGTTGCTACTCAGCCTGTTCTTGTTTGTGGGTAGGCAAACACTTTACCTTATCTACCTACAAAGAACAACCTTATTCATGCTCTGATCATCTTTGCTAGGATACAGAAATCAAGTTCTTTCAGCTTCTCCTTTCCAGATAAGATAATAAGAAATAGAGAAACTAATTGTTGGAGGGTTTACTAATTGTTGGAGGGTTTTGTTTTGCTGGTTTTTTTTTATTTTTATGTTTTGAACAAGCTTCAGTTGACCTGCTTCAAGTATGTCTAGCCAGAACTCTGCAAAGTACCTCAGATGAAATCTCAGTTGAGGCATATATTAATATTTTTTTTTATCTCTGCTGGGAGGCAGGCCATCAGATAAACCCTCCAAGCTTTCCAATTTTCTCCCCTTTATGTCATCCTCATGTATTTCATATACTTCTTTCTTTTTCCAAGAGAACAGAAGCCCTTTGTGGTAGTATTACAAACAGTTTGCAGTGCCTCGGCAGAGAAACACCCATTCATTTTCCTTAGGAGATGAACCTACTTCGGTAAACATAGGAATCTACAATCTGAACTCTTGGGAGTGCTAGGCACACCAAAAAATCTATCTCCTGAAGCTGCTATTTCGGTAACTTTTTCATTTGGAGTATTTACTCCTAGTTGATTATTTTGGTTCTTTCCTGCATGCTAGTCAGTTTGTTGCTTCTTTACTGTCCTCAGCTCTTCTGCTTTACTTTTTCTTCACTATAAAACTAGAAATGTCATCCGTTTCTGTAAAGTGGGGAGATTTTCACAGTCTTAAGATCAATGTTGGCTCAGGACAAGTTTAATTTAGAACAGGTAATGGGTCTGACTCACACTGTGCTGTTCATGTCATCCATCTCTGATTTGGAGCAAGCTTACTAATTTACTTATGACCTGAAAATGTCTGAAATCAAATTATATATAGCATTTTAAAAATATTTATAATGTTAAGAATGGTTATAAACATCACCAAAGTCCCTCGAGATGAAATTTCACAGTACAATTCACAATGGATACGCCTCTTTCTGAAACCTACCCTGAAAACCTGCTTCACAACATCTGGAATGCTTCACACAATATATTCATGACATTTACAAATGACAGAGTTTGACATTCTTCTCTCAGGCTTCCAAAAAGGATTGCTTTTAAAAGAATACAACAAAGAGCAGAATGACTCCAAAAGAGGCTTTGGTGAGATTAGATTCCCTCAGCACTTCAACATCTTTATCTCTGACCTTGCAGGTAAGAAAACATCATCGGTCAGCTACAGCAGGATGAGCAGTCATGTAAGGAATGCAGGCAATGATATTCTCGTCTGTGATCCAGAAATTGGCTTTAAGACTCAGTGAGAGAATAATCACTCTGACCTTTGTATGCAGCATCTTAAAAAAACAGTGAGGAGAGCAGGCATTTACCATGTGCCACCAGATGCTAGTATGCAGAGAGAAAAATTTCACTGCTTCCCCTACACAGCATCGGGCTGAGCAGGAATCTAAAACAAGCAAGTGGGGTGAGGACAAGAGGGAGCCACAGGTCTCTGGCAGTGGCAGAGCAGTCACAACCACATCTTGCCAGTACTGCAACATGCCACCTAGGAGAGAAAGCCTCTGAATAACACGGATCCAGAGCTGAACCAGGGACAGTGGGATGAGGAAGGAGGAATAAAGTTAGTCAGACAGCAGGTTTCCTGGCACCACAGCTGTATGTTTGCAGGAGCAAGAAGAGGCAAGCATGGACTGTTTGCTACATAAAGTCCTGTAGCTTTGCAAAGCACACATTCTTAACTTGAAGCTTTGCTGCGTCATATGAGATAAACACCAGTACATGTGCTTAACTTGGGCCTAAAATCAAAGCACAAGGGTATCAAAAAGATGTCAACTTAAGCATTGCTCTTGTGGAGCTGGGCCTCTCATTTATGAGGGCTTAGTAATGGGAACCTTGCTGTCATTACCACAGTGGTGGTGTGCCTGCAAATGCTAAGGGAACATGCTCTGAGGGAAGCTCTTGGAAAAGGCACAGCAAAGGAAAATTAGATTTATGAGAGGACAGCAGGTTAGCAGGTCCCCGAAGATTACAGATGGTTCTGGAGACTAGGGATTGAGCCAATGAGGCTACAGAAAGGAGCAGTGGCAGAGGAGTGGCCACACTGAGGAGCTCAGGAGCTGTCCAGTGTCAGAGCCAGCACAGCACAGGACCTGTCGGTGGGCTCAGGCCATGGCTAAAGGCAGACGATGTGACACACAGCCACTTTTACATAAACATGTGCAAGCAAATAAAGAGGCTAAAATGTGTGGTAAAGGCTTTAACTGATGATGGTAGGTCCTCTTGGGTTCAACTTGACAGGCTGCAGATGGCTGCTTGTGCTTCATCAGTGCAATACCATGCAAGGATTCAGTGGAAGAGAAAAAAGGATTGAGTGATATGCAGGGCTCCTTATTTTTATATCCTGTTTCTCTTTCTCAGTGGGATGTTTTCTTGCTTTCACAAAGGAATCATGAAGCAAAGGGACAGGTACAGAAGACTTACAGAATCTTATCTAGCCAAATCAGAAAGACATGTAGAGGTATTTGATGCTAAATGTCACAAGACAGAGGCACTACTCCTTACAGAGAGCAAATGAGAGATGCTCAGGCTTGGAACTGTCTTTGAAACAAACTCCTTGAAGTTGCACAAATAACCTCTTGCAAAATGGCTACTAATCTTCCTTTGTAATCATTCCAAGCTGTTTGTGTATCACTCCCCCCTATCCTGTGTCCACAGCAAAGTGAAACAGTGTTTAGAGTCCCTAATGCTATAAGCCTGTTAAGAGTAAAAAAAAACCTTAAAACACTCTTTATTCTTCCAGCTGTCGACATACGCGGGCAATTTGCTTATTTCTTGCCATACAGCTCATAGTCAGAGTTCTCAAGAGACAAGGCAAACTCTTCTAGATATCACTCTATTGATACACAACGGTTTCTTTTGGGGTGCAGCTACTATTACTACCTGCGCTTGACAAAAAAGGTCAGGGATATTAGCGAGTCATGATTTTCCCTCCATGTATTTCTACAGTTCAGGGCAGATTATCCTTTATCACCAGTTGGACTTGTATTGCTTAACATTCTTCTCTGTAGTGGTCATAGAGAAGCCAACTGCTTTCTTGTTAAGCTGAGTTTATACTGGCAAGCCTGCTTTGTCTACTTTAGACTTACAGTGGAATGAAGGAGGAAAAAATGTCTGTTATTCAGCAAGATATCAGTGACGAAAGTATGGCCCCACAGCCACCTGGTATGTAAGTATCTCAATTTTTCTTTTGGGGTGAAAAGCTCTCATAACTTGAGACAGGCATTTGTTGGACACTTCTAGGATTTGCTGACACTGCTGAAGCAAAAGTTGCCAGGCCTTTTCCTTTCCTGGAGATTCCTTCTTAACCTAGACCTTTATTTTGCCACTTGCCCCATTTCCACTTTTAAATCAGTGGATATACTCAATACGGAAGACCCCACATTTGCAAACTACCACAAGCCTGAGTGAAACCTTGGAGCTCACGTCACAAATGTGCAGCTTAACATACATTCTCTTCACTAAGTCCTGAGGCAAAGATTGTGCCTTCGCTAGCTATGATGTCTTCAGTGATACAATTGCTCACAAGGTGGCTGGAGATTTCAGGTGACAAAAAAAAAGGACACTGTGATTTGGAAAAGCTAGCCCACAGCTGCGCAGGTCATTTCCGGACAGTGATTCAAAGCTCACCAATAGGTCAACACTAGAATAAGAAAGTGTCAAGCAGGCTCCTTGCTGTGTTTTCTCGTAAATTTATTAAAGAAAGAAATGCTGGCCTCTGAACAGTATCAACAGAAAAAAAACCAAAACACTGCTTATATCAAATCCAGAAGGCATTGCTGAAGAAAGCTCTTCCAAAGATGATTACAGTGCTGGAGCATGTCCTAACCAGCAGACCGTTGACTGTATCTCAGAAAGCTCATATAAGAACAAGCCGGTGAATGCTGAAAGGTCGTCATGCTTTCATGCTTTGAAATAAAAGGCTCTGAAGGAAAATGACTGCCCACAAGTAGACGAAGAATAGTGGTGCAGTGACCAGGAGTGCTTCAAGGTTGTATTTCAAGAAGATGAGATCCATGTAGAAAACCAATTATTCAAAAATAAAGCCACATTTGCACATGCAACCACCACAGTAGCATGTAACCAGAGGGGTCTCAATCTACAAGGGGCAGTCACACACACATGAAAATACACAGACAGTTCCACACACAGCTTTTGTCCTTTCTGTAACCACCTTGCCTCACATTTAAGTGTAATCAGCACAGTACTTAGCACCACTCAGTGAACAATTTTTCTGTAAATGGATTCTCTTCTTGTGCTCACAAATAAGACATTATGTACATGTTTATATGCATTTATCTTTTGTATTAGAGAAGCAATTGAGAAATGTATTTACCTGGGACAAACAGAAAGCTTTTTGTGGATCTTAAAAATGTTTTATGGTTTGAACTTCCTTTCTCTTCTAAAGCAAATGCTTCAGACTATACAATTGTCATGACTAAACATAAACATGGGGGAAGCTGATTATGCTGCCATAGTAGATTTGTGGCTACATGTTATCATTCATTTCATAATATTGAAGAGCAGAGTAAAATGGCCATAAACGTCTCTGTGACTGTTAAAAACTGAGGTTATTTTAATGGGCTTCAAAAAAGGTATGAGCAAGAGATGGCAAAAATTAAAATTTGATGGAGAAGATGATCCATACACTGAGACTGGAAGATTTATTCCCCACCAACTGTGGGGCAGCCTACAGGCAGTGCACTGGCGATAGTGAATGAAGGAAACCAACTGTCCTCCCAAGCACATCCCATGTGTGTTTGGTTCTGCCTGCTATCATTGGCTTTTGTATGATGCTCCTGCCTGCCCAAGTCACACAGAGATTGGTAGCTACCTGTGAGCAGATAGGATGCCCATGTAACTAAACTGTTTCAGTATCTAAGAGACAACAAGGCAAAGCAAATGAACCACAGTACTGAACTGAAGAGACTACTGTCTTTCAAGGTACAGGGCTGGAAAGCAACACAGGCACTTTATGTTATCACAGTAACCAAAACACCCTTAGTGTCTGCTGAGTGTCTTCTCAAGGCAGCTATGTCTTTAAATCCTTAAAACACTCTGCAAGCCTCCAGTGTAAAATGAGAGGTAAGATCTCTCTTATTTCCACACTGAGGAAATTCCAACACTCAATTTCCTACATACTAAAAGGCTCCTTGGATTTTGAGAAGCTCAAATTGTTTGCATTTTTTCCCCAGTTCTGCCACCAAGACTCCAGAGTTGCATGTTGCTTACTCAGGTAGCAAAGAGTATGCTGTTCCATTACACACTTCTGAAATGAAAATGACAAGGACTTCACAGTCAATACTTACTTAATTAAGTACGTAACTGATTTCTCTTCCTAGCAAGCCATCTCTGTACATTGAACTTGGAAGGTGTTGTGTGAAAAACAGAATATTATTACGTAGAAAACTGTATCATAATCACAAAAGCCAAAGTGATTGAAATTAATAGCAGAAATTTCAAACCTCTGAGTTGTACAAGATATTATGAAGAGGCCATGTTAACTGTCCTCAACTACACTGCCCTTCTAGATTGCACTGAGCATCTTTGAGGAGTACATAGTTGCCCAGTTGCTTGACTCTCTCACAAGAAGACGTATGTGGTCTTTAGATTTGACTTACCATGTGCAGTACGTTACGTCAATCACAATATTCATTGCTTTCAGCAATTCACTGAATTTGAGCCTATGTAAAATATTACCAACATCTAATGCCATCTAAAGCCCAGCACTCTTCATGCCAGCATATTTTAGAACTAAGTAATGTATGAGCCGGAACAACTACTGCATTTTACTTGGAAAAATTATCTGGAAACCTTTTCCGTTTAAATTATGTTTAATTGCCTCAATCTCTCTTATTGCTCTGGGACACGTTCTCCTCTGCAGCACTGACCTAGCTAACCCTGTTTTCTCTCCTCCATGATCACACTGCAGTTCATAGAACTGCAGACAACTATCAAGTTCCTTTTTTTTGGTCCAAGCTATAAATGTTTCATTTTTATAATATTTCCTCTTATATAACTGACATTTTATTCCCTGTTAACAGAACTGAAAATGTGAAGTGTCTTCCTGCCCTGTAATATTGTTAGCTACTCATTTTCTCTTCAAATGTGCTAAACACTATTTAATTGGTGACAGAGGGAATGGTAACGATGGACTTGCGCAAGTCTGTCTTTTGTCTGCAGTACTACAGGTTCCAGATCAAAGGCTCCCAACTTCTTGGAGCATACCAGTACGACAAAGCAGTGAAAATCTTCATAACCTGCCTGAGGCCTGTCTCAGCTCAACTCACCTTACTTGACCATGGCTACAGAAGCAGGAGCTGACATTCACTGACAGAGAGGTTATAAAATTAACACACTGGTCCCTGATTTGCAGCAGAATGAAAGAAGGGCGAACACAGTAGGACTACTGAGCAAACAGGAAAAATAGTCTAAAAAATATGAACATAAATCCTGTATTTCCAGAGAAGTAAATGTCAAATACTGTCACTAAAAACAACAGTGAATGCAGTGAAGTTTTACCCCTTATACCTACACATTCTACTTATCTGACTTTATTCAGGAAAAAAAATAGTTGCAGTTAGGGTGTTGTAAGTGTTTGACATATGGCCCACAGAACCCTGTACTACAAAAAACTACGTACAAGAAGTCAGAGACAGGTAACAGAAAAATGTAAACACAAATAGGCTATCCAACTTGTATGGATGTTCTTTCTGCATCTCCACCGGAACATTTTCAGAGCAGTAAAACTGAAAAAGGTTGGAAACAATTGCCGTAGCAATCCAATCGCAAAGCAGAAGAGCTATCTTGAGCAAGTCATTTGAAATTAAGTTGCGCGTTACAGTTTATTCTTGCCAGTTCTAACAATCTAGTCAAAACAATTCCCACAGTAAAAGCTGGACTCCTGTTGAGCCACGAACAAGAAATGCTGCTATATCATCAAAGCAAACTGGGCACGCCATCACCCTTTCTCCAGCAGTAATACTCCTGTCAAACAAGAAACAGTGAATTATTTGCATAATATTGGAGAAAATAATTAAATATTATTTCATTCCATTGTAACACTACGTTTTATTTCTAGCAAACCGTTGTTTACTCTCCAGTATTTTTCCTTTGTCCTTTCCCAGTATCCTCTTGAAATGGATAAGGAAATCAATTGCGTACACAAATAGCAATGCTGTGCTTTGGCATTCCTTGAAACCAAAGGCTTGTTTACACCCTGAATTAATTCATAGTTAATATTTTATGCAGGCACTTTTATTTTACAGTATATCAGAAAGGAACTAATCAAGAAAAACTGCATATGCAAACAAACTCTAATGTAGGGTAACAAGGTTCCGTGGAAAATCTTCCACAGCAGTGATACCACAGAGCAGACAGAAGGTGGAGAACTGTAGAGTTTTGCTGTTTCAGAAGCAGAAGTTCATGGGTCATTCAGGTCTCTTGTTCTTATGGCCATTCTTCTGAATTCTCAAGCTAACAGTTATTGCAAGAGGCAGCAGCAGTCTACAGCATAACTAGAGGAACATGTCAGCAGAAAATGAAGCAAGCAGAAGGAAGTACAATCTGATAATCCAGTTGTGTATTAATACCCCTGCTTCCCCCTCCCCAAAATCCACAGGTTTCCACGTACAGAAAGGATGAAGTGTCAATACCCAGTTAGATTAATTCATAAAAATCTAAGGTCATCACCAATTTTCCTTTTCTCTTCGGCACAAATGCATGTTCTGACATGCCATTTAAACTGGAATTGAGCTTAGCAGTAATACATGTTATTTAAGAACATCACAGATTTCTGAAAGTAGCTACAAAGCAAAATCTGTTTGGAATTGCTCAGTTTTATGCATGGAGGTTTCTGCATGAGTTGGCAGCTATATTTACATTTTCTATTTATACAGCAACTTACATCCATGTTTTACAAACATGAAGGAATAAACTTTGTAACTGCCTTGTGAAACGTACCTCTGTTTTGGAACTGACAAGACTCACACAAAGAAAGGGATAAATGCCTTCTCTAGGATCACATCAATTAATAGCTAGATCCTATACTTTCAGAGCTGAAGCCTAGCATCTGTGCCTTCTTTGCATATAGAAGCAGTCACTTATCTTCAAATAGTCATGAGATTGGTCATGTCATTCAAGGTTTTGTACACAACCAAGTTATCCATGCAGCGGCAAAGTGAGAAAAGATTAAAAATAAATGAGTTCAGATCAAATCAAATGCAAACAGAAATTGGCTTGCATGATTTTGTAAAAATGCAACCAAAAGAAATGAACAAAAGACCTGAAACAAATTGTATGGTCAGTTCGACTCAGAAAGAGAAGTTTTGCTTTTCCTTCTATGATGCAGAGTACAGTGGTTCAAACCCCTTTCAAAATTTCAGTTTTGAATCTATGCTTTAAAATCAAGCTTGGGGTTTATCTTTCCTTACTGATGCTGTTTTCATCTACTGGACTTCACTGAAGTAAGGGGAAGACCTCAAGTGCCCTGTCCCTCAACATGCAGCTGGAGCACTTGGCCACAACATGATTCTTTCCCAGTGAGGGACCAGGATAACTCCAAAGATAGCCCTAGGGGGACTGCTAGGCAATATGGTAAATACCCTTGCTCTCCCACCAGACCACTTGATCTTCTGGTAGGGAGAATCATTTCCACCCCACAGACCAATAAGTTTTATTTTTTAACAACCTACTGTGCAAATGCCATCTCAACTCGCACTGCTGAAATGAACAAAGCTGCTGCAGAAACAAATAAATGCCTGGTTGGTGCTGTGCAAGTTTTTCTCCCTCCCTCCTTCCATCCCTTCCTGGAAATAGGTTAGCTCCACAGCTACACAGCTAGCAACAACTTCAAACATGCTTAACATCCATTACCAAGCACAAAACCTGCCAGTTCTTAACAGTGAAGTGTAAGAAAGCCCAGAGAAGTCATTACAGCCATGCTGACTGGGGGTGGGAGACAGCAGGGGTGGAAAGCAGGAAGCTGACCAATTTTGTGAAGGAAGGAGAGGGATGGATGGAAAAAAGGTACTAATGAAGCACACTATAGATCCTACGTCTAGCTTAGATATTCTATAGTACAGCAGCACAGAGCACTGCAAGGATCAGGCTCCTCATTCTGAGGATCATTTTCACAATTTCTAGTAATGTCTAAACAGACGCACAACTCTTCATTACCTGTTTATTTTGTATAATATGTGCTATAAAATGTAAATACATATCAGTTCAGCTGCTGGGAAAATGTGTCTTTGTTACAGTTAAGAACAATAACGCATTGCTGAGATTTGGCTTTTATCTGCTAATGCTTTATTAGATCTTTGACTTCTCCCCAGATCTCACTGTGTACCACTTGCTGTGAAACTCTAGCAAACGCTCTGTATGACTGGTGTGTCTGGCATCTAATGCCCACTGCAACTAACGTAGCCACATAAGCATAATTAATCACTCACATGCTCTCAAGAATTGTCCACGTGGTCTGCACAACACTTAGCACTGGCCTGAAACCCCCAAGTGCCTGGCAGACAACTGTTTAGGAGCCAGGGCTGTAGGACTCAGGTTGGCATGGATGATGCACTTTGCCTAGAAACAGAAAGTCTCTAGAGCATGAGTACTGAGATCAACATCCATCAGCAACTTTGTGTGGGTTTAGTTCAGTTTCTGATTCCATATGATGCCTTCAGATAAGACTTAATTTACTAATTTAATTTAAAATTTCATGTAGTTCATATTAATATAAAACAAATTGAGTATTTCCAGCATACTCATACTTTGCTAGTGGTAATAACATACAGTCATCGTCTACACTAATTACAAGACCTTGCTGGGTTCCTTGTTTGTGTGATACTGAAGTCCTGCACAATTTCAGTGAGTCACCGACCTCCGGCAGCAGCAGTAACAGGAATACTTTGCACTTGCACGGCACCTTTCATCTCAGAGCGCTCCTGAAACACGTGTTCTCCTAATGCCCCTGTGACACACAGGCAGGCATCTGAATACACTTCAAAGCCAGATGAACTGTGGCACAATGAGGTTACGAAACCTGGCCCAAATCCCTCCAAATGCTTGTTCTGAACGTCCAGACAATAATACTTACCCCAAAAATGAGCTTCATAAAGTATTAATCAAAATGTTTAACCCCCTACCAGTTTGCAAATGGCATGGACAGAAGATAAGCTCACTAATTCTTTTTGATACATTATTCATGACTTGTTCTGCTTTTCTGGCAATGTTTTTTTCCTTAAGGAAAAACAAAGAGAAATGTATTTAAATACAAGAAAAAGGTGTTTTTTTTTAGCAACTATTGAAAAAAAAGAAAAAAGAATTAGAATCCAAAATCTGTATCACCTCCTATACAGCTCGCCTGCCTGATCCCAGCTACTGAACTGTGCTCAATTCCCTACAGGACACAAACACTCCTGTGATCTCAGGAGAGAGTGGCTGTTGGACTCTGCTTGCTTGGGTTCAGTTTCCAAGCAGCTGCATGCCACTGAACACTATGTCTGCATGCCTAATAGTAACGTTTGTAAATAAAATTACCCAGCCAACAGCAGTTGAAACTAATAATTCAGGGCCTGGCTGTATTATAGCAAGAAAGGACAAAACTCTCCTGTCCCAATGGATAACTAAAACAACTAAGGGACAACTGCAGATAGGTCACTGAGGATCCAGATACTGCGAAATATTGCCATCTGTCTGACCTCTCCCGTGAGCAGCAGTCACCAGTCGTACTTACAAACTACATTTCATCCTGCTGAAGGCTGACTGTGCACTTCTGAGGAAGTCATTTAAATAAACTGCATCTCATCTCACCCCCTTGGTAATAATGCTAATACAATACATAAACTACAAATTAGGCCATCACAATATTCGTGAGCAGCTCTGAAAGTATGTTAAAAAGAAAACTGATGAGGAAAGTAACAGATTTCTGAATGCATGGGGCTACGGCAGTGCTATTTGTTGGGTAAGTTGTTTGAGGTTGTGCTCCATTCCACCGCATGGGAACAACTGATCTATTTCCTTCCAAGCAAATACACTTAACAATATTTCCCACAGAAGCCAGGATTTTTAATGCAAATCCTGATGCATAGCACCCAGCTAAGATAAGATAAGGTTCAGAAAGTGGAATGCTCTTGCCAGTAGAATGAAGGGGCTAACCTTTCTTCTGGTGGTGTCAAGCTCTTTGGATAAATGCTCTGTTCTGTGCATTTGTGCATGTACATAGAGACAAGTAAATGAACACATACCTGCACGTGCGTGCATACACACAAACACACAGTTTCTGCAGAAAAGGGAAAATGAAGCAAAATATTTGGGATTATTTTCCAGACGGCCTTACTCTCAGAAGAAAATTTCCAAAAAGCTATGCAGTAATGTAAATAAATTGTGAGAGAAATGGGTTGCAGAGGGAATAATGGAAATGGAACAGAAATGGTTTACTTCACCAGTCTGCTGGCAATTTACCTGTCATACGTCAGGATTACTTTTTTTAGTAGAAAAAGATATCAGGTATTTGTCTAAGAAGGTTCCGCGAGGTGAACAGACGAGGTCAGATGACTGAACTGGAATAGCTCTGTAATACAGCCTTGGCATGAAACGCTGCTGGATGAGGGTCCCAGGGTCACCGGGAGACTCTTCTCTGGCTACAGTGGTGCTGAGCAAACTGCAGGAGATGAGCCTGCCAGCTTTCATGAGCACTGCTCCAGCACTTTCTACTTCCTACAAACTAAATTGTCAAAGAAAACACATGGTATAGGACAAGGATGACAGTCACGAACTATGCTCTGAAAGCACTCTGTATTCCTTAAAGTTGCAAAAAATCCAGAGACAGCAACATTAGCAACTATCTGGCAGCTTCCTACTGATGTTGACTGTTGAACAAAACTACTCGACACCTAGAAAAGTCCCTCCGGTAAAAAAAGACTGAGATTCTCTTTGTTTTGCACTCTTCAGTCCCAGGCAAATATTATTAGGTTTTGCTACAAAGGCTCTGCTTTGAACACTTCTTCCAAATACCCTTCCCGCTTGAGAGAGCAACGTATGAATACAACATATCGAACAGGTTTCTGACTTACTGTATTTTTAAACTCCTTTTCCTCTCTGCTCAGGCAACGTGCATTCTCTGCCTCATTTTTGCAGCCATCTCTTAGTTCTGACCTCTCGTTCTCCTGTCTCTTTTACAGTACTGTCCAGAGGGGGTAACTTTACTTCGTGATAATTTGACTGCCATTATCATTCCTAGAAATCTTTTTTATCCGAAGCGTACATTCACAGAGGAACGTACCGGAGCCCTTTCAGAGCTATCAGTTGGCACACCCACCCTTTTATGTGGCTTCCATTCAGGCCTGTTATTAAGATTATTACAGTTCTGGAGAGCAGAAAGGTGACTGGCTCAGGAAGCCGATATATATTCAGCAACACAAGTCTAATACTAATGTCCTATGGGCGTTAAAAATAATGCATGTAATACATGTAAAACTTCAAGTATGCATGCAATTACTGTCCCTTTGTCGATAAGAGGATTTCTTCTGACCTGGAGTGACTTTGTCCCTGCCTCAGTTTCCTGATTTCCACGTAGGTAAGCTTCCACCGGGCCAGTACAAAATGCCTCTTTCCAGCTCCCACTCCCGACCACAGGTTTTCTTCAGCAGTCTTGTTACTCACTAGATTTTTCTCTCTTTAATTAAACACCTTCCCTGTCACCCATCTCAAAAATAGGTACCCTAACACTCCCAGAAAGCCAGTCTCAACCTATGCCATGGCTATCAAACAAAATCTACCTTCTGAGATGTTTTGTTCATGCCGCTGTAAAAGATAGATAAGATAGGTAAGTACCATACACATATTAACATCCCTGCTGTGTAACTCATTCCAGATCAGATAGAAGAACCCTCACTTATACAACTGCAGTCTTTTGTCTGTTATTTTTTCATATTCTAGTCCAGAGCATACTGAAGATGTGATGTTTCTAACGGGTTGATGTGGGTTTTGAATCAAGCTGACCTTGTATGAATTAAACTATATACACGCACCTGTCACGTGGCATTTGCTGAACAAACTGCTTTCAGTTTAAGTTCTGTTGTATGCTATTAATGTGGCATAGTTACTAGCATTTAACTCACCATTTCCCTTGTTGTTTCTATCTTTTTTTTCCCCCAAGAGTGATTTACGAAAGACTGGCTCATTAGGAAAGTACTCAGTTGTTAGACAAGGATGGAGCTGCACTTTTTTCATATCATAGCTTATTTAAATTTAAAGGACTAGGAAGCAAAATGAGATTAAGATAGCTACGATAAACACATGATAACTGCTTTTTCCTACTGTAATATGTATCCTTTGATTTTCCTCATCATAAACAGGTGAAAGTACACCCTAGTTTTCTGGTATCTTTGCTTACGGAGCGTGGGAGCAGGTGCCTACTCTGGTTAGAAACCAAGAGCTTCTGAGCAAAACTGAGTGATCTGGGACAAGGATAGAAGCTGTATGGGATGCAATACTTACTGTGGCTGCCCAGTTTAACATCATGAGTGTACACTGTCCTAATAAAAAGGTGGTGCGAGCCCCTGTATCCCAGCTGGACACATGGCTGGGGCCTTACCTGTCATAAACACCAAACGGAGAGACCACACAGCTCTCCGCAGCATGATGCTATGACATACAAGCATCCTTAATGAAGAGCACGGGCAAAAAAGCAGAGTACGTCAAGTATGAAAGGTAGCAAGCTGGGATCAGGACAGCCTGGGATGCCCCACACCATTCGGGTATCTCAGCGGGGCTGAGGTGCGCACACCTCCTGGCTGCCCAAGCAGGGCCGCGGCCAGCCGAGGTGCAGCAGCGCGGGGTCACCTGCACTCAGCCCCGCGGCCACCCCCGGCCCGGCCGCCGCCCGCCTGCCCTACCTCCCCTCGGGGCGGCCCCGCGGGGGGACCGCGTCGCTGCGGCAGCGCCGGGCGGGGACGAGGGGGTAGAAGCGCAGAACTCCCCGAATGCATTATGTAATGTCACGTTATATAATCCTGAAATGCACGGGGATATTAAAAAGTCCTTCCCCGTCAGCCTGAGGTCGGGGCAGCCCCGGTGCTCCCGGGCTGGCGGCGGGCAGCGGGCAGCGGGCAGCCGGCAGCCGGCACCGGGCAGCGGGCAGCTAGCCCCGCACGCCGCGGGGCGCCGGGAGAGGACGGCGGGGCCCGGCCCGGCTGCGCTTCGCGTCGCGTCCCTTCCCGTTGCGGCCCTGGGAGAGGGCGGGCGGCGGCGCCTTACCTGCTCCCCGAAGTCGATGGCGATGTTGGTGATGCCCAGAGGGACCAGGAAGCGGATGAGGGGCCAGTAGTTAGTGAGCGCTGGAAATTTCACCATAGTCCCAGCTGCGCGGTGGCCCCAAGCACATCTGCCG
The DNA here is from genome assembly GCF_002078875.1 of Numida meleagris. Taxonomy (NCBI): domain Eukaryota; kingdom Metazoa; phylum Chordata; class Aves; order Galliformes; family Numididae; genus Numida; species Numida meleagris. The sequence goes on along the minus strand of NC_034410.1, from coordinate 74,304,181 downwards.
CCGCGGGAGACCGCAAGGGAGGACGCCGGGGGGAAGGATGAAAGGGCAGAGGAGGAGGAGGGCGCTGCGTGTCCGTGTGCGGGAGGACGGGAGCGGCGAGGGGGACGCGGACCCCAGCCGCCGGGGCCGTCGCTCGCTGCCCGGCGCGGCGCGGTGCGGCGCGGCCCTGCCGGGTGCTGGCTGGCGGCGGGCGCTGTGCTGCCGCCTCAGCAGGAGACCCGGGAGATCAAGTCCATCACCGCTGCCCTCCTCCCACACAACAATGATCCGCCGCCGCCGCTGCCGCCGCTGGAAAAAAAAAGAGGAGGGACGCGGCCGCCAGCCTCTTCTGCGGGCAGCGCTGCCATCCTCGGGGCGCGGGGGCAAGGGGAAGGGCGCGGAGCGGGCCCCCCCTCGCCCCGCCTGACGCTCGCCGGCGGCAGGGCGACGGCCGCAGCGCCGCGGAGGAAAACACCGCCCTTCTCTACCCGCCGCGGGGCCGGCGCAGGCCGCGGGGCCGCGGTACGGGGCCGAACGCCGCCGGGGGCCCGGGTCGGGGCGGCGGGGCGAGGCGGGCGGCCGTGCGGTGGGGCCCGGCCGCTCGGCGCCGCTCTCCGCGCCGGGCGCCCGAAACACGTGGGTTTGACACACGCACCGCACACGGTCTGCCTGGCGGAGGCGGAGGGGGGAAAGAGCGGCACCGAGCGGCTCCTCCTGACGCCGGAGCGCCGGCGCCCTGAGCCGGGGCTTCTGGGGGCGGCCTGCGCCGCACCGGCACCTGTCAGCCGGCCGGGCGGGGAGGGGGCCCGCGGGAGCTGTGCCCGCTCTGCGCCGGCCCGGGGCCATTTTGAGGCGGTGGGCGTCGGCGTGGCGGCTGGTGCGCCTTGGATCGGCGGCAGGCTGGTTTCCGTTGTCTTTCAGTTCTCACAAGCAGCAGGCCCCAGCGAGAGCACTGCAGTGCTGTGTGAGAGCCTGGCTTCGGTCGGCAATTCTTCAGTCCCCTGGCTGCGAGTGCTGGGCAGCTCCAGCTCCCTGCAGGGCCTGCTGCACAGTCTCACGATGCCTTGTGTGTTTGATGCCAGCACTCCTAATGCAGCTGGGTGCAAACAGAGCTGGGGCAGTACAGGGCTTCTGGTTTCATGCCCTATGCAGGGGTAGAATCATAGAATCATTAAGGTTGGAAAAGACGTCTAAGACCATCTAGTCCAACCATTAAGCCACCACCATCATGCCTGCTCAACTATGTTCCTCCATGCCACATCTCCACATTTCTTGAACACCTCCAGGGATGACTCCAGCACCTCCCTAGGCAACCTATTCCAGTGGCTTATCACTCTTTCTAAGTTTTTCCTAATACGCAACCTGATACTCCCCTGACACATCTTGAGGCCATTCCCTCCCATCCTATTGCTGTTACCTGGGAGAAGAGGCTGACCCCCACCTCACCACAACAGAAAGTTGTAGAGAGCAATAAGGTCTCTCCTGATTCTCCTCCAGACTGAGCAATCCCAGCTCCTTCAGTGGCTCCACGTTAAGAGTTGTGCTTCATATCCTTCACCAGCTTCATTGCCCTTCTCTGGCCATGCTCCAGGGCCTCAATGTCTTTTTTGTAGTGAGGGGCCCAAAACTGAACACAGTACTCAAGTACTTCCTTGCCACCTGGACACACCACTGCTGGCTGATGTTCACCTGACTGTCAACTAACAGCCCTAGATCCTTTTACTCTGTGATACTCATGCAGAGAGTGAAAAGTTGGGTGGGGATCCGTACCTAGTCCTCAACCAAGGAGATGTCTAGCCCATGGCTTTTCATCTGATAAAACACACAAATAAAGGGAGAATGTCTGCTAGTATCCTCTATTCATTTTTCAATGTCTCCATCTGAGTTCTGGACAAAAGGAATGTGTTTGAGGCCCAGCCCTGGTCCTTGCGGGCTGAAAGCACACATGGCTTTCTGACCCACAGCCTTGAAAAACTGAGAGGCTCTTTCAGTTCAACAGCTAGGAGGAAGGACACAAAGCTCTTCTAAGTATTTTGCGGAAGTTTCTCAACATTTTAAAACTCACAGGGGGATTTTGCAGTCTCATTACAATTGAGTTTCCCGGTAGCATTTAGCTCGATGTCACCTTTCACATCTCAAGGAGACAATGGTTAAAAAGAAGGGCTGGCAAAGAGTTCAGGAAGGCCGAGCTCATGTGATGACTGATGTCTGCATCTGGTCCTCAGAGGAGCAAAGGCCAGTGGAGGAGTGATGGGCAGATGTCCTAGCCAAAGGCTTGTGTGAAACATTCACATTCGCAAGAGCCCTTCCATGTGTTTTGGAGAGTCAACAGGAGGCGAGGTCAGAAGATCTGAACAGGCAGATGCAAGGCCATAGTGTGGGGTGACAGCTGACATGGCAATGCCAGCGACAGCTGCTGCTGGAGGTTTCGTCCCTCCCATGACTGGAGTTGTCTCACTTCATAGGCCTCATGCTGGCAACAGGGCATGGCCTTCCTTGTGGGCATACAGGATACAACTCAAAATGCTTATGATCTTTCTGTGGATGCAAACATGCCTGTGGATCAATTAACATGCCACTGGCATGGTGTCATAGGAATGAGGCTGTGTAGCAGTGTGAAGCAGGAGAGGGCAATAAACTGAGAGTTGTTTGTGCTTGTGTAAGTGTCTTTGTACTAACAGCACCATTGTCTTCCTTAGGAAGGTCCCCTTCTTTGTCCTTTGGTGAGTCTATGTCTTGCCCCTATAGTGTAAATGAGAGTAAATCCTGAGCTCAGTGCCCCAGTATGACCTATGGCTGCACCCATGTGAATGTTGTGTGATTATTTTTCAAGATGGGGGTGAAAAGTACAAACTCGTTTGTTTTCCAAAGAAAGTAAACTGTAAACTGCTTTAGGTAGGTACCTATCTAACCACCTCCAGTTCTTGCTGGGGATCATGAGGCTTTGAACCAGTGGCTGATCCATAGGACCACTTTGAACTAAAGCCATGATGGGTAACATTGAGTCCAGCTAATTTGACTGAGGTTAGGCTGAAGTAGAAACTCCAAGGTGGGGTAAGGTTTCTAGTGCTAGCTGCCTTTCTTCACTTGCTCATGTCTGCTGAGCTAAACTGCCTGTCAGGTTAGACACAGCCTGTGTCTATGCTTATGTGCCAGGCTACAGAAGATCAGTGTAGAAAGGCCCTTTCTTTGAAGGAAGTCTCATGGCTTTTGAAGACAGGATTGGATATATCTCAAAGCATTAAATCAATATTTGATTCTCTCTCCTGAGATTACATTTGGTTTTAGATAACTGTATCACCAGTAATGTATTTACTCCTGATAGAACTAGGTTTTACTGTGAGTGAGGTCATTCCTCATTATCATGGGTCTGAGAACAACTTATAACTGAAATTGTGAAATAACGTTGTTCAGAGCTCTCTACTTTTACGTATTTTCTGGTTAATGTTACTGTTTTATTTCAGTTCTGAGGGATTTTTTTTTAGGAGAAGGAAACTTTTAGTGCTTTTCCAAAATCAGAAAAAAGTAGGAGAGGAGCCTCCAAACTGCTTGTAAATACATGACTTTAACTTGCCATCTGGAATTTTCAGGTGAGCTGATGTTTGAGGACTGCCTCTTCTCATGCCCAGCAAAAACAAACTACCACAAAATTAAAGCTTCCTAAATCAAAACATTTCAGCACTGCACATGTGACTCACAGTACTAATTATAAAGCATCTGTAGTGATTAATTACTTTGTCACAAAATTATGCTCGGGCCTGGGAATTCTGAGACACCTGAGCAGTTTAATGGGGTGTGACTGAAGTATGTCCATTTGGGGATTTATTATATATTTGTAAGGTAGTTTATACTTTTTAATACCAGTAGATAGTGGATCAGATCCCTTAAATCTGCAATTAATTTCCATCTGATTAGGTCACATTAAGAATGGTTTCCATTTGCCTCATAACCTGTACTGAGATGCCCTGGGAAAATGTTCACATAACTGATACTTTCTGAGTCCTAGATATTAAAATTATTAAACTTATTTAAGAAACAGTTGGGCTATTTTTTAGGTTTGTCTGTCTGTCTTCTCATTCATGTCTTCTGTTTATGGAATGAATGTGGTTCTTGTGTGCTTCTCTTCCAGTCAAGGTCATACTTACGGTCATAAAACATAGTCCCTGAGATTCATTACAGAAACAAAATTGTATTTGGAACCTAAGAACAAGAGCAGTTTCTTACATCTTGAAGTCAGTAGTTTGCTCAGCTGATGAGCTGAGGAAATAGGTCATTTTAGCTGTCTTGGGCAAAAAGCAGTGATTACTAATCATTTCCTTTCTAGCATATTTTCTGTTACGCTACATTTCTTACTCATATACCAAACACTGTCTGTTTGTTTAATGGAATAATAAGACACAGAGAGGACAGCAGGAAATAATTAGACACAATATCTCTACTTTTGTTAGAAGAATAATCTAGCCCAGGAATATCTTGTAGCAGGGGAGTCAATGGAGATGGAAGTTCATATGGATCATATATGATCCTGTAATGCATATTATGTTGTGTACTATAGTCCTCTGCAGAGGATTGTAATACAAATGATGAAACGTATCATCAGAAAATTTCCTTGTGCCTGGTAGCAATATGTGCCTTTAACTTCAGTTTACATAACGGGGTCAAAGTCTGGAGTTGCCTCTGTAGCAGATTGCATGAGGATAGCGCACTTTAGCTTTACTCATGCTGTCAGAAATGCAATGAGCAGGTCAGTGCATGAGCTTTAACATGCCTTAAAGATTCACAGTCCTTTCCTGGGTTTAAGGCAGTTCATCACCTCAAACTACAAGATGGGAATCCTGAGAGGACCCGGCTATGGGTCTTGCTTCAGAAAAATGTCCCTATTTCTTTGTTGAGACTATTGCTAACTAGCTATAAGAATGTCAGCAGTGTACGGGCTGGTTTGGCCTGGTTCTGTGACTAATGGGGCAGGGGACCCACAGACCCACACCACAGGAAAAAGGAAAGGGGGAAAGAGGGAAAGGGTAGGGAGATGGGCCTAAAAGCAAAACAGCGGCAGTGATCTGAGGAGAAACAAAAAACTCTGAGGAGTTTACTAAATAAGATATAGAATGCAAGATAACACAATATAATACAATATAATTAAAATTGAAGCTAATAAATCAAATAAAATGAGAGAGAGTGTCCAAAAAAACGTAGGCCTTACTCTAATGCTAGTGGTGAGACATCTAGGGAGAGAGACGCTACTGGGATGAGCTGGAAGATAAAAAAAAGGGGGCATCTTGTGATCTGCGAACAGTTTTATCTTTCCCTCTGAACAGAAAATGAAACAGAACAATGCAAAGTCCTCTGGGGTATGTAGTTCTTCTTCTCTTCTTCTGATGATCCATGGAACTGGAGCATTAACTCTTTAACTCCCAGTGCAGTACATGATGTAACGATGTGGAATACCAATAAAAAAATCATAGAACCATGACAAAGAAAAAACAAGGCCTGTGTTTTTTAATTACTGGTCTTCATCTTCCCACCTCCACTTGGCTATTTAGCTGTCACCTGTGCTTTGTGGAGTTACTGGCTCTCTTCCAGACATTATATTCTACCTAGTTTTTTTTGTTTGTTTTTTTTTTGGTTGTTGTTGTTGTTGTTTTGTTTTTTCCCTTACGGTCCAGTGATTGAGAAGCATTCAACATAGAAGAAATTTAGACTAGTGGTTAACAAAATTTGTGAGCCCATTGTTCTATGGAGGACAGACGAAGTAGGTATCCCAGCCTACAGAATGGCCAGTGATTCTGATCTCTGAATGGCCTTGGGCTGGAAGAGAGCAGATGGCAACTGCCCTTTACTGCCCATTATTTGAGATGTTGGAAGGACATCCCTGTGGTCGTGTTCTGCTTCTATCCTCAGTTATTCTTCACCCTGCAACGGCTGCTTCTTGCAGACAGAACTTTTAAGTTGAAACAGAATCCAGTGCGTATTTCCAGCTCTTTCTACAGCAATAATTTTAACAGTAACATTGTAATTTCAAAATCGTGTCAAACTATGTCTGAACATTACTGTGGGAATTCTCAGAATGTGTATTTATTCACAGAGTCGTTAAGGTTAGATTCTAATTCATATTTAGTATTGAGCAATAAAAGTGAAAATCATCTACCCACTTACTTTTTGAGGGGAGTGGCCAGGCTCAAAGAATGATTTTAAGGAATCTCCATGACCCAGCTGAAGAATGGTGCAGCCCTCCTTCCCTCAGACTCCAGTTCTGCAGAACGGAAAGAAATATGCTCGGCCTCTTCTTTTCTTGCAGGGCCAAGGAAAGTCATATACACAGCACCTTTTCTTCTTAGGTGCGAACTAGGTCTATATAGCTGCAGTTATTGTGAGATCATTCTTCTTCTGAAAAGGCTTCATCTCATAGGGTGAGTAGAACTCACCTTGTCTTGTGGGCACCCTGTTCTTGGACTGTGTGGCTATAACTTCTAGGCTACTGCAGTTCAGAAAGAATACAGAAATGCTGCAGGAAAAGGCCGTACATATAACATTTTATTACATGAAGAGATAGAGCTGAAAGATAAAGATCAGAAAACAGTCAAAGGAATCAGGGTTGCCAGTCAGACAAATGTACAAGTAATCAAATTCCAATTTAGTTGCAAGCTCAATGTGAAGAATAAAAATGATATTTCCAGTTGTCCAATGTCCCCTCTCTAAGGCCAGTCTGCTCTGGCCTCAGCTGGCTTGTCAAGTTAGATGATAAAGATGATGGCCCTGCAGGAAGCCCATGTCTTTCTTTCTTGGCCGACATAAGTGCACTGGAAGCTCCAGGCAAATGTTTCCCAGCTCATGATGCAGGAAAATCTTCCTATTAATACTTAACAGGCCAAGATAAAAAGAATGACAGTTTTCAGTGGCACAAGGAGGCTTGGGTCTGTCAGAAGTGCCTAACTCGTTTTGCAGGTAAGCATCACAATGCTGTCCTGTGTCACCTGCAGCAGGGGACCAGCACAGAAAGTGTCTTCTCCCACAGGACATCAAGGAATGCTTGTTCTCCACACCTTGTCTTCACAGTGGTGTCTGCTCCACAGCTCACTGAGGCTCGCAGCCTAGGGTAACCCGAGCTGTATGTATGATTTGTGATCCTGGAGTTAAAAACCTTATTTGTCTTTGGGGTTGTGTTCTGAGTCCAAAATTGTATCTTCTTCCGAGATGACACCAGGCACGTGACTCTGCAGCATCTCCAAAATGAGGAAACTGGTAGGAGCAGCTGGTGTTAAGCTGGAGGCTGTCAGCGGGGACGTGCAGCGATGCTCAGCTGCAGCACCACTAGGGCAACACTGTACCGCGTCTTAGAAAATTAATCCCAGTGTCGCCTTTCTCCGCGCTGGAGTTGCAAAATGCTAATAAAGCATTGCAAGAAGCTGTTTGGACCAGGCTCTGCCTGAATTAAAGATTTCACTCTTTTAAGTGCATGTAGTGTGGCATCTGCATTCCTTAGAGACTTCGGTGCTTATGAACCTTGTACACTACAGAGAGGACTGCATTGTCCTTACATCATGCCCGAGGCTCTGGTATTGTTTCAAGATCAGAGCGAGGGAAGAAGGGGAGAGCTCTCCTCTTTAGCTTTGTCATAATCAAAGCAAACATATACAAATGTTGCTTTTGCTCGTCATGAGGGAATTTAAGCCTTTAAACAGAGGGCTTTTGTTGTTGTTGTTGTTGTGCACACAGTTTCACTCCAGTAATTTCTATAGCTATTTAGGAGTGTAGATGTGCTACAGAGAGGTGAATGGGGTTTTATGCTTATCTGAAATTGTGGAATTTGAATTTTATTTTTAATAGTTAAAGACATTTAGATTTTACATCATACAATTTATTTAATGATTGTGACTGACGCATTCAAATGTCTTGAAACAAATGTAAATAATGATTTTAAAATATTTTTCTGAAACTTATTTCTAGTTAATAAATTAAAATATATTCATGCATTTAATAATCTTTGCTTCACTATGAGTTTACAATCTATTTTTATGTATCTTTGGGATCTTTGGTCCAAGCATTAGGTCTTTTTCAGCCTATTTACTTCTCTCTAAAACATCTACATGTAATATTGGTTGTTTTGCTATAGAATAAGCACACAACCTTACCACTGTTGTAAAAGTTGCAAAGGTCAATCTTTTTGACTGTATGTATCTTTAAAGTGGTAATCGAAACTAGACTTTAGCTGTCTATGGAGATTATAGGCGTAGTTGAACAACTTTAGCCAATGCTTGTAGGAGAAGGCGTTGAATTTGTGTTCCAAACTCTCGTGTTCCACGTCCTTTTATGATGTTGAGCTCAGTAATGAGATTAATTGTTGAGAATACATTTAAATGTTTCAGAAATATGTATTTATGAGCTTATGATAAATCATGCTCCCCAGCTTTCTGTAGGAGGAGGTCATTCTATTCTAAATGGGCATCCTGCCAAGTACAGGTTCAGTATTATTGCAGTAATCATAAAAATAGCCTCTGTACAGCATGCATAGTAAAGCAGTGAATAATCTAACGTATTTGTGAACAGATAGCAATGTGCAAATGCGTAAGCACTATTTATTAGTGTTTCTGTGACTTAAAATGCTATAGTGTGTGCATGCTTGAAGACAGTATTCCCAAAGTACTCTAGGAGTTAAAAATAATGGTAGGTTTTATCTTTAAAATATACAGCGCTGCTCTTTGGCATCTTATACATTGCTACTGTTTGGCCATCAGATATTTGACAAAATATGCTTATTTTAGAGAAGTGTTATTTTGTTCCTACTTTCCTTTTACCTTCTGGGACTTTTAAATAAGTATTTGCTTTTCCTTTTTGGAATGAGCATTTTGTGCTTTTAAGATAGGGATATTGTTAAAGAGGATGTAAAGAAATGGTAAAATGCCAAAGTAGCTGATTTATGAAGCTATACAAAAACACTTATCAGCTCTTCAATTGCCTTTCTACCAGACCTGAAGTGTTCCACAAACCAGGGGTTGTCCTCACATGATATATGCTGCAGTAGCAGAAATAGCAGTATCAATAAAGCCCCTTTTATACAGATGAGCCCAGTGTAGTGAAACTAATGGCTTGTGCAAATTTAGTAGGAGGACTTATCAAAAATTGATGCTGTCACATCTTCTGAAGTATTCAAATATTTGTGCTGAACCTAAATGAAAAAAAAAAAAGAAGAAGAATTTGCTCACAGACAGGGTGTCAACTCCATCCAATTATTTTATAAGTATTTAGAGAAAAGAACTTTGAAACCAAGTATAGTCAGTTATTTGTGTGTGGATAATGTTCTTATCCAATGTCTCAGAAGTTTATTGTTCATTTATAGATGGAGTTGCATCATTTTCTTCTCCCACAAAGAAATAAAGGAAATAAAAACCAACAAAAAACAGCTTCTTCTGAAAGCTGGAAGTATTTTCTCCCAGGTCTGAATACCTTTGATTCATGGAGAAAATAAAATAGAATGTGTAATTGATAGAAGAATGCAAGCTGCTCTCACAGTCTGGTTAGTATCTTATATTACTTATCAAAATGCTTACTACTGAAAAATTGATTGACCCTTGGCCATCTCTGTTCTGTCCTTACAGGGTGCTCACCTCCTCCTCAAATAAAGGGAGGATAGATACTGCGTAGTTGAAGGATCTCTGTTCAATTTTTATTCTCTGATCAGAGAAACAAACCAATACATCCAATTCAAACAAAGGTAGTTGGTAGATGAAGGTGAATGAGCCAGTGATAATAATCTAAAAGCAATTCCACATCAGCTAATACAAAAATTCCTCTTTAATATGCTATCTATAGCTACCCAAAAGAGTCAGGATGGTCAGGTCCTCTGTAAAAGGAAGTTGTGAGGAGTGGTGAAAGAGAATCCAGTTTGCGTGACCTTTCATTACTGAAATTGTCTAGTAGCTGACAGATTTCAGCAGAAGATCTCACAGTGATAAATTCTGTAACTTTGATCAAATGCATCTCAACAAATAAAAATGAATTTGAGATTTCAAAAATTTCCACTACTTTATTGCACTTTCTTTCAAATCCAGTATGAGAGGCCCTGTAAACTTGTCAAAAACATGTAGGTATGACTATGCTGAATAACATAAGTATTGGAATTGTTGCTTCTCTCAACATTTTTGCTGCCATTCTTTTCTGTAGTTTAAAAGCAGTATTACAGAAGGACAAGTATTAGGGAAGACTAGACCATGTATTGCTCATCATTTGCATGTGGATACAAAGTACCTTAGGTTCTGCTGGGATTCTCTCACATTCCCCCAGCTTTCTTATCAGTGACATACACAGTGAGACCCTCAACAAGTTTGCTGATGACACCAAGCTGAATGGTGCAGTTGACACAATGGAAGGGAGGAACGCCATCCAGAGGGACCTAGACATGCTCAAAAAGTGGGTCCAGGAGAGTCTAATGAGGTTTAACAAGGTCAAGTGCAAGGTGTTGCACTTGGGTTAAGGCAATCCCAAGCAGGAGTGCAAACTGGGAGAACAACTCACTGAGAGCAGCCCTGCAAAGAACTTGGGGGTCTTGATGGACAAAAAGCTGGACATGAGTCTATGAGTCTATGAGCCTATGACTCTGTTCTGGAGATTCACATCCTTAGTGTACACACTGCTCAGCAACAAATAAAGCATTGTTGTGTTATCAACATTATTCTCAATCTAAATCCAAAAAACCATACCAGCTACTAGTAAGAAAATAAACTCTGTCCTAGCTAAAAGCAGGACACTGTCCAAAACCATATGAAAAAATCTGCAGTGGGGGAGGCTCATTTTGGTGGTGGGTAATGACTTAAGACTTAAATATCAGTCCTGCAAAAGAGAAAATATGTGATTTTCTTGAACTGGTGGAATTTTGTTGTGAGTGGTTGTGGAAAGGTTTTCATACTTGTTTGTTAAAGGACATAAAAAGACTCCATATCTTAAATGGGGATCATGTGAGGCTGATATCTTCTATTAGTCTCTCCATGAAACAGCTGCGTAGCACTATGGTGGTTGCTGTAAGGAACAGCCAGTAGTGATGTAGTTAGCAAGAATGGCTAACCAACCAGTAGTAGCAGACAACTTGGGCACCAAGAACAGCACTTTAGTGACTGAATTGTACTGAATTATATCGCTCTGATTGAGCAGGTATTGGAGTTGTCAAAACCAAACATTCATCAAAGGTAACAGGATTAGCTCCCTTCTAGCTGAAAACTGCAGAGTCCAATTCTTCATTGGTGTGGTCCACCAGGATGGGAAATATCTTTGTAGCCACTCATTGTGGAAGAAGACAGACTAGGTCAGGTGTTTTGCCAGTCTGCACTGAAGTATGGCAGTCTCATCTGCTGTTATTTTTTTCAGTTTTTTTCCAAGTTAATGTTTTCCCAGTAAAGTTTAGTTTTCTTGCAAACAGAAAGCCATTCAACATTCTTGAATGCCTAGAAGATACAATTTAGTTTATCAGATGCTCTTATGATCCCCAAATGCCTAGCTGCTAATCCTTGGAGAACTTGAAAGGCTTTCTGAGATTTTTACTCCTCTGTCAAAAATTAGTTGAAGATGATCAGATGACTTAAAGAGTGTCAGGCAAGGACAAATGGATGAACTGGCAGAGTGGCAGCCTGCCCTCCATGTTTAGGAAACTCTTATTCATGCTCAGTGTGGCCTGTGACAACTATGCCTTCAGCCTCGAAGTTTTATTGGTCTATAAAATAGAATAACAAAAAAAAAAAGTTTTTATTTTTAGCAGATATTTTATATCAACTTATTAACTTTCGAGTTATATTTCTATAAAAGTGGAATGGATACCTAAGACTTATTAATGTAGACAAAAGACATTTCACCAAGACCTAATATGGTATACAAAAGGCATATAAGAACAGAAACCATGGTCATTGATTGGCTTAGATGAATCACTGAGAATACAGTGTTAGAATCAATACCATTTGCCTGAAGATTAATCTCCCTGTTAAGTTTAAGTATTGTTTGATTCACAACATGCCAACTCTCTAAGCAAGTTATTTTAACTTTGAGCTTTGGTAGTGAAAGATGTTATAAATGCAGTGAGTTAATTTGCCATCCCCAATCCTTGTCATGTGATCTTACAGCTCTGGGGGTTCACATACCCTTTGGGTAAAATGACAAGGCTCTGTTATATGCACAGAACTGAAACTATGTGAATAAAGCACAGCCTTTAATGTTTTAGAGTACTGTGTTTATGTATTTTGACAAATTTAGTTGAATCTTAATTATTTATATAGCTCCAGAATGTGAAGTGATTCATTTCTGCAAAGAGTAATTGCTTCTGCTGCATGAGAGCAAGTGCTGTTAGTAAGCCTCTGTGACAAATTAAGACCTGTCACCAACAAGCTGGCAATGGCTGCTTATTTCCACTGGGGGGTATCTTTGTTTCTGTACTGACTTTATGTATTTTAGTATAGAAAAATACTCTTTTATCTGTATGTGGCGTTTTAATTATTCACTTAATAGTTGCCATGTTACAGTCACTTCCTTGTGTGTGTTAATTAAGATGAGTGGATGAAGAAAATGCATTTCTTTGAGATTGCTCTGTGCTGTTAGGGCCCTGCTACTGATCAGTTGTGTGGAATTACGAATGGGAGTCAGGGTGAACGGAGTGAGTGTTCCTTCTATTGCTGTTTTACATAGATTTTCCAGGCTTCCAGCATTTCTCCTGAACATGAAAATAGGAATTAACCTGGCCAAGGACATGTTCCTCACTATGAAACAACAGTTCCTTACTGTGTTTGATAACCCTAACATGACAGAATTTTCCCCCGGATAGCTTTATGCTGACCTTCTAGATTGATGAGAAGCAGTTATTTACAATGTTAAATTTGAGGCTGATTGTTTGCTCATAGTGGTCAGATGTCCAGAATCTATTTTTGGATTCTGGCTGCTGAGATATGATTCAGAGGAGACTGGTTATTGTGAGGAAATTATGAAGCCTTAGTATTTGTGTGTATATAGGTAATTCTGAGACAGACTAGCTACTTGATTGCAGAATTTGCCTTCTGAGGACAGATAATATATGTAAGTTTTTAAAAGATTAATCCTGAACTCTTCATGTTCACATTATCACTTAGGTCATTGGAGATGTTGCTGTGTAAGTGCCCTGGAGAGACAGAGTTGAAGAGTCTTGAGTTTTCACTTCTTACAGTCCAGCCCCCCTTACCAACCAAACTAAGTCATTCTTCAGAAACTATTCTTTATTCTTTCACTCTACCAAGCAGTAGTTTTGTTAAAAAAAGAAAAAGAAGAAAGTAAGATTTTCTTTTCAAGAGTGAATCAGTTGAAGCTGATAACCAGTTCTCCATTAAGTGACTGTAAATCCTGGGTTTTGTTTTAAATACAAAGGTACTTACTAACATGTACTAAACCACTACATCTAATGGGATTTCCTCTTCTGCTGAATGTCAATGCAGAAATGGTTAGGTCAGTCAGGGACACCAGATTTCATGAAAGAATTATTGTTAAAGCTCCATGTGAAATGACTAAAATTTTTTGTACATTTTATAATAGGTCTGACAGTACTAGTGCTATCACAAATAATTGAATGAATCTTGATATTTCTTCCTAACATTTATTTATCCTTCATGCACATCTACACGTTCGGAGTACAGGATTGAGAAAAAAAAAAAACAACAGATATTTTATCTTTATTATGACATATGTATTGAACTGTATTCCTTCTGGTACCTCTGGTACTTCAGCAGTAGTACAGATCAAATGTTTTTGCAATTGCTGTCACATTTGCTGCATTTCTTTTGTAAAACACATTTTTTCATTGCATTTTTGGCCACTTTTTGTGGTAAAGAAGGGAATACCTTCTCTTTAAAGGCAGTGCCTGGTGCATAGGACGCTGAAGTGCTCCCCAAGCAAGGGTCCTCTCCAGTTTCTGAAAACTGAGATCCTTCTTCATGGTCACAAAAGTTGCCCCCCAAACTGATAGGTTAATAGAAACTTGGTACTACTGAGGTTAGCAGCTATTTTTTGCTGTTGATTTCTAAAGCGTCTCTAAGGGGTTTCCCACCTAGGAAAAGATACTTGAAGAATCTAAAAAGAAATAAGCTTAGCTTGTTTATTATGTCCAGCCATTCAGGCTTCTTACTGAAAAGTGCTTAAGCACTGTTACACGTAATGATAATTTGGAGATTCTTGCTCCTTAAGCACAGTGTTAAATGGTTCTTGTGCTGTTGCTGATGGCAGCGCCTGTGGCTGGTCAACAAACAGCATCTGCTTGGGCTGCCGAGCCCTGTCTCTTCTCTGTCCATGCATGCTGGCACCTTGTTCTCACTCTGTAAAAAAGCTGCTGCAACATAGCTTCCATAGAGAGTCATTTATTTGCTTCATATCGCAGAATAAGTGAAAATATTTACATGCAGTTGCAGAGTAAAATGTAGTGTGTTCATTAGCATTAGAAAATTATGAATGTTGATTTCTTTCCACAGGGTGTCAAGGCACCAAAGGGCTCCCCTGGTGCGTCAGGTAGTGATGGGCTCTGCCTGCCTGGCCTCACCAGAAGCAGGGCACTGGGGGCAATGGGGCAGCCCCAGCCTTGGGCAATGGGTACCTCTCTGCCACTGCAGCTGGGCTGAGGCCAGGCCATGGCATGGGCTTGTGGCTGGGCCCATCTGAATGGAGGCTATGGCCAGGCACAGGTGGGTCATGGCCTACAACATGGCAGAAGCTGTAGCTGAGGTGGGAGCCACAGTGCAGAAGCTAAGCTCAAATGAGGCTCCCATGGGCAGAGGTCAGCCTCACTGTGGTTCCACCACTGTCTCCAGACACAGAATGAAGGAAAGAGACAGCCCACAGCTGCTCTGGCCCTGAGCCCACGGAGCCAACCCTCCATGAAAGACCCTCACAAAGGACTAGCCCCTTGACACAGATTTATCAGAGTTGAATTATCTGAGATTTGCTAGTTACTGGACATGTTTTGTATTAATTGACAGAATAGAGATTTATACATAATGCTTATTTTTAATCTTTTACAGATCCCTATTAATCTATCCTGTTTACACTTCCACACTCTTAGCAGAAACAGTTCTTACAAATCTGTACGCTGGTTTTCTGTTTTATCTAGGAAGGAAACAAGAGATTTGTTGTCTGCCTGCTTTGTTCACAGGGATAATGCTGCTGGAATCCCACGAGCCTGCATCAGAAGGCATCTGGGAGTTAGACAAGCCTTGCAGTTAAGCAGATTAATTATGATTCCTTTTCTTCAGTCTGGCAGCAGGTGTCTGTAACTGATTCTGAGCTTTGCAAGATGATACTTTATCAAATAAATGTGCTGTCAAAGTTAATTAGTTACTTTTTGTTTTACTATTCACCCCCATGATGACAACCTGCCAACAGTGAAAAGTGCTCAGGAAAAAAAACATCACTTACTGGATTTCATGGACACGTGAAAACAGACTTCTGGAAAACAAATATGAAGGCTACATTGGATTTTGCTTCCCTGCTTTTTGCTGACAATATAGATGATTAAAAGCTTTTGGAAATTTTGTCCATGCTGGCACATTTCAGGAGTCTGTCATCTGTCTTCATCTGAAGATGTCTCTCACCCTCGCAATGATGTCATGCACGCACAGAAACCTATGAACTGTGGTTGAACTGTGATTGCCACAAGACTGACCATTGCTGCCACATATCATTTGTGATGGTATGGAGAAAAACTGTACTTCAAAGCAATTGGTGAAGCATACCATAGTGCTTATCTCGTATTCTGTAAATAGGGGTTTGTCTACCTACTAGATACCATCTCTAACAAAAACAGCACACTGACCATTTATTTCATAACTGCCAAGCTTCTTGACAAGTTTTTCAAGACAAACACCTGCGTATTCACAACACTTTAAGCTATCTTCTTAGAGACAAGGACCCTGCCAGCACAAGGAATGAAGCAGATAATGTGTATAGGAAAATTCTCACAATTGAGGCAGGGTGTTTTTTTCACTTTCTACCCCAGATACTTACTAAAGGCAGGGTTCACTGAAACAGTCAACAGCAATGTAAAAGACAGCAAACACGTGACAGAAATTGCAAAAAAAAATTGTAGCATTGTAAGGATTACAATGTAAGTTATTTATATCTCAGCAAAATAAAAAAAGTAGAAGTGCCGTCTTTTCTATGGAAGTTATGGTACTTGGACAGGATAATTAGTTCATTTTCTTTAGAAATCCGAAAAGTAGCTTATACTAATTATCAGCAGCAGCTGAATTGTTGAGGAATTGTGTTGGGCTTTTATCAGCAGGTAAAATCAGTTGTGCCATTTTACAGTTGTGAAATATAAATATTATGTAGACTGCCAACAATGACTCTCTGATATTGCAAACCCAGGAGGCTATTCCTTGACAAAATAACATCACACTGATGCAGTTAATGTTAAGTAACAGATTTTAGGAAGTTTTATATGTTTTAACTTCATTCTATTTCTTTCAGTGTCAGGAAATATCTAGCCAACAAAATGCCTTGATAATATAGTAGTACGATTCACTGAAAGTTGAGTCCTTAGCTCTTTCGGCATCTTTCAGATAATCTGGTCAGAAAACTTCAGCATTATTTGAGGTGTTTTTTGAAACAGTACTACTCCAGGAGGCATGCGTACCAAAATTTCTTATGTATCACTGGCACACACATTTAAAAGTGGGAAGAGATTCTGGAGACTGCCTGGCTATTCTGTCAATATGGTACATCAGCTTTCTTCCACTGAACAGATAGGCCTTTCTGAAGAGGGAAGTTTTTCCACCCTCTTCCACAGACAGTGGAAACGGATAGGTGTTTCCAAGATATGGCTGAGAAGGACTGAATCATCTTTCTGATTGATACTCATGCTTCACTCTGATGATTATCTAGGGAGTCTAGCCGTGCTAATCATCAAGGAAGTAGTCACACCTTTCCATTTCTAGTGGGGCATTACACCTGCAGTCAAAATCTGGACTTGCTTTTTATTTCTGTTTTTAAATGACAAGTTGTCAGGATGTCACAGGGGTAAAATTCATTGGGGGAAGAAGGGTAAACTATGGCATACCTGCCAATTCTATGAGGGAAATAAACTGGGTTCTACAGTGGATCTCAGTAGTTTGTCACGCTTCTGGGAAGCAGACTCAGTCAAGTGGACAACTTCCCACTGCTTACTTTTTTAATGGGGTAGCCACATCCTACCCATTTACCCCCCACCTCCTTCCTCCCTTGCAAAACTGCTGTGATAGCATAACCCACAATTACCAGAAGCAAAAACCCATCATTACATTTCCATCAGACTGTGCAAATACTAATTTTAAAACACAGGAAGTCCTTATGATGTTGCTTACCTACATTCTTTAGGAAGAAAACAGACAGATAGGGATTAAAATATAGGTGATTGTTGCTACTGTCATGACGAGCTTAGATTCTGTACCAGTAGCTTTCAAAATGCAATACAGCTATATCCTCCTGCCTTTCCCTAAACAGTGAGGTAACTGTCATTATGTGGTCATAATTGGGCTCCTGCAAAACAAACTGCAAATTTTGCTCTGTAGATTCAGTAACAAAAAAAAAAAAAAAAATGCATTTAGAGATCCTAGCAGGTCTGGGATATTATCATCTATTTGTTTCCACTGGATGCATGCTACATAACCAACAGCTCTATAACTTGCTATAGTAATGGAAAAATAATTGTCTAAGGTACATAACCAGAGGGCTAGGTGGCACAGGGTAGTTTTGACTGAGGTTAGCATCTGAGAAGGGTTTTTCTTCTACTTTTTGAAATATAATCATGGTCTAAACTTACTGTTTGTCTAAGCATGAATGTTCTCGGAATATCAGTGAAAGATTTTTTTGTGTGTTTTTTTTTTCAGTGATGAATTTTCTCCAAGAGGAAAAACGAGCAAGAGCAAGGAAACCTAACCAGGCCTGAACAATAAAGTAGCAGGAGCAGATGGTAGAGCCTTGTGATGAGAAGGTAGAATGTTATTTTCCTTTGCGGTGTAGGCATGGAAGAAGGGTAAGCTACTTTGTTTTTCCATTGTGATAAATTTTCTGGAAGACCCGGGTTTCTGGAACTTCTTTTTCAAAGTCAGTTTTTGGGATTTATGGTAAATTTAGCAATCAGGAAGTGGAGTCATCCTTCCTGACTTACAATGAAGTGCAAATATCATCTCTTTATTCTCTTGAAAGTCATATGACTTGAACATTTGCAGAAAATATTAGTATCTTACCCCAAAATAATAGACCATTAGTTTCACAAGACACTTAAGATTAGTATGGAGGAACAAAGCATAGAATCAGAGAATTGTTTGAGCTAGAAGGGACCTTTAAAGGTAATCTTGTCCGACTCCCCTGAAATGAATAGGAACATCCACAGCTAGACCAGGTTGCTCAGAGACCCATCCAGCCTGACCTTGAATGTCTCCAGGGAAAGAGTATCCACCACCTCTCTGGGCAATCTGTTCAAGTGCCTCACCACCCTTGTTGTAAAAAAAAACTTCTTCCTTATATCCAGAATAAATCTCCTCTCCTTTAGTTGGAAACCATTTCCCCTTGTCCTATCACAACAGGCCCTGTTAAAGAGTTTGTTCTCTTCCTTCTTATAGCCCCCCTTTAGATACTGAAAGTCTGCTATGAGGTCTCTTCTCCAGCCCCAGTTCTCTCAGCCTGTCCTCACAGGGGAAGTGTTCCATCTCTTGGGTCAGTTTTCTGTACCTCCTCTGGATACACTCCAACAGGTTCACATCTTTCCTGTACTGAGGACTCCACATCTGGACACAGTCCTCCAGGTGAGGTCTCACCCGTGCAGAGTAATGGGGCAGGAGCACCTCCCTTGACCTGCTGACCACACTTCTTTTGATGCAGCCCATGTTACAGTTGGATCTCTTTGCACAACAGTATACCTCAGAGCTTCTGAATGTTTTGAACACAAACAGATTTTATCAGCTGCAAGTACCATGAAGATACTTGCTTTTCTGTTGTTATTATAGTCATTATAATTATTTAGTATTTTTAGTTATGTTTTAGTTATTTTTTTGTGTTCAAAGGGACTATCTATATTGAACACAATGGAGAAAGCCTGATATGACAGGCATAGAGTACATTCACAGAGTACCTGAGAGTCATAGTCAAAGCTGATATACATAGGAAATGGATGTCAAGAAGTATTTTTATATGCCATTACTTTAGTAGTTCCCAATGTTTAGAATAAGTATATCTGATAGGATCTGCTAGGTAAATGTTGAATTCTTAATGGTTCCTATCGTACAGTCATATACCTAATCTCAAAAACTGTAACCTCTTTACGAGTAAACCTGTCCAAGAGGATCAGTTTAGTAGACACATCTCCATTTAGCAGAGGCAGCAAAATTCAGTGGTAACTAGATTACTCCGTAAATGACTGGCATTTCCTTCCATTCAAGGAAAATTGTATGGTACACATTTACTCTCAAGACAGTCCATCAAGATGCCTGCGTAGGCCAAGGAGTCTATGTTCATGTCAAATATTTCACCCATAATTCTTATTTTTTATCCTGACACTTTCTTAAGGGTAACACAAAGTGGATATGTGTGGGTATGTAGGGCAAGGAAAGGCTTTCCTAGTTAAGACCCACATGTCTGTAATTCTCTCACCATAGTAATCAACTGGCCAAGTAAACATCCTGTGTGGGATGCTTCACAGAAAAGTTCAAGATCTCTTCATCTTCTTTTTATCATGGTTTCCCTATAATTGTTTTTTTATGTCGTTTTGATGTAAGAGTGAAAGGGGACTGTGATATGTCTTGTGTTCAGAGCTTCTTTGAGGTGCCCTTCTGAGTTTTCCTAACAAGTATCTTCATGTTGTGCAGTTTGCTTAGTTTTCTGATAAGATTTTAACCAGTAACTACTGAGCAAAGGGGAATTTTCCAAGAAAGGGTGCTGCTAACTGTTTGAAAGAAACTGCAACAATGCGAACCTTCACTAAATCTTGAACTGCCAGCTCAGTACTGTGATTCCCTGAGGACATTTGTAGAATGTCAGCTGGACACATGACTTCCTGCATCAAGGCTGATATAAATCAGTCATTGAAGTCAGTGAATGTTTGTACAGTCCAGATTCTATTCTCAAATCCTGTCTTCCGAGTATATTTACTTTGAAGAGAAATACAATGGGATGAAAACCTTATTATTTTAAAGTTTTCTAGTCTACTGCGTGAATGATATTGAGACTGGTGGTTCAACTGCTGACCTAGGATTGGCTTGGCTTTTTTCCCCCTTGTGATTAAGTGCCAGGAGAAGTTTATATTGTCAGAAGTATAGCTGCAACATGGGGAATGGACTGAGACAGCTCAAGATCTTTGTTTTGCAAACAGCCTAGACTTATTTTTGGTGGCATTGGTTTGGTCACTTTTCAGAGACCTCTTTCCATAAGGGCTTTTCCTGCCTTCAAAACCTCAGATGTTTTAACAATAACAAATTATAAATGTCTCTATCTGCGAGAAAACTGACTTGAGCAAATTGAAAGGCTCATGTTATACCAGATGTAGGAAACAACATGCTGAGTGCCCTGCAGACATTGTCCAGAAACATTGCTGTGGAGATTTCTGGACAGCAGAGTACCTGTGGGTACAGAATTTCACAAAATAACTGTCTTCATGAGTAATTTTGCAGTAGAGTTGTTTCTAGGCTGATTTATTAAGAGAAGTAATGTCAGGAAATGTACATCAAATGAGCTGCTGTTATTGGTTCCCTTGCAAATGGACAGATAGCTTAAATATATAATCCCAGCAATTCACCTGGCAATGCCAGAAAGGCCAAAGAATGGACTGTACCATGATTTATGGTTTGCTCTCAAAACAGCTCACAGTTACTTAGGTAGTTCTACATTTTCTTTCTGTTATATTGTTGTCTGATTAGTCCCTGTCAGAACATTAGTTCTATGGTACAATGTAGCTTAAGACCTTAGCAGCATGTTTTCTTTATATCATCCTGCAGTGGCACTGTATTTGTTCACAGGGCAGGAAGAGTAGATACTATGGACTGTTCACTGCTGAGTTGAGGCACTTAGCTAATATGCCTTAAGGAACAGAATAATTTTTGTGGCTTATAAGCAAAGGACTTCAGGCTTAAAATTTGTCAGCCTGATAGTTCTTTGTAGTACAAGTAATAAAGATTGATTTTTTTGGTTTTGTCTATGTTCATTGTAGAAATGACTACTGTAACAAGGTGATTTGTAGGGGATGAAGACGTGAGGTATATTTCACATTATAATAATAATAAAAATAAATACAGAAAAAGCTACTTACTTCTGGAGCTTTTTAAATTTTATTTTACTGTCTAATGAATTGGGAAGAAAACATGTCATTGCATAAAATATGTAAAGTCCAGATGTTTATTTGTAGTAGTCTTACTAGACTCTACAGAAGAGCATGTTATCCTGTTAGATTTATTCCTCTAAACACAACCAAACAACTCATGCTGAGTAAGACTGGGGCTTCCGTTCAAACAGTGGTGGTAAAACTGTGGGACTGGAATCTCCTGTATGAAGGGAAAATTTTAAGACTAATACTCATAAAGTCTGTGGAAGTGTAATACACCGGGCTTTTTGTGCTTTAGAAATATATAATGATTTTTTTCTTTTACTTTGAGAATTTTATTGTGTTGCATTTATAACTGTCTGGAAGAATTTATATGAACACTATGTAAACAACGTGCATCAAATCATAGGCAGTGGAAGGTTGTTCACTACCTGGGAACAGTTTCTTTCTTGAAATTCCACCTCGGTGGGGTGCGTGTTTGGCTTTTAACCAGATGATCAGGTTTCATCAGCAACCTGACAGTCCTTAAAGCTGGAGACACCTGCCAGGAGAAAACCGGTTTCTTACATGAAAATGGGACTCGGAAGATTGAGTCTGGAGCTGCATCAGATAAAATTCCCACTTGTTACATTTTCTGGCCAGGCCTTTCATCCCTATGGAAGATATTTACTGCATTTTTGCAGTGATTGGCTTCCTTCTGTGATATTGAGGAGTGGCTCTGTGGTAAGCCAGTTATGAAGAGAAGTGACAGGATCCTGCTCCTTTAAGAGTCCCAACCTGGGGCAGGCACTGACAGAAATATTTAAAGTGGCCTAAGATGATAGTTTAAAACTGTATCTTAAATGTAATTGAGCCCCGTAGATTAACGGAAGTATTTACCAGTAAGAGAAGTCAGTCTTGACCCTTTTTGATGGTACATTGAAAACATCCCGGAGAATATATTATTTCTAACATTTGATTCCTCTGATCTCTGTGATTTTTTTTTTATTATTTTTATTTTTTGTATCTGAGAGTACATAGCTGTTAAACAGTTTGAAATGTTACAGTTAATGAAGTCAGTGGGGTAGGAACAGAGGTGTGGGGACTGTTCAGACAGCTTTTTCCGTTCTTGTCTGCATTTCCAATTTGGTTCCTTGATTATGTGCACTGATGCAGTCTCTAATTAGATCACCACATCCTATTTTTCATTCTGAGGCAAGATTGAGGATCAGGTTCCCAAGACTGCTAGGATACCAAAATGACTAAAAACCATTGTGTCTGAGTCAGTGATGAAAACTGTATGATGCATTATTTATCCTATATTATAGACCGAGCACAGATTTTATTCATATACATAATGTCCATTGTAAAACACTTTTCAGATAGTAGCATGCCAGGAAGTGCCCCCCCAAAAACACCACTCACCAACAAAAACCCACCTCTTATTGAGGCAAGGTGTTCTTCAGTGGCCAGAGATCATCTTGAAAGATATCTCGGTGTACTGACAGACTTTGCAACCTCCTTTCCCCGCCCTCCTGTGTGGCCTGAGTCAGAAGCTGGCACAGTGGGGTGACATATCCCAGTGACCACTAGCTGATAGCATGGTCATGGGGATGCAGCAATATTTTGAGGTGCATGAGGGCAATTCAGGGATTACAGGAAGCTGTCACACAGCTGTCTGAGGTTCTCTTATTCCCGCTCTGTTTATAATGCTACACCTCATTTACAGCTCTGTACCACGCCTGCTGGCAGGATCTTTATGTTTCTGTTGTGTACTTTAAATAGCATGCCTGCTGTGAACATTAATTCTCATACATCCCTGTATGAAGTGCTCTAAGTTTAATGGTGATGATCAAAACATAGACTAAATTGAAGTCCAAGTTGTTAGGTAACTTGGAGTACTTTGCGATGCCTATAAGCTGAATGTTAAAGAGCTCTAGTGTTTGATATATTCAAAGTACAGATCCACCACTGCAACTTCATTTGTAGCTATGTGTGCTGTGAACATTTTTAAGCCAAAGCTAAAGAATCCCCTGTGAATATGTGGAATTTATACTATTGACATTTCTAGCAATGTCCCGAATCCTATGGGGATTGTGCCAGAGATGGGCACATTATTGACTTTTCCAGCACAGTATTCAGTTGCCTGAATGAAAACCACTCAATCTCAGTGTGATTTTCCCTGCAACTGCATCTTCTAGCTGCTCATCAGTCTTATTTCTAGGGAACAAGTAGAATTATTAGTTGTGTCTCTGAAAGGTTCATTGAACACAGCACAGATAAAATTTTTGGGAAAGTAGGAGTTTTACAGTTAAGTAGGGTGCTCTGACTGCGTAGATTGTGACTAGTACAAAGTCTTGTATTTTGGCTAGATTATGAAAGGTGCATTCCTTTTGCCCCTGTGACTGCAGTCCTATTCCAGCAGACAGCAAATCTTGCTGAAAAATGCTGGGTAGCATTTTCAAAAAGGAATAGTTTTCTGTTTCTAGTTAAATCAGGGCGACTTTCTGCTTCTTAGGAATTATAGAATTGTTTCTACTGAAAGTGCTAATGCCTGCAGGTCACAGAAAGACCCAATATGGAAGAGGTAGCTTAATTAATTAATTAACTAATTATTTTGCAACCAAGGAAAGAGTGTTAAACAGGAGAGAAGCTGGCTAACTTACTAGCTGTATAGCATTACCAGTTGCCTTACAGTACTAGGCAATACTTGTCTCTATCTATTTGAAATCTAGAAAATGGTAGAGTCGAACCCAGAACATCAAGGGATATTTCTCATACTGCCCCAGCAGCAGAATAAAAAAAAAACCCAGAACAGTTAATTGGTAGAAGACCAGAAGGAGGGAGAAAACTATCAAAGATCGAAACAGTGTGAATAAGAGCTCCAGGTATATATAAAGGATAAATTGAATTTAAAAGTGTGCCCTAAATATATGCCTCTTGCATTGACTTATTTATTTAAATTCCTGTTGTGTTGTGATGAACAAAACATTGGTGTTTTAATGTTAAGGAATATATGCTCGTTTGTTTTCAGATATTTTTGTGCAAGAAGTATTATTCAAAGCTTACTCTAGGTCTAAAAGGCAATTTGACACTGATCAGTGGTGTTATATTTTCTACTACTGTTGGTTCTTGCCCAAATCAAACATTTCCTACTTGACAGATTACAGAATAAATAGAACATGACTCTCTCCTTCATTGGTAAACAGAGCCTTGTTTCTGTCACTCTGCATGGTCTTCACTACCCCTGTTTTTCATGTAGTATTTAACTAACTGGTTGTTTTGTTGCCCTTGTCTCCCCTATATCCCACAATTCTTTCTGCTGTGGTCAGTGCCATTGCATAAACCAGTCATCATAGTCTCCTTTAGGAAAACAGGTCTGTGACTTCATCATATTGTGAAATAAAGTCTAAATTAGTGCACAAAAATATTGTACAAAATAACAATTAAATAAGTAATTAATTGCTCAATCTGACTGTAAACATAGAGGTTGTTGATCTAAAAAGAAGTCTGTAAAATAATCTACTGCTTTAAAATACTGAAGTAGCTTTACCCTATCATCAATAGTTCAGTATGTAGATTAGCTTCACACAGCTGTATTTTTACTGCTAATTAATGTTCTCTATCTTACAGACTAGCTCAAATATGTTATTAATAGATTTATGTTCATGTACTTCATCTGGAAAGAAGCATGTTTCTTCAGAAAGGAAAGCCTTTGTTTTGAAATTGCATTTGACAAAAGCTCATGCAAGAGTTGAGAAGCGCTTATCTTAAGTTGTCTAACAGGGCCCACTATAAACTACTTAAACAAGTAGGCATCACAAACTGTCTTAGGAACAGGTAAATTGATTGCGAACATTTGAGTTACTCTTATGTGAGTGCACAGCAAGTCAGTCAGCTTATTGAATGCAACCCGAAATGCACTAGATTTTCTTTTTTTTTTTTTCAGGAATTCTTATAGCTCTAAATTTAAAATGTTCTTTCTCTTATTTTATGATTAAATTAATTTTCAGATTTTTGTCCCTCACTTAAATTTCCCATACTAACACGCTGTATAAGCCAGAGTCTTTTAACACTTTTATGAGTAAGACAGTTACTGATGGTCTGTTGTATTATGAAAATCCTACTTTGGTGATGTGGAAGTAACTCTTCCATCAGAATTTTGTGATCTTTAGAATAAACTGTTTCGCTAATTTTGCTTTACAGTGAGATGACTATTACTTACATGGGAGTTCCATTCATTTCCATGTCCACGATGTTTCATCTTCACTTGTGAGGGGAATATGTGTTGCTAAGTTTTGTGCATTCTTCCCACATCAGAAGTTCAAAGCAACCTCTACCATAGCTTCATCTAAAAACTTAACAGCTGCATGCCTGTTACTTCTCTAGATTGCTTCAGTTAAATTCTGGGGAATTTCTATCCATTGACTTTGTTTTTCAAGGGAATGGTTAGTACAAGAATTTGTTTTAAAATCTGTGCAGGACAGAGAGACCTAGCTCCAGGAATAGATCATCCAAAAATCTGCTAGGTCATCTACAGCAAGTTACCTTAATTTCACCAGGAAATGGTCTTCGACTGAAATGATGTTCGGGCACTGTCCAGGTTTCTGCCAAAACAGTGTTAGCAGTGCACTGACACTTGGTTGTTGCTGAGTGACCATGCCAGTGTTGTACACACAAATAAGGGCTGAAGCAACAAAATAAAAGTTGGTCCCTATGGGATAGAGAGCTGGAAGCTGAAGAGCGTCCCAGAACTGGCAAGACAGGATCTGGACTAGACAAGGCTCACCCTCCAGTACCCACATCAGCCATGCAGAGCAGGTGTGGAGGTGATGGCCAGGTTCTACCAAGAGCTCAGATCATAAGGCAGTACCTAGGCCATGAGACAGGGTGAAGGTCAAGCCAGGAAATAAGTCTATATGTCAGGGTGAGGATCAAGTCCAATGATTGCCCAGCAGGTTCATGGCAATAAAGCTAGGCTGAGGCCAAGACAGGAAGTCAATCTGTGGCCCAAAGCCTGAACTAAAGGGCTCTCTTGCTAGGCATGGCTTAATACTTTGACAAGATATGGTCAAGGAGACTAGCACTCCTCTAACATAGCCCAGGCCTTCTAACATGATGACAGCCCAGAGCTGAGCTTGAGTAGAGCTCCTAGGCTCAAGGGTGTGCAAGCAGCCTCAGGCGAGGCTGGTCATTGCTTTAGGGTACATTAGTGCACTTAGGGACTTGACAGACTATTCCGTACTGTGCTCCAGAATATTTTGAAGTTCCTGGTAGGCAGGAAAGAAGCATGCTTTGCATTATTCTTTTGTTATCCTGTGTGCCCTTGGAACCAACGCCGTATGAAAATAGTGCAGATAAGATATTCTTCTTATTTTAATGTACTAAATTTTTAATAGTTTCTGATGTTTTTCTGATGTGTTTTTGTTAGAGCTTCCTTTTGCTGTACTGCTGTCTTATTCCTTAAAAGTATCAGATGAAAAGAAAAGGCACAGATAAGGTGCTTCATTATGAGTTGAAAACAGCTTATGAAAGCCAAATTCTACAGTTTGCACAGCAAACACTGAACTTTTTATTTAGTTTGGATACTTCACGTTTCCTAATGACCTCTTAAAAGTCATGAGGACCTCTTAGAATTCATGAGGGAGGTAGATATGGAGGAATAAAAGCAGAATTACTGTCATTTTACAGTGAAGAGAGGGAGGAGAGGAAATATCTCGACTCCCATATCTAAGGATATAATGGGAAGACTGAACAGGAGACTTTTCTAGTCTATTAAACCAGAGCATCTAAAGTGGGCTTGAGCTGCCGATGAAATATGTCACACAGGGAATGGGAGAAGCTCCTGTTTCTCTTGATAAGAAGCATCAGTTTGAGTTATGACCAGCTGAAGTAGAAAAACATGGGCTTATAATGGTGCAGAAATGCTTTCCATGAATCAGGTCAAAGCCTTTTTAAAACAGATGCTCGTTTCGGTAGATGTAGGCCAAGCAGTTTTATAGATTTTCTGTACTTGAACTTGAAGCTTTATGTGAAATGCCACATCATATTTTCTTATCTTGCACTTGCTGACCTGTTTATCTTTGTGTATTAATAGTTGTACAATGAGTTTAAAATTACATTGGTGTTTGACTGATACACATATACTCCAATTTCTACTCTACCTTTAGTATGTTGTACAGTCTTGAACAGTTTTCAGTAAAGAAAGCGTGAAACTGATAAAAAAAGCAGTTGGTGGAGAACTAAGATAAAAGTGAGTACAGAGTTCAAAAAGAGGAGTTCCAAGGGGTGCTGAGTAACTCCTGGGGAAGAGAACCATATCCTAGCAATTTGTTAGGGTTAGGTTTCTGATTCAATTAGATGCTTCACAGTGTTTCCTTTGTGAATATACATGCTTGAGGTTAATGAAGAACTTACACAAATACCTGAATTTTTTTAACACAACAGAAGTCAAATTATCTCTATTTCCATGCTGGTAAGTGTTAAAATGAAATGATTCATCTTTTTAGCTGTAAAGTTTTGCTGGTTTATTACTTTTTGTGAGTTGACTCTACAGTTGGATTAGTATCTGACTTGGCAATGAGTTGCAAAGCATATCATGTTTTTCCAACCTTTCTGTTTTTTTCTCCCTTACATTGTGAAATTCTCAGAAGCATAGTTGTCAAAAGCAGGCATACATTCTGAGAATATAGATTGCCAGTCATTAAAAAATACGATAAGATTGCTCTTTACCCTCTGAAAATAAATTCACTCTGTTCTGATCTTAACTGGAATTTCCAAGGCTCCTGTGATATCATGTAGCTGTGCTTGTGAGGACAGAACAGGCAGCTTCTGTCACTTTGGTTAACCTTAGAAATGATGCCAACTGTCTCAATATAGCATCCTATGAGGAGCTGGAAAGTTGCTGTCCGGAAATAGTGCTGTAATTCGCCTATTATCCTGAACCATCACCCATGATTAACTGTCTGAAACTTCTTTCCTGGAAAATATGGTTCCATTGACATCAGAAGACCAGCACTAGGATAGTACTCATTCAAGGTGATTTCTGTCCCCCTGACTTGAACTGAGTAGTTTCCAGAACTCCCTCAATTCAATGGAAAATTAAGGGAAAATCCTGCAGTGTAAGGCACTTCATGTGTAGGGCCACCTCCTGATCCTGTGAATGCCATGCAACGCTGTGCAGTTTGCACTGGCTTTGACAGTGCATAGTTTTATGGTAGCTTGTGTCTTACTGTCTGTCATTTTGAGTTTATCTGACTGATTTCTCCTTCTCTAGACCCCAGCTCTGCTCCTAGTGATGTCCCATTCCTCGTGATACCATCCTTCTTTGATCTGTGCTTTAACCCGTGCCATGTTCCTTTGTTCCTGTCTCTGGGAACCTGGTCCTGCACCCAACCAGGCTTAGCACAGAGAGAAGGTAGCTTCTTTATAGTTGGGAGCAGGCTGTTTAAGACAGGTTTCAGTTTGGTGAGTAGTTTCAGGAAAGGAGAGAAGTCAAGTATCCACAGATTACCCAACTGTTAATCTTTACATTTAGTTCCTTTAATATCTATTTCTGTTTTGAAAATGCTGCTTAAGATCATTCTGATTGTGATTCTAAAGGCATAGTTGCATTTTCTAACTCCCATCTTATTAAGTACCACAGAATTTTTCACTTCACTGCAAATGTTATGATTGGAGTGGGAAAAGGCAGCAATAATTTTCAAATGGCCTTTGATTTTTCATCTTTATTCAACAGTCTGAGGTGAGTGAAGCCTCTTGAACAACTTTTCATGGTTAGAAAGTTTCTTATAGATAATGCTGCTTTCTGCTCAATAAACTCTCCACTCCTCGTAACTATTTTTGGACTGTGAAGTAAGTACATGTAGAAGTATTCTAGCCAGAAGCCACAGAACACACAAGTATTTTTGTTTTACACGCATTACATAAACATTGTTTACATTTGAATGAAAGAATAGAACTTTACATATATGTTAGTTTAAAACCTATATACTAAACTTAGTTTAGTATCTTGACTCCATATTGATGTCCTGGAAAATACTGGTCAACGTCTATCTACTATTCCAAAGTTTAATAAGCCACTTTGAGATTTGCTATCTGTAGAATCTCTTTCTATCTCATAGAGCAATATATTTTGCAGAACTCTAGTTGTGTTATCATGTTTTACCGTATGACTGCAACCTTTTAAGTTGTCATTCACTAATGGTGAATAAAAAGAAGTATAGTAAATGCCAAATGTACACATTGTTGACTACTTTGAAATATTGCCCTCCAGATTAGAATGAGCTGTTTTGTGTGTAAGAATAAAAATTCTGAATAGCCAGTCCTTGTTGCACATGATAGGCATTGTAGAGTTAGGCAGTGCATAAAACCTAAGCAATGTTATGTAAATTTTACATTTACATTTACAATGTAAATGTTCTCACATGAGCTTACTGGGAAGTAATGAATCAGAGTTTTGGTGAATTTTTTTTTTTAGTTCAGAAAATTTAACTGACATTGGGAATCAACAATGCTTTTTTCAGTTGTTGGGCTTCTGTGTAAATGTATAAAACAAAATTATACAGAAAGTATGTCTCTACTTGTTATGAAAGGAGATTATCTGTAAATGGTGTGTTTTAAAAAGCATTTCTTTCCGTTGGGATACTAAAGAATGACTTATTTGTGTAACATTTATTTGACTATGTGAAGGTTCCTTCAGTTCCTGCTGCTGTTTGGGAAGAAATTTTGAATCTAGAGAAACAGTACTTAGCACATTCACAAATTACATTTATCAGCACTGCAGCTTAAAGGAAAGTCAATTTAATTGCAGTAGATTTCTAGCTCAGAATGACAAATTGCAGAAGGTTGGTGCAGTGTAACAGCTTCTTGTAGAATAAATGTCTTTCTGATTCATTTGAGATATTTCATATTTTTATCTTTGAGCATAAAGAAACAGGTTTTCATTTTACCAAACTTTATTGCACTGAATAAGATATGGGGTCCTATGGTAGCTGACTCACAGATGATGATGTATTGGACTGGGATTTCAAGTGTGGTAATCTGTGTTTTTCTTTACATGGTACTGGAATACTGTTGATACTCACATAAATAAGAGCACAGGAGTATCTGCTTATCACTGTCTAGTTGATACTACTGGTTTAATTTGCCTTCTGCTTATCAGCCTCTACACCAGAAAAGGTGACTTCAGTATTGAAATTCGTCTAGCCACATAGGCTGATACCGCTGGTTAAACTGGAAAAAAAAAACACTCATTTTGAAAAGAAAAAAAAACTTTAATAAATTGATTTAAGTAGTGTAGGAATCTTGAGATCTGTTCTGCAATCACAGCGCAGGGTAAAGAGCACTTCATTACTTGAATAGCTGCTTTGTAATCTGCAGCTGTTCAAATCTATTAAGCCTTTACCTGAGCTATCCATCAATACCTCTTCTACATACCTGTGCTCTGCATTTGCTTGTAAGTACTTAAGTGTGTCTGCTCAGCACATGCACAGGTGACTACTGTAGGAGCCTGTTGTCAAGTTCTGAATTGAAATTTATCTAACTGAAAGTTAATGGGGCAAATCAATGGGACCCAAATCCCCCATCCACCTGTTAACTCAGTTCCTCTGTCTTGGTGCGGGATTGTGTTCTGATAAGGCAAGTGAGCTGGAAAAGCAGTAGTTTAGCCTTGCTGATATGAGTCTTGTTAATCAAAATCATGGTGAACTCCACTAAAGGAAGAGCATGGCAGTAAATTCCTTGTGCTATATTTTTCTGTCTAGAATCATCTGAATACTGACCCCTTGTGTAAAAAGAAATTAGACTCTGTCTGTAGGTTGCATCTCAAATATTTCTCAAACTTTTACTATTAGGGTGCTTTTAAGCATCGTTAAATGGATAATGATGATGATCAAAGTTTCCCAGTTTTCCAGGGTGTTGTAAACTACTTGCATAAGAACATTTCTATTTTTTTGGAAGTATTATGTGTCAGGTTTCCAGGGGCACAAATAGTAACTAATGGCCCTGACTAGCCTCACCTGGGGCCTCCACCAAAGCCCTTACCCATGGCTTCTTTGAAACCTAGGCTGTAGGCCTTGTGCCCCTCTTGTTCTGGCGAAGCTAGGTAGGGTCAGCAAGCTCTGGTAGTGCTCTTGGGACCCTGAGAGCATGAACGTGCTCGAATCTTGCTTTTGATGCAAGCCAAATGTTATGGGCTTGATTAAGAAGTTGGTTTCTCTCAGGTAGCCGCTGAGAGTGTTGTTGGCTTGAAACAATTTACTAAGAAGTATAGTTCTGGAGCCCAGGGTCCTTTATTTATTTATTTATTTTTCATTCTGAAAGCAATATTTAACTACTTCGGTTTATTTTCTTTGGATTCTATTTCCAAGATTTCCAGTAGGAATTAAAAAACTTTCCTGTAGGAAGGTTACATTAGCATTGAAAGCCACATGCGATGACCTTACTTTTGGTTTATGATTGTGACAGATATGCTGTCAATTTGGAATCATATTAGAAGGCTATTAGGAATTAACATTGGAAAGATTTAAAAAAAAAAGGAGACTATCAGTACTACTTGTGACAAAAACAGTAGTCTCTGAGTTTGCTTACATTAGTATGCGTATCGCTTTTCCACAACTATGTCCAGCCTAAATGCTGAATGGTGAGAGCTAACGAAATCTTAGCAAGTAGGTTATAATAAGGTCTGAACCTGGCCATACTAAACTGTTACCTCTGTTTGCCTTGTAACACCAGTCAAGGCGTTGACTATGAAGTGCAGTTAAAAATGTGAAACGCGAATCTTGTGGCCTGTGTTCTTCCTTCCCTGTCATGCTAGCTCCAACAGTTGTGCTCAGCAAGAATGGGCTTGTTGGCTGAGGTGAATTTTCAGGCAAGCCGAGAACAGGACATTTTCAAGGAGTACTCAGTCTCCCCAGAAGAAAATGAGAAAGGATCAAAATATTCAAAACAGTTTGAATGTTTTCCAGAGCTTGTTTTGACAGCTGGAATGAAACAGTAACATTTAAAGCAGTTTTCTAAGGATGGATTCCAATTTGGGAGGATGTAGGAGAAATGAGGAGGAAAATGCAAATCTGATCACAGTTCCTGAAGCTAAGTATGCAGGCAACTAGTTTCTTTTCATATAGTTAGGAATCAACCTGCTTTCACTGTGACTTGTAGTTAAAGTATTCACGGTGTCAGTGCTGGATCTTCACTAGGGCTCTCACATTGATCAGTTCATCAAGACAGAAGAGCAACTTCATCAGCTTACAGAGTGTGAGTAGTGCTGCTTGGAGAGGACTTTCTCACCTGCTTTGAAGGTTTGAGGATATATCCTGAGAAAGTAAGTTTCTGGCGTTTTAAACTTACTGATGTAGATGCTGCTAAAGAGTCGTACTTTGAAATGCTACCTATCACCTCCTTACTTTTCACTTCTGCAATAGCCTGTCATGAAAGGAGGTTTAAAAAAAAAAAAAAGCCTTGAAAAACCCAAGTAAAAATAGCTCTGCAAATCTCCATTTCTGAAGAGAGGAGAGAAAACAGATAGATGCACTTTGTTGACCCTTCATTCTCTTCCCCCACGCTCTCCTCCCACAACAGCTTAGATCATTAAGCTCCTGTATAATTAAAACTTGGTCCAAGTCACACTAATTCTGTTTACTGGCCACAGTGAAGGATATAAATACCTAATGGCTTCCTTACACGGAGGCTGCTTCCTGCTGGTGGTTTGCAGTTGCAAGGACTCAGTCCCTCAGCAAGCTCTGTACAGCTGCTCACCCTGAATGAGCGAGCCCTGCTACAAAGTGCTCCCCTGCTACAGTGCGTTTATTTCCACAGATTTCCTCCTCCTGTGTTTTCCAGAGGGAATGATGTCACTTTCTATAAACAGAACACAGAAAGGCTATTGTTAATGCATGTAATACCTGGAATTAAATTTATGGAATGAAATTAAAAGTGGAGGAAGAGACTGTCTTTTGAGAGTTTCCCAAGGGACTGCTGTTCTAATGGGCAGCCAAAGCTACCTCACTGAAAGACCTCACAGGTCCTGAGCATAAGTCCACTGAAGTTATAGCAATGGTTTGTTGATGGCAATGTATTTAATACATACTGCTTTCTGCTCCATGTGGATTGCCAAAGGCCCATCGATAATCTCTGAAGCGTGCAGGAGTTAAAATGTTGCCTGCAATAAGATTTCACAGGCAAGCTAGTTCCATGAGGCACAGCTCTCTCTATTAGGAGAGAATGCATGGGATAGGAGAAGAGGAGGAGAATAATCTTCCTAATTTGCATCATAATGGTGTTGTGAAGCTATCAGAAGTAGCAGGCTTGAAATAATTTCTTGCTCTTGAGCTCTCATAGAACTGATTTGGGTCATGCTTTCATTTTTGGGGGGAGTGGAAGGGGTAATGCGGTGTGGAGGTGGGCAGAAGGCGGGGAACAGCGTACAAAGTTACAAAATCATACAGATTGGAAGAGACCTCTGGAGACTCTCTAGTCCAACTCCCCGCTAAAGCTGGTTTCCTACAGTAGGTTGCACAGGAAAGTGTCCAGGTGGGTTTTGAATATCTCCAGAGAAGGAAGGAGACTCCACAACCAATCTGAGCAGCCTGTTCCAGTGCTCTGTCACCCTCACAGTGAAGAAGTTCTTCCCCATGTTTGTACAGAACTTCCTGCGTTCCTGTTTGTGCCTGTTGCCCCTTCTGTTGCTGGGCACCACTGAAGGGAGCTTTGCTCCATCCATTTGATACCTGCTTTTCAGATACTTTAAGTGTTGATAAGATCACCTCTCAGGATTCTTCACACTCAACATTCCCAGGTCCAGTTGTACAACATACTTTGAGCTGTTTGTGGAGGAGGCCTCAAAATTAAATGGCTGGTTTTCTCAAGACACCAAGCACCCAGAGCTGTAATTGATGCTGACTTGGGCTCAGTGACTCCAAGTAATCAGTCCACGGTCTCTTGCTTCTTCTGTGAAAGCAAAAGGGGGATAATCACAAATGAAGTGAAGCCAGACAGAAGCACCTCATTCAGATCCAGTACTTCACCGGTGCTGTCTTTTTCCCCTCATAATTTTTGACGTGTAATTAAATAAGATTCAATTGTGTTTTACTGAAGGCTTACATGTGTAGGTGGGTGGAGTGCCTGGTGGTGAAAGTTACTAGTTACATGAACATGGACTTTACTGTCCTTTAGTGAAAATATCCAAGTTGTAGCGACTTATCTAGTGCCCAAGCAACACTTGGAGTGACTCAAGATACATAAATCCCGCCAATGTGTGCAGAGGCTTGCTCTGTTTTTGTGATTGGAGCCTACCTTCTCTTGAGGTTTTTAATACTTCTATAAACTATGTCAGGTTGGGGGCTAATAGTCGTGTACCTAACCTGTGTCTTTTGATATGTACTGGTGCTCCCATTGAATCTTTTCTACAAACATTGCATTTCCAGTTTTAGTTATGTGGATAGTTAATGATAAAAGTAACTTTAAAAGTAGTAGTGATAGTCATGGTACCTTAAAATTTTTTTTAAAAAAAATTGTCCCTGGCATATGAGCTGGAGAGAGTTTGAACTGAACTTGTTTTAAGTAGAAATAATTTAATGGAGGAGAGTTTAAAACACGCCTGCTTTGACTTCATTCATTTTCTACAACAGATTGATGCTGACCTAAAAGTCCCTCTGGATTTAATTTATGGCTTACGTTGCTTTGTTTTAGATATAATGATTGAAGTGGATATATTTGGCTTTGGATCTCTTAGCATTGCAATTAGCTTGTCTTGTTCTCCTGTTTTCTGCACCATTGCAGATCTCTCCATGTTTCTATGTTCTGTTCATCTCCTCCTGAGGCCACCGAAAAGCTGTTGTGATTTTTCTTCCCACTTTGTGGGGGAAGAAATGCAGTGGATTGCTCTGTGGGTGGCTTTTTCCTTATTACAAGCAGATCTCTAGAAGAGACAAAGAAAAGAAGTGAGCATGAATTTTGTGATGGATTTTTTTTTAATGCATCTCCTACACAGTGAGTATTTCTTCCTCCCTGACTACCTCATTCCTCTCCCCAAGAGATGCCCAATAAAGTCAGAAGGGAAGAGTGACTTGCTCCATCTTTCAGCCTGAAGCTGCAAATGGTCTGTTAAAATCAGGTGGCTGATCTGTAGTGTGACTACAGTCTTATCTTCCTCAGATTTCATTTCAACAAACCTTCCATCATCTTTTAATTGGCCTTCTCCATGTACTGAATCATTGCGTGTAATAGTAATGCTCTGTCAACAAAGAGCTGTGTGTCATCCAAATATTACTGGTACTTAAGTAAGCGATGTCTGACTAATCTAAGTATTTAGAATTAGAAAATGTGTTCGCAGGGTGCCATGGGTCTCAAAGGTACAGATACAGTTCATGATTGTAAGGAAGACTTTAAGCCCTTCCTTTACATTATTATAGGACACTGTTTCCTGTCTGATAGGAAAGCAAAAAAGTTACCGTTAAAAAAGAAGCAACAAATAAGCACCTCTGAGAAAGATGATGAGAGTTCCACACAGATTCAACTTTATTGTTAATCCTTCTTCACGTTTAAAACATATATTAAATATCCAAGCACTCAGAAAATTTTATGTGGAATCCACACATTTGAAGCAGAATGCTTGATTGAACCTCAGGCATGGTGTCACAATTCTTATCTCTGTAATTAATCATTGTACTACAACTGTCTGTGTAATGACAGTAATTAGCCTCCTTGGTGCTTTTGCTTCTCATTTCAGAACGTTCAGGTTATTTCCCTCTGCGTTTAATTGTCTTAATTTATGGCAATAGGAGAAAAATGTTTGTATATGAACAGTAAGATTTTGCAAGCCACAAGGAATGAGAAAGGAAGAATGAGAACTTATTTTTTGAGTGTTTTAAAAAACAAACAAACAAAAAAAAAACCTCATGCTTTCATTACATTGAAGACATCACGCACAACCTATAAAATGAGGGAAAAATGTTGTTTCTGAGTTCTGAACTCCTCAAATGTTTTGGCAGGTTTGGTATAGAGAGACTTCCTGAGATGATGTGGAGTTTTTGTGGGCTGAAAGGAGACATAAAATACCTCTATCTCCTTCTAATTAACTTCTGTGGTAATTTAGAGTACCCTGAATATGTAAAAGTGATTGGAAAAGGGGATGTGTTTGCAGAGCTAGTTTTCAAAAAGCTAATTTTGTTTTAACTGTAGTTCTTAGCAAGATAAAGTTTATTCTGAAGACAAAAATTGAGCTGGAGTCTCAGCATAAGGAGTTTACTGGCATGTTTATTTGCATATTTTACTTTTTGATTGTGAAGTCAGGATTTTATATGCTGTAACAGATACGCAGAGATCAATGTAATTTGAGTCTGCAGATTGCACAGGTACTTTGTACAACTTATACAGTTGTCAGTGCCACTATCCACATGGATCAGGCTAGTCTGATTATGATCAGATTGAAAGCCTATCACAGTTATTGCAATATTCTTTGCTCCATCTTGTTTGCCAAGGCTGGACACTTTACCTTGCAGGTCAACATATAATTCTTGACTAACTTCTGTACTCAGTGTTATCTAATCTACAGATTTCTTCTGTTCCAATTGTTCAAGTCAAACAAACAAAAAAATTGAAGTGAGCAAGGAAAAAAATCTGCCCAATTCAATGAATAATTGAAGACTGAGTTTGGTTCAGAGAGAGGTGCTTGAATGTGGGG
Source organism: Numida meleagris (assembly GCF_002078875.1). Taxonomy (NCBI): domain Eukaryota; kingdom Metazoa; phylum Chordata; class Aves; order Galliformes; family Numididae; genus Numida; species Numida meleagris. Next base: position 74,267,261 of record NC_034410.1, on the reverse strand, counting down.
AATAACAAGGGGGAGAGGAAATGGCAGCTGCATAAATAATTGATAAATTCTCTACAGCAGTCCCTTTGTTGTTGAGTCTGAGGGAGATAAGGGAGCAGTGCTTTTCCTCTGTCTCCTCATGTGGACTGCACTGTAGGCAGCTGCCTGTGTAACTATGACACAAGCAATGAAATCACAGCTGCTATGGGGAAGATAGTGCTTGGCTTATCTGTCTTTTGAAGGACAAGTAATGTGCGCTAGTTCTGCTACAAAGCAGAGTGTGTATCTTCACCATATTTCTTTAGGCAAGCTTATCTTTGACCTGCATGCTACAAGTAAAGTGTATTGTGGAATCACATTCTGAGTGTTGTCTCCACCACTCCTACCTGGGGAGACAGAGCTAATTTCTCTTGAGAGGTCAGCAGTCAATACAATGCAGCAGTTATTTCAGTCAGTATTTCTGCTGCAGGATCTTCCTTATGTTGGCCAAAGTAATGATGCTGGGAAATTGCTTCACCTCAGCATATCTGAGACTGACGGCATAGCTAGGATCCAAGAAACAATGGTTTCCACGCTGCCACTTAAAAAAAATCGTGCAACTATACTATCAAAAGCTATTGTCTTCAATTCTGATTATGGGTTACTCACCTGTTTCCTGTATACAAGGAACAGTTATTTTTTTCCCACAAGATCTGCTGTGTGAAACTCTGCTGGACTCTTGTTTTTTCAATAGTGCAGAGAATTAAAATCAAACCCAACAGTAGATTGGAAAAAAAAAACAAAGGAGTGAAAAACACAGCACAATGGCTAGTAATTGATGCAATGACAATGTGAATGCTGACTTCCCCAACTAATTATGCCTCCTTTTACACATACCATTTATTCTGGAGTGTTACTACTTCCTTCAATTTCAACTGCACTTTTGCCAGTACTTTGTCAGAGTATGCATGAAGATGCCTTTGATGCTATAATATATTTTGCTTTTAAACAGTACATTGAAAGGCAGCATCACTGTCCTAACATTCATGGTTAGTTACTTGCAACAGATTACATAGAGGAGATGTCATTAACATCTCTAGATAGGTAGCAGAGGTAAAGTACATCTATCTTGCACTTGAAATTGCATTGCCTTCATGTTGCTTAATAAATCCTTTTCAAAGCAATCTGTGTGCCCGAATGAAAACTTCTGTCATTGGTTTACTACTATTTTGTGGTCAAAAAGCTGCCCGTTGATGTAAAGCTTACTGCACAATAGTGAAGGCTAAACAGACTGAGATACAAAACTGTTTCCTCTGTGAGAATCAGATAGCTTGAATGAGTTCAATTAATTAACGGTGAACATCACCATATGTAAGTTTTCCTGTGATGGAGAGACAAAATTCTTGTTTTCACAAGGACCTGTTTCAAGTCCTTTCTGGAGCGGGTTCCATCCCCACAAGACTGCCCTGTTGGATGTTAGCTTTGCATTCATTACAGTTTTAAACTATTAGTCTATTGTTATAGGCTGAAAATGTTTAAAAATCCAGTTTTCTTGGCTCAGTGTCTTCTTAAAACAGGAAAAACGCCAGTTGCACAGTGATCTGATAACCATACATCAGCAGGCTTACAAAACTCATTTTGGAAAAGTCAATATGTTAGCAATAACTTTTTGTATGGCTTTCTTTATCCCTCAATGATAAATACAAGAAGGGAGTGCTCTGATAAGAAAGGAAAAACAAAAGTCAGCATCTAGAACGCTGTATTCCTTTTTTCATCTGAAAAAAATGAGAATTAAACTCTTCTGTCAAAGCTTTTTTATTGCTTTATTTATGTAGAAACATTCAGCTTCCAGTGCAAATTGAAGTGAGCGCAGCGTTTCTTATCCTTCAACATACTTAAGAAGTGGTCAGGAGTCCAGAGCTGTTTAATTATGCTTGAGCATACTTGACATAAATTAGTTTGATACTCAGGCTATTGAACAGTAGAAGGTCTACATAAAAGTTACATTTTTAATTGTTTTGCTGCTCATAGCATGGTGTTCAAGGTGTATTAACTAAAGCAGACTGAAGAGTTGCCAAGGAACAGCACTGTGCATCTTCTTATACTTCTGAGGGATAGGCCTTGCAGGTAGTTATAGTCAGCTTTATTATTGTCAGCTCAATAATGGTCAGAGTCCAGAACAAGCAGCATTGAACCACTGAAGAAATGAACAACAAGCATTTATCTTGAGTTAGCAGATATGCAAGTTGTATTGCCTTCTTCATCAGTGCCCAATGGACCTAATCACAGTGTCAATTAAGAAGTCCTTCCAAACCTTCGCTTTTTCTTGCATGCCAAGAAAACAGCTTCAGATCTTTGACTGCAGCCTCTTTGTCTTACTGGTAAGACAAAGAAATAAAAACATTGGAGTTCTAAGTTAAATTTATGCAGTCTGCTATACAGGAATAATATATGTGAACGCTGTTCCTTCTCCCAAGAATTTAGGTACATTTAGTAGAAATTGTGAATTGAAATGTCAGACTACCTGTTGCCTGTCTAGAGAGTATTTATCTTCAAAGCTCAGTACACTGCTGTAGCAGTCTTCCTCTGAGGATGCAGCAATAGAAGTAGTCTACAGCTCACTGGCTCAAGAACGTAGGGGAAACTAATCTTTTTAGCTTGGCATTAGTTAAAAACAATGCCTGTAAAATATATCTCAGTATTTATCAGATGGTCAAGGAACTCAACGTGTTTCTCTGAGTGAAAATAACTCTGATGTTTCTGTAAAGTAGATATTTCACAATTGGCATTCTGCCAAGATTTTCATGGCCTCAGTAGAGGATGGGATGTTAAATGTGCCAGTTTTCTCACAGAGGGGAGACAGTGGTAAATGTGAGTACAAGTACTTAATAAGTTGCCGTGGAATAAATTTGGGTCCCCTAGTTAAGAACCATAACTATCAAGTCAGTGTTTTTATGATTTTTACCTTTAAAAATATGTTTAACTCATTTTTTCATTGCAATTTGAAGCAAGTGGAAAAACTCTGTGTCATAAAAACAAATGTTATTTTTGACAGTTCCCGAATATGGAAAAATGTTTATAATTAACAAAAAATAGTTCTGTGCTACTATGAAAAATAAGTTCCTGCACAAGCAAAACAAAGTCATGGGCCGCTTCTCTTCAGGCTTAGACTGCTTACTGGACTGCCACTTTCAAATCCAGGAAGTAATGCCCTTAAAAATCAAGTTTTGTCAGTGAAGGAAATAATCAGTGTACAGGTTGTATTTTTGTGGTAATAAGCTGTGAAAAGTAGTGCTGAAGCTTTGAAGAGCAAATTTTTCATTGGTCTCAATAAAAGATTGCCAAGCCCACCAGGGTGATGGTACTGTCCTTCAAGGAGAGAGGTATACAGCGGGATGTCTTTTCTAGTCGAGATGCCAGAGGATTGTCTGCCCTTCTCTCCTCCCCACATTCTAGACTTTTAAGTACACACCCATTGCAACCTTAGTTCTACATTCATTTTCTTCATTTTGTACCGTGTCTGGGCCTGGACAAGCACAAGAAAGACGTGGAGCTGTTGGAATGAGTCCAGAGGAAGGACATGAGGATGATCAGAGGTGGATGGAACACCTCTCCTATGAAGAAAGGCTGAGGGAATTGGGCTTGTTCAGCCTGGAGAAGAGAATGCTCCAGGGAAACCTCACTGAGGCTTTCTGGTACTTAAAGGGAGCTTATAAACAGGAGCGGAACTGACTTTTTATGTGGCATGGATATTGATAGGACGAGGGGGAATGGCTTTCAAGTAAAAGAGGGAAAACTTAAGTTAGATGTTAGGAAGAAATTCTTTACTCAGAAGGTAGTGAGCCACTGGCACAGGCTGCCCAGAGAAGCTGTGGTGCCCCATCCCTGGAGGCGCTCAAGGCCAGGTTGGATGGGGCCCTGGGCAGCCTGAGCTGGTGAGCGGCAGCCCTGCCAATGGCAGGGGGTTGGAACTAGATGATCATTAAGATCCCCTCCAACCTAAGACATTCTATAATTTTCCCACTCCACACAGAGCTTTGGAAATACCTCCATGACCCACCAAACTCCTCGTTTTTAAAAAGGTGGTAGTTTTTCTGTTCTCTCACAGTATCTCCATACCTGTGTTTTCTGCATATTAAAGTAACATGGCAGTCTTTTATAATACAGAGGAGACTTCTTTAATTCCTTTCCCATCCTCCCCAGAAGTCAGGAAAGGAAAAATAAAGTTCTTAAATACTCTTCCTTTACCCTTCTGCCACTTGTCTGCAGCTTTTTATAGCCCCAGTCATCACGTCACCTGGGCCGTTCAGTGCACTCTCTTTAGGATGGGTCAGTGCTCTTTAATCTTTTCTTACAGGAAATCTGTTCTGCCAGGTGTGTTTGTTTGTTTGTTTTTAAATGCCAAACTGTAAAAGTAGTAGTATCCAATTTCTGCTATAATCATAAACTCAGAATCATTTGAAGTTTGTGCAGGGCATCATAGATAACTTTCTGGTTGCTCCTAAATCTTTGTGTTGCAGGCTTGCTGACTGGGAGGAAAAATGAAAAAGCTTTCCTAGGGGTTCTTTTCTGCATCTGTTTTTTGGGGCTGGTACAGCCAAGCATCTGCAGTCTTGAAATAGCCATGTGGTAGAAAGTACTGTGGCTGCTGCCTTTCCAGCTGGACTGTATGAAATATCTGTAATGATTCTTACTGCTCTTGTGGCATAATACTTAGAAGCTATGATTTCTGCCTTCCTCTGGCATATCCTAAACTTACAGATTTTGAACTGTCTGAAGGAGGCTTTTATTTGGAAAGATAAGTATAGGCCAGTCAAACCTAGCTGAAAAAAACTAGTGCTAAATATATATTTGATAGACAAAAAGGAAATCCAGTGATTGGTTTAGCATCTTGATGAAAAGGAACTATGAAGTCCATTTGAACTGCCAAAATTGGGGTGAGGCTTCTGCAACCTTCATGGTAAAGCCCTGAATCTTGGCACAAAGGCATTAATTCTCAGGAACAAATGAGTTACTAGTGAGCATTGCAAGCAGAGCAGATATTCATACAGTCTTTATGCCACCAAATGAAAACAAAGGTGTTAGAAATGCATCCAGGCAGAGTCATGCTTAACTAAAAATTAATCCTCCTATGGAAATTGCCATATAAGTTCAGCATTATTTGCTTAGTCTCTACCTTGAAATAAAAACACAGGAAGAGGGAGAAGAAAAGGGTATTACTAACTTCCCAGAAACTCAAAAGGATCTTTGAAAATGGCATTTATATCAGCTACTTTAAAATGCCTTTGACCTCTGAAAGAGGCCCCATGCTGTAGGACTATGGTTCCCTTATCCGGAAGAATTTTTTTCGTGTAAACAGTTCTTGCTGGAGCCCTGAAGGCACTAATGGCCTAGGCCAGCCTTACCTGGGGCCACCTCCAGCCAATGGCCAAGGAGCCCCATTTCGACTTGGCCCAATGCCCTTGCTTCTTGCCTGAGTGACTCCATAGCAGCACCAGGCTGCAGTGCTTGTGCCTGGCTGTGGATGCCATCGATCCTGACCTGGGAACTGCTGCCCTTGCCTAGCCTTGGCCTGTTCCCATGAAGGTGCCTGGTGCCTGGAGCAGGGGGTGCCTCCAGCCTGCCCTGCTTCCTGACTGGGATAATTGGATGGCCCCTGGGATCTCACACTGCTCTGGCTGGAGAGCAGCCTTGTAGTTTTTCAAAATACTTCTTTACAAGTGAGTGAAGAAAATGTTTGTTGAAGCCTACCAGCATTCCAATAACAAGTGCGTTTGGTGATAGTGAGTCAAAATTCACCTCCTCCTACAAGGCTAACATTATTGCTTTGCTCATGTTGATATATGTGTGGTAAATAATGAGCTGTAAAATTTAAAAAAATAGATGATGTACAGGATGCAAATTAATAACAGTTTAGATTCACTGTGTTTGTTGTAAGTATACTAAGATAGAAAAGTTCATAGAAGCAAAATCTAGAGAAGGCTAGCTCCAACGAGTGACCATAGCTATTTGGGGCTCTAAGCTTCTTTAGATTGTTGGTGAGAGCTGCTGGACAGTTGAGCTGTAAAGAACACAGAATATACTGGATGCAGGTGGCAGGAAACTCATATGTGAGAGTTATGCCTGCCTCTCTCCAGAGCTTCAGTGTGGGAGGTCTGTCTGTTGGTTAAATCACCTTTATCCTCACTGGTCTTGTGAGGTGGTGTCCAGAGTTCTGTTCAGAAGGCAGACACCCTGTAAGTTAGGGATTTAAGAAGCCTGAGACTTATTTTCTCATATTTCAGGAATAATCCCTGCAAACCAGAATCTAGTGTTGCATTTCCATCATTTGATAAAGGTATACCAGTGCACAAGACCCTGAGGAGAGTCTACTGTTGCACTGCAGTCTGGTCTCCATCGGAAAGGCAGTATTCGTCTCATAGACTGAATAACAGCAGTAATCTGAGTGGGCCAGGAATCCTGATTTCCCCACCTGCTGACTCACCTTATTACTGGGATCCAGGCTCAGGCTTGCTCTGCTCTCCTGAACACTGCCTGTATTGTCACCTGGCCGCAGAGGGCCTTGATGATGTGAGCAGCCTCCTGGTAGGCAGGGAATGAGTGCGTATCATCATGGACAATGGCTGTAATTGCTAGACCACTACCCAGTAATCCATTCTCTCTTGTTTCTGAATAAAAGTGTCTGGATACCATGTTTTATAGTGGATTCAGCCTCCTCTCTGCGCTGGAGAAGATCATAGAACAGATCCTCCTGGAAGCTACGCGAAGATACATGGAAGAGAGGGAGGTGATATGGGATAACCAGCATGACTTCACAAAGGGCAGGTCCTGCCTGACCAACCTTGTGGCCTTTTATGATGATGTAGCTGCACCAGTGGACAAGGGAAAAGCCACTGATGTCATCTATCTGGATTTCAGTAAGGCCTTTTACGTGGTCCTCCATAACATCTTTCTCTCCAAATTTAAAAGGTATGGATTTGATGGGTGGACTGGTCAGTAGATAATAAACTGGCTGCAAGGTAGAGAATGCTGGTCAACAGCTCAATCTCTGGATGGAGATTAGTGATGAGTGGTGTCCTTCAGATGTCAGTGCTGGGACTGATATTTTTTATTATCTTAATCAGTGACATCAACAGTGGGATTGAGTACACTCTCAGCAACTTTGTGGATGACATCACACTGTGTGGGGCAGTCAGCATGCCTGAAGGTCAGAATGCCATTCAGAGAGACCAGCAGTGGGCCCAAGTAAACCTCATGAGGTTCAACAAATCCAAGTGCAAAGCCTTGCACCTGGGTCGTGGTAACTGCCACTATCACTACAAGTTGGGGAATGTAAGAATAGAGCACAGCCCTGCTGAAAAAGACTTGGGGGTACTGGTGGATGGCAAGCTGGACGTGAATCATATAATCATTAAGGTTGGAAAAGACCTCTAAGATCATCAAGTCCAACTGTCTATCTACCATCAATATTGCCCACTAAACTTTGTCCCTAAGTACTATATCTACCCTTTACTTACCTCCAGGGATGTCTTCACCACTTCCCTAAGCAACCTCTTCCAGTGCCTAACCACTCTTTCAATCTAACCACAGAGCCAGCAATGTGCCCTTGCAGCTCAGAAAGCCAACCATAATCTGGCCTGCATCAAAGGAAGTGTGGTCAGCAGGTTGAGGAAGATGGTCCTGCCCCTCTACTCTGCACTGGTGAGAACTCACCTGGACTACTGCTTCCAAAGCAGAGTCCTCAGTACAGGAGAGACACAGACCTGTTGGACCGTGAGCCCCAGAGAAGGGCCACAAAAATGTTCCAAGAAACTGAACACCTCCCCTACGAGAACAGACTGACAGAGCTGGGGCTGTTCAGCCTGGAGAAGAGAAGGCTCCGGGGAGACCTGAAGTGGCCTTTCAATATCTAAAGGAGGCTGTAACCAAAAAGGGAACAGACTCTTTAGTAGGATCTGTTGTGGTAGGACAAGGGGAAATGGTTTCAAACTAAAGGAGGGGAGATTTAGATCAGATATAAGAAACATATTTTTACAATAAGGGTAGTGAAACACTGGAAGAGGTTGCCCAGAGAGGTGGTGGATGTCCTATCCCTGGAGACGTTCAAGGTCAGGCTGGATAGTGCTCTGTAAGAACTTAAATCCAGGGGAAAAATGTGACAGTTACTCTGTTCCAGGAAGCAGATACTTGAATACAGGCTCTGTCTAGATCTGAAGTGCGAATGTTTAAGGTCATTGTTCCTTTAAAGACCCAGAGCTACAACTTCTGAGTGAAAAGAGAGGGACGCATTTTTTCCCCTTGCAGATTGTGTGATGATACTCACTTGACGGGATTTGTTTAGCTGAGTTACTGAATGACAGAAATAAGCATGAGGACTATTTTACAGCTACTTCAGAGGGGAGTCTCCTCTTAGAGAACCATGTTCATAAAACAAGGGGTTTGACTGTAACCTTGGTTTGGGACATTCATTGCCTGGCCTTGTTCATGCTTTCAGAGACGGCTACCCAGAAGTGTCTTGTGGAAATCTCTGAACTCTCAAGATTAGCCATGGTAGTGGAAAGAAAACTCTTTGTAATGATCAATGTTTGGGGAGAAAAGCTTAAATTCTCATGTTTTTATTGTTGTGTTGTACTAACTCTCCTATGAAACTTAACTGGCATTTTACTTTTTTCCATTCTTTTAATCCTCTACCCTTTGGCTCTAGCCCTTCACCAATTTGTTGAAAACAACTTGTTTCATATTAGCGTTAGTTCAGCATTTATGTTAATCTATATGAATGTCAGTTACTGTCTCTGGCAATCATTAGAGTAGCTTAAAGCTAAACTGTCTGATAGGCTGATATAGTACATGTATTTAATATTACTCTAACGTTACTCTGCAGGTAGCATCCTTCCCCCTTCAATTTTCTTTTTGTAATTTTCATCCTCATATTTTATCATGTATCACCAACATGACTTAGGAAATAATGTAGTCATCTCTATTTTTTTTTATTTTCCAGCAGTACTGTCATGATCTAAAATAAGCAGTAATAGTAAAATACCATTGTTGAATGGGCTGATTCCATGGATTCGTTTTCCTATTCTTAAATACTGTTTTCCATTTTACCCTTTTCCTTCTCTGAGTAATTGACTTCCAGAAAGAAGGTTGACTTTTACTTTGTTCTTCCTGTTGCCGTTTTTTTTTTTTAATGAGCTTACAAAAGCACTAATTGAGTAAAAAACATTTCGCTTTGCAAACAACTAGCGTGACCAATGCTAGTCATTTCTTGGTTTTTTCCAGAATTTTATTTGGCAAACAGAATGAGTGTCTGTGGGAGGAAAGAGACTGAATTAAAGTTGGGGAAATGCAAGATGGAACTTGATAGGGTGTGTCCTCAGATGTGTGCACATGTGTCACACTTGCAAATTAGATAATTGCATATTTAGTTTCCTGTCTGTATACATGTGTGGGAGCAAATGTACGGTTTGTCTGCCATAAGGGAGATACATACACTGAAGGCATTATCATTTTTAGTCCATTTTGAACCTAGTGCTCTGGAAGAACTTACACTGTGGTATAAGTCACTATGGTGACTCAGAAATTCAGACTGATTTCTGTCTGCCTAGTAAATCCTGCTAATAATTGTAATGTTAAGTATGTTTTGAGGTATATTAGCTTCAATTAAGCATGAACACATTGCTGTCTCTTGGGGGCCTGTCATCCTCAGGTCCTAGTAGAGCCTGGCTATCAGCAGCCTTACTCCATTTTATTGTAACTACCAGTACATTCTGGATACTGCTTGTGTCTTTCTTGTGGAAAAATACTCCTACTACTATATTTTTCTGGTTGGTACTGCCACTTGGATAGCTTGAAATAAAACTTGGAAGAAGAGGGAGAGAAAGAGAGCACATACAGGTCAATGTTCAGTGACAGTGAGACACAGTAAGACGATGAGGTTTTCTTGTAAACAGTTTGTATTAATAGTTAAGAAAGAATAAATTTAATGCTAGTTTTCATGTTTCTATTCTGTATCCCTAGCCTCCCACCTGATGATGCTCATCTTCCATTTGGGCTCCTTCTGGTTATAACTATGAAAAATATGCTATTTCTGATATGCCAATAAATATGCCTGCTTGCTAGTCCTGAAAACAACTCCCTGCAATTACCATTGTGGTAACTACACATAATGAATGATAGAGTTAGTGGTGAAAAGTTTTGCTGTCATTACCACAATTTTAAAATATAAAATTCTAAAATAAGCACTGTTTGCACTTTGTATAATGTGTTTTTGCAGTATGTGAAAAGCAAGTTAAAACTTATTTTTTGCCATGAAAATGAGTGATATGGCTGTTCACTGGAATAACATCTGTGGGTCTGGGGTTTTTTTGTCTGTCTGTTGAGCATACTTACTTGAGTGGCAAGGAAGGTTGAAGTTAGCATCTTATATCTCTGAGAGTCAGCCTTTGAAATTAGCTTAGGAGTCAGTATCTTTGAGCCCTATAGAAGGGTTGTTCTTGTCAGAAATGCAGCCACTGTTTATTGTGTGTTAACCTTCTCTTGCTTTTTATTGTAGAGTTGAATTCAGATGTGCTACTAGTTGAACTTACTGAGCCACTTGGGCAAGCATTTTCTTCCATATCTGAAACTGAAGTTTGAGTATTTTACTCTAGAACACAAATATCTTTTACTGTCAGTTTTGGAAATAAGTGGATGAAACCATAAGCTAACATTTTGATTCTCCTCTGTGGGCTGTGAAATCTTTGAAAAACTAGAGAACATACAAAACTGTAGTTTTGAAATAGCTGACTTTCTGAAGGGATTTCCGAACTTATGAAGGGGCTTTGGTAGACCAATAGTTGGACACTAACAAACTTATATTTTTTATTTTTATTAATATTAGCAGACACGCAGATGGTGTGGAGTGCTAGGATGGTGTACAAACAATGGATTTGTCCCTAGTGCATGTGTGTCGGTTGTCCACTGCTGCATGTTTGCTGAGTTTAGTATAAGTCCTAGAGGGCTCTGGCTATGTGTTGGGTCCTTGTTCAGACTGATCTCTCTAGAGGACTCTGCAGCTCAAGGACTTAGGCACTGCCCCTTGAGAATTAAACACACTGGGGAAATCTCAAGACTTACAGATGTTTTATTTCCCACTGGAAGTAATTGGTTGCAAGGGGCTGTTGTGGGAGTTTTTATTGGAATAACTATGAAGCAGTTCAAGAAAGATACAAGAATTTGGGCCCAGGGCCTGCCTCTTTTTCTATGGTAATTCAAGGATGCATTCAGTTTAGTGCTGTGCCCCTACAGTCAGTCAGAACAAGGATCCTTCTCCAGAGAAGAACAGGCAGCCTGTGCTTCCTGTCAGGGTACCCTATAGCTTTTAGAACCTGCCAAAACTGGATTAAGATGACTGTATGAAGTGTCTGCTAGTCCTTCTTGGTTACTCTTCGCACCACTTTTCTTTCACTTCTGTGAAGGTGTCCTTACTTTTGTAGCAGCCCAGTGGTTAAATTCAACTAATCTGATTTCTTTGGGCTTTGAAGTCGTACTACCAACATGAATTGATTTCTCATTTAGCCAAAAGCTGCCTGTGTCATTTTCTCTTGTGCTGATGAGGCACAATAGTAACCTTTTGATGCATCATGGGGAGAAAAGCTACCTAAAATAACTGAACAACCTCAACTGTGTGGTGCTCAAGTGATTTTGTCCAGGTGTGGCTGTGTTGCTCTTTGCTGATGCATTGGATTTGAACTTGCAGGAGAGTGATCCTTCTGGGTTCAGGAATGATCTTGTGGCTGGGTAGTTGTGCTTTTCAGCTGGGAAAGAGAAAGGAGGTAAGAAGTTGAAGCAGGAAGCATCTTCACTGAAGCAGTCATTCTGGAAATAAACCTGAGGGACAGATCTTAGGCAAAACATCCTGTTCTACACACTTCTGTAGTTAAACTCCTTTAGTATTTGTTTCAAATGTGGAAGATTTGAATATTATTTGCTTAGATCTTGTGGATTTTCATAAGAATAGATTCTGCGACTTCTGGAAAATTCAGCTTTTCAGTCATGCTTTGATGTTTCTTGCAATGTTTGATGCCATATCTTCTCCTGGCTTATTTCCAGTAACTAAAATCTGTTCTTCCAGTGGCTCAAAACTTTACAGTCAGTGCTCTGGACCTGAGTATTAGTGGCCTTTCATGCAAGTCCTCAGCCTTAAATTGAGCACTTTTGAAACAGTCTCCATTTTAAAGTGAACTCACTTCTTTGCCCGTCTTCTTAAACTCACCGTAACACATGAAAATAACAAAACAGTAATTGTGAGTCTGCTTGTAGTTCCAGGTGTGTGTATGTGACTTGAATATATCAGTGAACACTTTTATATAAATATGTATATAAATCTTTCAAGGAGTAAGTGTGTAGCTTTTCTTTTTGTGCATTTGAGTTTTGTAGCAAATTCAGCTCACTACGGTCTAAATAATTTTTATTCTGGACAGTGCTGTTTTTTTGAGACAGCAAAGAAGAGAGGAGCCTGTCACTTGCCTATGTGAGCTCAGTTCTGAGAAGCTTGATTCAGAGTCAAGAGATGACATTTCATCAGCTCAGCGAGACATTTTTATTTCTCATTATTTTCCTCCAACCCCCTTGGCTGTCTTGGCCTGAGATGCTGCTGACTGGCGTCTTCCATGGTACAGCAGTCTTCTGCTTTTTCTGTTTTTTCCTTCATGTCAAAGCATAGTCTTGCCTTGGCATATGACTGATACTCAGTCTGGTCTATACTATAGTTTCCATCTTTTAAATTTCCTTAAGGAGATGTGGATTCCTTCACGCAAACTGTTCACACTCCATCTGAAAGCTTCCTACAAGTTTAGATTGTGGTGTTCAAGTTTGTCATCCTGTACAGCATTTCTTACAGCATAGACCTGCAGCTGCTTTCCCTGACTCCTGGGAAGAAAGAAACTTAGATCTCACCTATTTAATGTGTGAAACAGCACACAGACCAATAACAGCCACTTGATGCTTTTTTCTGCAGATCTGGAGAATCGGTTGGGCTGGGACAGCATCCTCTTTCTTAGACTTGGAGCTGTATCTGGGAAATCTAGCTCTAGCTGTTGTTGGTGGCATCTGCACTGGAATCAGATCTCTTTGCTACATAAACAATATCCCACTTTCTCTTTTCTGTTTAAAGCTGATTTTTCCCCTGTGACAGAACTTTCCATTCTGTTGTTCTCCTTACAACCTTTTAATAGTTGCTGAAAGTTTACCCTAATCTCTATTTCTTGCTCCTGATGAAAGATAGGAGGAAATCTGGCCAGTGGATGAAAGAGCCAGTAGAATATATATTTATTACCTCAAAAGGTTACTGGTGAGTTTGTCCTGTTTGTAAGTACAGAGTTTGTCTTGGGTAGTCTGCATTCAAGAAAGAGAAGCCATTTAATGCAGATGACTGACTGGCGCCCACGAGGTGGATGTTGTTTGTATGTTCTCACTATATAATCTTCAGAGGAAAAGTGAAAAATGGCAATCAGATTTCTTAATTTTGCTGTTGTATTTCTGAGCAGCTGTGAAGTATTTTAACTTGTCAGGGCCCTGATACATGAATGATAGGGTCTGACTTGTCAATTGCATACCAGCTGCATCACTTGGGGAAGAGGTGGCAATAGCAAAGCATAAGCAGAGTTCGCATTGTTTAATCTCTTCAAAATCAAGGGAAAGAAAAATAACTGGATTTGATTCCCTAAAACCTTACTGGTGACTTTAGTCATGATGATGGTGTGCTACCTGAAAACATACCAGCAGGGAATATTTTCTTCCTTCTCTCATATACCGGAATGAAATGCTTCTCAGTCAGATTTCCTCTCTATCCTTAGGATAGCTGGTGCTTTTTATGCTTCTCTGACTATTGGTAAAGAACTCAGTTTTATTAGTTCCCTGGCATGCAGATCGGAATTTCTATTTCTTTTTCTGCTCTGATGTTGAAGAAAAAATGAACGAACATAGTGTGTGAAAATGTGTCTAAAAGCTTAATGAGACTTTGTTCTGCTTTCAGTTTTGAGTTCTGTCTTCACACTCTTGGAAAGGGCACAAGGAGAAATACAGTCCTGTAGAGAGTCTTAACTCCTTGTGGGATGTGTGGGCACAGTGAGAGGCAGAAACTGCCCTTCATTAAGCAGAGAGTAGTCAGTCATTTGGCTGAAACTGAAGGCAACTGAAGTCAAACTTCTTGATCAGTACATTGGTTGAGGCCATCCAAGTTGGTTAGGCTGTCCTCCCAGATATCATCATGACTAGTTATTCACAGAGTGGATGCTTATAAGAACATGAAGAATACATAGTGAATTCCAGGTATATCATGTATGTTGGGGCAGATGTATCCAATAATCCAACAACAGGGAGACTGCTGCAGCTCTGTGCCCCATGTGCCACCCAGCAGGGAGGCTGAGCATGTATTCCCAGTGGGAATAAATAACACATACCTGGCCATGCAGGTCAACACAGGCAAACACACAAATAGTACCAGTGGCCTCATCCTGTTCTCTCTGGCTGATCAGGATGAAGGTCTTAGTGTGAAACGTTAATAATATATAATTATAGGTATCTCTCTCTGTTTATATAGAGATAGGTGCATATATAGTCTCTGTTAATTATATATTATATTAATTATATGATATATCAATAATAGATACATATCTATTAATCAGTACTTATCACTTCTAGTTATCACTAGTACGTATTGCTAGCTACTGTAATTATTAATTATAATTACATTTAAGTATAACATTGTTTCTGCTTCTTCCTCTCCTATGCAAGAAAATGAAGGTTTATATTTATTTTCAACACTTTGTTCTTGAAACCAAAGTCTTCAAAATAAACTATATGGTTAGTTGCTAATTATAATAAATAATTTGGTATGCATACAATATGTATAATGTGGATCCTTCCAGAAGTTGAGCCCCCACAGTCTTGCCATTAGAGATAAAGGCACACAAGGGTCTCCCTCAGTCAACCTCCAGACCCAATGGCCTCACCAACAACTGAGACTCTCCTAGTCCCTCCATACCCACATCCTCCTGTGGTCTCACCCTTGTGGATGGTCTAGCTTTCCTAGGACAGCCCTGGGAAAGGCTGGAACAGGGTTTCCTTTCCTTTGAGACCCTAATTTGGGTTTCCACCTGCTATTGTCTCTCTGCACTCTTCTGGACTTGTACAGACAGGCTTTTGATGGGATGCTGGCTCCTGTGATATGCCTGTGAGTCACTGGAGTAGGGAATTAGCTGGGCTCCCTCCTCTGTTATTGCCTGTCTGTGTTCCGGTATATGTAGATGGGCTTTGTCAAAAAATGCATGACTACACATAATACATGAAACTATAGAAAATATATAAGACTATACGTAGAACATGCAGAAACTTGGTCCTTTGGGTCAGGAAAACAATGGATTTGCACAAGAATCTAATGTTCTTATTGCTTCTGTTACAAGGTTTCTACCACTATTAGGTTAGGAATAACTTTTGAGTTCAAGATCAGCAAGTATGATGGGGGTAAGAGAAGCCAGAGGAGGGAAACAGAACTACAAAAAGACCATTTCAGGCTTCTCTCCCAAGCCTACTTAAGAGGAGAAGGAGAAACAATTATAAATAAAACTCCCAGGGATGGGAGAGGGCAGTAAGAACATATGTGAGACTGTTTTAATTGGGTTCTCTTTTCTTTTAACACTATTGCCTGTATGCAAGGGACATAAAGCACCACAACCTGGGCTGATTGCAGAGCCCCTTTACTCTTACATGCTGCTGACAACCTACGTCCATCTCCTTTCTCTGCGTAGAGACAGAATTCCAGCACAAATATGACTGTCATTCCTGTTACATGAGCACGTGACACCAAAATGTAGAAATTGAGCTTCTCTTCTGAGTGTTTTCTGGGCTAGTTTCAAGTCTGGATATGTAATGGAGCACACTGTTGGAAACACTAAGATCCTTGGCAGTTTCATCTGTATCTATAATTTTTAGTTGCAAATATATTACACAAATATTCTATTAAAAAGACTTAATAAATCTGTGAAGTGAAACAATGAGATGTTTGAGACAAACTAAATTTAAAACCTTGTTTGCTGACGTGCAGTCTTTGCTGCTAAGATTACAGTGGGGTTCCCCTACCATCTTGGATGCTTGCCTCAGCCCCTTCACTGGGAAATGTTCGTTTAATGAACAGCCACTAATATTTTGAACCTTAGTGGAATGACACATCTTCATAGCAGAGTCTAAGCTGAGTTAATCTCTCCATGGCTTCTGAGAGGGTTAGCAGACTGTTGCATGTTTCACAGAGTCATAGAAACATTTGAGTTGGAAGGGACCTTTAAAGGTCATCCAGTCCAACTCCCCTGCAATGAACAGGGACACCTACAGCTAGATCAGGTTGCTCAGAGCCCCATCCAGCCTGACCTTGAGTGTCTCCAGGGACAAGGCACCCACCACCTCTCTGGGCAACCTATTCCAGTGCCTCATCACCCCTATCATTAAAAGCTTCTTCCTCATATCCAGTCTAAATCTCCCCTCTTTTAGATTGAAACCATTTCCCCTTGTCCTATCACAATAGACCCTGCTAAAGGGTCTGTCCCCTTCTATCTTACAGCTCCCCTTTAGATACTGAAAGGCCGCTCTCAGGTCACCTTGCAGCCTTCTCCAGGCTAAACAGCCCCAGCTCTCTCAGCATGTCTTTGAAGCAGAGGTGTTCCACCCCTTGGATAATCTCTGAGGCCTTCCTCTGAACGCACTCCAACAGGTCCATGTCTCTTCTGTTTCTTAAATAACTTCTTTTTGTGGTACTTCTGAGTTAGTTAAGGTGTGTGGGAAATGGAATTGTGCATTGAGACCAAGGGAGTGGGTGGAACAGGTGCCTACAACTTAAATTATTTTCTGATAGGAAAAATTAATTTCAAATAGGACTTTTCTTTTGAAGAACACACGAAGTATTATAAATATCCATGTTTAGAAAATGAGCATTCATCTGTCATCACAATTGTGGGCATTCAGCTTTTTAATGACTCCAATCCAGGCAATACCAGGCACTTGAGAAAATCTGGTGTATTGAATTCGCAATTGGCTTTGAAAAGCATGCCTCATTACTCAACCATATTTAACCAGGAGCTCAAGTAGCAGGAGCAGAGGGTTTGGTTTTGTGTCACAGAGCTGAATTGCTCTGACTGGCAGCCTTTTATTTTAATTGCCTTTCTCCTGCAGCATCTTGCTTCATCAGAAAATTGAAGGAACCTATATAAAGCAGCCCAGTTGCATCATTCTCATTCATACCAAAGGCAAGTCTCTCTGTGCTTTAACTGAGACAGGAATATTCTGGATGAAAAGGGGGAAAACGCACAAAAGATGCTATAGTGTAATTAAAGATGATGGTTTTATTCCATCATCCCCCTTTTCTTATTGCACTTCCTGTTTTGTTTTGTTTTGTTTTTGAAAACAGGTCTTTGGAATATTTTTTTCAAAATTATTTTCATAGAATTTGTTGATAAATTTTCTGAAGTTTTAAGGGAGAAGCAAACACTGTCATATAGTAATACTGATATCTGAGGTCACTTCATAAACTGCTGTACCTACAAAAAGCAAATAATTGCTGCTTGAATTAATGAAGTGACTGACATGGTAACAGAGCTCTTCTGTGATCAGGGCAAGATTCAATGGGCCATTTTATTAGCAGGTACTCCGTGGCAAGTAGGGGGCATGTGGGCTTCCCATAGTAAAGTGCTAGGAGAGACTCAGAACAGTATTAGTCTAGTTTGATACAAGCAGTTGTGCTGTGTTTTAAAGTTGACAGCAGCTGCTTCATGGAAAGTCATTATACCTGTATTTGTCTTTCGGAGCAGAGGTTCTACTTCTGATCTGATTCAAAGCCATCCACTGTGGAGCTGTGCTCACCCCTTTGCTCTCTGTTAAACTCTGGCAGTTGCTTTATGTGGACCGTTCATTCTGCTTCAAACTCTCTTCCTTCATTCTTACTCCACACAATTAGTAATGATGCCTAAAAATATGAATGAAACATGATCCTGTTAAACTTTAATTGTCAAACACCCAAGCAGAATGGGATTTATCCTCTCCAACTTGCATGAAAATTTTCATGTGGCAAAACTATTCCCCTTATTAACCTGGTACAAATTTGCTAACCACTGAGAGGGAAGGCTTGCATAAAACTTGTCTAATCATATTACTTCTTTATCTAATTTTATGTACAAATTGATAGGCTCAAGTAGAGTCTCGGCTACCTTTTTGGAAAACAGTATGTTCGTTTATAAGCAGAAGACCATTACATTTTTTCCTTGTGGGATTGCTATGGAGCAGGAGTGAAAATGGTTCTCCAAAAGACCAGATCAGAGCTAAGGATGAATTTATCTATCAGAAATTGTGACTATATGAGATTTTTCACTAGTGTTAGAAGACTCCTGCAGGGAAACCAGCCCAAGTCCCCCTCCCACCTCTCTCAGTAGTTAAGATATTAGAATGCACCTCGTCAGTACCTAATCCTCTCTTCTACTAGAACAATTATTTCCAGTTATAGATTGGTAATTTAGTAGGGAAAGGATGATAAACTTAGTGTGGTACATTTGTTTATGTGATTCTATGATTACATTTATGTCATCAAAAGACATGGATGACCCTTCAGTGAGACAGAGGAGTGGCAGGGAGAGAGGAATAAAGAACAGGGAAAGCAGCTGGCATGCAGGAA
Source organism: Numida meleagris (assembly GCF_002078875.1). Taxonomy (NCBI): domain Eukaryota; kingdom Metazoa; phylum Chordata; class Aves; order Galliformes; family Numididae; genus Numida; species Numida meleagris. Next base: position 74,248,609 of record NC_034410.1, on the reverse strand, counting down.
GCAGGCACTTGCTCATGCTGCCTGGTTTACATGGTAGCGTATGCATCTGCTTCACGCAGGACTCGCACTAGAGCTTGAAACCAAGGAGGGACTTGCTTTCCTTAGAGGTGAGAAGGGGCCAAGCCTTTAAGGCTCCCTTTGCCTATTGAAAGGGCATTTGTTGCCCTCTGGTGTTTACTCTAAGGAGAGCGCCTGTGGAGAAGGGCTGCAGGGCCACGCGGCCTGGCCGCTGGGGTGGCTGCACCAGGGACATCCAGGGGCACCGGCTGTACAAGGGACTGAGAAAGTAACTGGTTTGCATTGCTCTTCTTCATATAATATCTTGGACGCAGTCATGTAATCAAAAAATGAGCATGAGGACAACAAAACACATGCTGTGCTTGCTGTTAGAAATTGCCCAGATGCTGTACTGAGCTTCTGTAATCTGTGGTCCGTGCCCGCAGTTCCATACAGGTGAGTGCAAGATCCTGAGTACACTCCTTCTAATAGCAACAGCTGGGTATGTACTGAGATGCACAGCAAAATCATGTGAGAAGGTTCCTGCATGGCTGAGTTAATTTCTGCTGCTTGGTGGCAGGGGAAGCCAAGGTAAACCAGACAGCTGTTTTGACTGTAAGGCTGACTGAAACTTTTCCTGTGTCTGGGAAGCCGGGAGTGTTACGAACCCTTTCATTCTGCAGGACGGGTTCAGTCTGAGACACCTGAACCAGAGCTGCTCAGCATGCAGCTGAGAGATTGCCTTTGCGTTTTGGATGGAAATGGAGGACGTGAGGCTTGAATGTGTTTATAACTTCTTACAGAGATGAAATACTGAAACGTCCTTCGTGCAGAGAAATCAGAAGATATGAGTTAATACAGTGGGTGTTGAGACTAGGCCCAACTCACAGCTGAGGACTGAAAAGGGGTGATGTTTTTTAGCGCATTAGCAGAAACGTCAAAGAAATGTGTATCAGGTGTGCTTCTTCCACTTGCAGTCAAGCATTCCTTTAAGAAATCATGCTCACTCGTAAGCTCAAAATTGCACCTTAGCATATAAGTGTGTGTAACAAACAGGTTTGCTTGCTCTTATATTTTTTAAATGAATCAGTGTTCAAGAGGTGCTGGACTTGCAGGGGTGACTTGTCGTCTCATTCAGAACTGTATTGTTTTTCCTTCACCCCATTTATACAGTGGTAGCCAGGATGGAACCATGGGGACCTGTGGTATGCATTGCTGATCAAGCTGTAATTATTCATTGATTGGTATTTTGACCTTACGTTCTCTGTTACCTGGGTGCAGATCAAATGCTGTATGCATTTAATTAGAAGTTTTCTTTATTTTTTTTCGCTTGTAATTGAGGACAGTGGGTGGGGATCATTAAGATGTGTCCAAAATGACAGTTTGACACAAGCTGGAGCTGTAGAAGCTGACAAGTGCATCAAATTCAGACGCCCAACAGGCTTTAATCAAACCTCACTTAAAAAAATAAAGCAAAATTAGTCACTTCATGTCGCTTCTCTCATCTGATTTTAAATTACAATATTGATATATGTTATTCTCCTGAGCTCCTCTTTCTTTTGGGAGTGGGAGGGGGAGGGAGTAAGGGATCTGTATTAAACAGCAGTGCTGAGTCCCATCTGTGGACTGGTAGTGCTTTTCACAGTGATTAAAATAGGACTTGATTTCTTTAAGTAGATGTTAAACTGGCTAAAAAGACTGCAGGATGAGAAAGACCCTTGTGCCTTAGAGCAAATGTGTTCATCAGAGAGTGGTGATGGGAATCTGTGACAGTCAGTCTAGACAGTCCCTGAGCTATTGCTGCTTCAGTGTCTGCTGGTGAGGAAGCAGCAGGGCTCTGCGTGACCTCAAGGACGCTCAGCAGTAGCTCCTGAGGGCAGCCTGGGTCTTCGGCAGCTGAGCAGATTTCTCTCTGGTGTGCAAAGATCTTTTAGAAATAGTGGAGAGAACTGTTCATTAGTGTGGGAATAGCTAAGGTTATTCTGTCTGAGAGTAGTACCAGGCCTGTAAAACTTTTTTCAAAATTGTCTTTTAAAAAAAAAAACAACACAGTGACACAAAAGACATGACCTGTTCTGCTTCACAGTATGGTTTGTAGTGTTTGCAGTGCATGTTTATGTGTATTTGATTTACAGAAGTTAATGATTCTAACACAATCCTAAGTACATGCTGGGCACTTGCTTCAGTACCTGGATGTGTCTTATGATGGAAAGAATTAAAATTAAATAGGCCATCATAACTTTATTTTCTCTTAGACTGGTACAGTCAGAGAGTCTCCTCTCTCTTAAAGAAAGCTTCAGAGTTAGAAGAATGGTTGACCCACAGATAATGTATCACTAAACAATGCTGCTTAGTCTTCCATCACAGTGGTTGAGGGAACTTAAATTCTGGAGATGTTTGCAGGAGTAATCAAATCTGTCAGTCAAGAAGGACTTAGTAACATCTTGATTTTTTTTTTCTTTTTTTTTTTTAAAGCATCTAATTGATAAAACATCTTTTCTTTGACTAAGCAAAATAGGTACTACTTTGCATAAATAATTCAGAGGCAATAGGAAACCCAAAGAGTAGGATCAACAAACCCTAAATGGCACAAGAGTGTGTTTACAAATTGCAGCATTGCCAACGTACTCATTTAAAAAGATGATTGTTAGCAGTCTACCTATCTGGACATCAGTGAAACTCACAACTGATCCTCTTACAACAGTGAAAGGATAGCAATGAACACAGCCAAGAAACAATCAGATACTCAAAGCAATAACAGATATACTTCCAGTTGTTCCTTAGGTTGCAATCTGCAAAAGGAGACTATCATCAAGGTGGGAGATTATCACATTGATTTCATCATTCTTTTTAACTTTTTCTTATTTAAACTTTTCTGCTAAGGATTTAGCATATCTTGGAAAATCTCTTTGTTCCAGAGCTGCAGATAAGTTTTTGTCACAGATGGTTTCTTATTCTGGATAAACAAATGGATAAGTGATTCATACATGATTCTTTTAGAAATGTCTGTTCATATCGATCCAGTACTGTACAAGTTTCATATGCAGTAGTGTTAAATAAAATGTTACATTTGATTTGCGGCTAAAGTTTCAAGTCAAACTAGATTTTCTCAGTCTTTAAATGACAGTGTATTTTAAGATGTTTTTGTATACTATTCTGAAACAAATTAGGACATCAGCTAAAACATTAAACAAAGAAAAAAAATTACAAATTCTGTTTAGATCCTACTGGGATGAAATTGTTTTTCAGGTGAAGAAAGACTAAAAATGAAAGCCAGCCCTGGCTTTTTCTAAGGGCTGAATGTTTTTTTGGTTTTGCTCTACCATCTGTAGAGCTAGTGAATCAAACAACAAGAAAGATCTTTAAAGTACACCAGAAAACTTTGGGCCAAGAAAATGAAGTAGATGTTTGATTAACAAATAAAAATACTGAATACTACATTGCAATGCTTTCCTGCAATGACTAGTTCATCACAGTCCAGCAGGGCTGCAAAGTCTAGTAGGGCTGCTTTCATTGATAATGGTTATTTATGGGTTATTTTTGGTCTTACTTGTTCACTTATGACATATTCAGTTCTGGTCACAGTGCTTCTGAAATCATCTTCCTGAGGACAAATGCAAGTGCCAAAGTTCTCTTGGCTTACAGTCAAATGTAAAAGGTAGCTTGGTTCATTGCAAGTGTAAGGATTGTAATCTTTGTGTGTGGACACCAGTGTAAGTTTTGTGTTAATAAAAATGGTCTGACTACTGCCTATTAGATCCAGATGCATTTTTGGGAGGAAAGGATATTTTTCCAAGCAGTTCATTTTCTCATGAGGAATGTTATCATTCCTTCTAACTGTGTGCTATCCTTCCCCTTTGAGGTGGCATTCTATTCTTGGGACAGGCATAGCGATGAAGGGAAATATTGCGTAGAGGGGAAATTAACCATGTAGACGTGTTTTTGGTAGCTGTGCTTGGGTGCTGCTTGCATTCGATAGTGTGGGGATTTGTATAACTATGAAATCTTGCGTGAATTGAATTTGAATTCTTGTTCCTTTTCTCAAAGGAAGTGTCTGTTCTAACACGTTTGAAAAGTTGTTCTAGACTCTTTGGAGACATCCTGGCTACGTGACAATTCTCTGAGGAGCTATAGCTGTCCATTCAGTCCTTTGCTCCCTAAGTGCCTGTAAAATGCTTTGCTCGGGTGTGAGAACAGTGATAATGAATGGTAGCAGTTTATATTCCAACATTCATATGTTGACAGCCAAAAGTATTTGTCAGAATATATTCTACAGAAAGATACAAGCTGGGAAAAAAAAAAAAACAATAAACCAATCCAAAAAGATCTAAGGGTTGTTTTTTTTTTTTTTTGTCATTTTATTGTTATTGTTGGAGATCTTTGAGAAATGGTCGTGCTGCAGAGTCTTTGGTGAACAGCACAAGTGGAAGCATAGAATACTAAAAAAAAAATTGTGTTTTTTTTTTTTTTAATAATTTATAATCAAATCTTCTGTGGTTGTGTTTTATTCTACAGCAGTGTAGTGTCTCAAGATATACCAACAAGGTTGTTGATTTAAACATAAAGATGACAAGATAATTGTGCCAGATGACATTGACCTTAATTTCATGTAACTTTTTCTGTAGTTGCACTGCATTTTTTTTACAGAGCATCAATAATTGCAACACTACTTAATGTATTCCTATTGTTGTTCAGTAATGCACTGTGTTGAAATAATGAGGCTTTCAATTTTACATTGTGCTGAACCTGGCATAAATGTATTAAATGAAAACTTTAAGTTTTGTGAGTAAATGACAGGTTGTGCCAAATAAATGAGACATTATATCTATAGTGTCTTCCTTCCTATAAAAAAATCATAACCCCTTCCTTCTCTACCCAAAATCTCTTTTTTGGGTTTTTGTTTGGGTTGTTTCTTTGTTTGTTTATTCATTTATTTTTGAAAAATGTCTGAAATGCAGCTCAGTAGGTCCATTGAGTGCTGAGCTATCAGAAGTTTAAACACTGCTTAACTCACTGGAATGGGCTGCCCAGGGAGGTTGTGGAGTCGTCTTCTCTGGAGATGCCTGGATGCCTACCTGTGCAGCCTGCTGTAGGGAGCCTGCTTTGCAGCGGGGTTGGACTCATTGATCTCCAGAGGTCCTTTCCAGCCCCTACAATCCTGTGATTCTGTGAAAAGTGCAAGTTTTCTCACTAGCCAGCTGTGCAAGCAGACAGAAGCTGGATGAAAGCACTTCAGAGGGAGTAGGAAGAAAGCATTAGTCAGAGAAGCTATACAGGTAGGAGGCAAGCACAGTGGTCTGCGTGCAGGAGGCACAGTGCCTGGCTCTTGTCAAGATTCATCTTGTGGCTTGCACAAAACAGTGCTATTAGCAGTGTGAATAAGCTAAAAAGCCCAATTTCTTTTTCAGTCTTTAACAACAGCCTGAAGCATGTTTTCAGTGAAATGATTTTACGGTTTCTCTGGAACACATTATAGCCTGGATATAAATTCAGTACTGGCTGGGATACCTTGCTGGGGAAAATGGTGTCTGGGAGGACAGGTTGTAAACTGACAGATGACATCACCCTGAGCAATCAGACAGGCTGCGCAGCTGTGCTGATGTCATGCAGCTGACTGCCTTTAAGTTTATGATATTACAGTCAGCGAAACAATAACAACGGAGACCACGGGAGGTGGCTGTAGGATTTTCAGATGGGAGTGAGAATGAAGACAGTGAAGTACAGATGCTTCTTAAAGCACCAGTGGCTTGTGCTTTCTAAGGAACCCAGCAGTAACTTCCCTCCCATCTATCTGATGTTGTCTCCTGTGAAACTTGTCACTATTCTGATAGTAAGAATTAGGAATGTATTCCCTTTTTAACCTTCTTGAAAGAACTGAAGTACCCAAGATCTAGCTCCTGGCAAGCGGATGAGTTGCTGAGTTGACAAAGGGCAAGTAATGCAGTGAAAGACTCTATCTGGAGTGCTCATTTTATTGCCTGATTTACAAAACTGAACATCTTGTGCTGACACGAAGAAGGCTGCACTGTCATGCACACAGCTGTGCTGCAGCAGTTGTTAAAATGAGGCTGAAGTGACATTAATGAGATCTGCAAGGACCGTGGCTCATGTGAACACGAACTCCACCGGAACACGTCCTGTTTTCAACAGGTTATGGATTCAGGGAAGGGCCATGCTGTAGGTTATTACTTGGAATATAACCTACTTCAGAAATGTAGAGGGTTTTTCTTTTCATGTACTCAGTGTCACTTGGATGTTAATAAAACTGCTGTCTGCATTCCTCATGTTTGGTGTTTCCTGCAGCAGGCAGCTGTGTTCTGCCTCCTGGCTCCTCAGTGAACGTGTCCATGATGCAGGGACTCCCTGAGAGCAAGGGAGAAATAGTTCATTCAGTTTCTGAGAGAAGGATGTGTCCAGTGGGTCGCTTTACAGCTGGTCTTCTTAATGTAAGGATTTCTTTCCCTTTTGAACGGTCAATTAGTCAACTTTTGGACTGGGGCTTTTTGCATAGTGTTCCAGCTCTTCTAGAGACAGATTGAAAGAAATGAGTAAATGCAGAAATAGCAACATTATTGGTGATATTCTCCCCAGTTAAGGTGCTCTTGACATGCTAAATAAGCTCCTTACCCTGCATTTCCTCTCCAAAAGAAATAGTCAATAACTTTAACTGTGTCTGAAATATGTTTTGAGAGGACAGGAAAAAACCTCTCTTTGAGGCAACGTTGCTCGTACTCAGCACTAAGTGGAACTGTCCTCCGCAAATTGTTTGTGCTTCATCAGTAACGACTGCGCGTGGTGTCTCAAGTACAGAAACTGCAGGAGCCGTTCTGGGAAAGCTGATTGCTTACAGTCCTGGGAAATTATGACTATTTTGGCAGAAGAGAGGGTGACGCTGATTTCCATTGGAAAGCCTAAAGCACTTACTGAGGGCGATGTCTTCATACAAGTAGAGCAGCCTCACAGGATTTCTTCTGAGCATGGAGAGGAGGAAGCCTTCCCTCAGCACCTGAAAGGAAGGGGAAGCTGCCTTTGGGGAGTCTTTTTCTATAGTGTGCTTGAGAACCATTTAAGCTGTGCTGAATTACAGTAATGTTTGGAAGGGAGGTGCAGGTAAGGTAATGCTGCAGCTGGTGGTAATGTGTGAAGAAAACCTGGACAGAACTGGCTGGCCGGTCAGGCTGTTTTTTTCTAGAGAATCATAGAATCATTTGAATTGGAAGGAACCTTTAAAGGTCATCTAGTCCAACTCTATTGCAGTGAACAGGATCATCTACAGCTAGATCAGGTTGCAAAGTGTTTATGTTTTTTAAGAATCTCATGTTCTCCCAGCCCCATTTCTGAGGGCTTAAATACTGCAAGGTGATGTTGCTTGAAGTAGCATTTCAACAAGGGAACAGTTGACAGAACTCTGTGCCCATTCTGGCCTATGGGAGAAACAATACAGGCTAAATATGTATATGTAATATACGTATGTAATATGTATATGTGAACACAGGCTAAAAATGTAAAAATGTGAATGCAAGTTTGGAAACGTGACAGTGGTGCTGGGAAACCTGGCTGGTTTGAGAGAGCTGCCTGCTGCTGATGTAGAATCCTGAATCTACTTCATGACTCTGCTTCATGAATGTAAAGCGTTGGTTCACAGTTAAGATACAGAAGTAGATTGGAAGGTGGCTGAAGCAAGGTATGAATCACTGACTTTGAAAGTAATCTCAGATTTAACCCACTGACTGTGGTAATGTATTTAGTAGTCGCTTTGCAGAGACAGATGCTGTGGGCAGTTACTTTGTGACAGTGAAGTATTTTCTGCCATGCCAGGCAGTATTCAACTCAGTCCTTGGCATCACAGAGTTGAAGTGAAACTGCTGCTTTTTCTGATGAACATGGAAACAGATGTCTAGGAAAAAAACAACCACAACAGCACTGATGAAAGTTGCAGTCATTGGTTGCAAGTACATACCCAGTGTGCTAATGTTCTTACTGAAAGCTGCAAAAGAATGCATATGTCCTTAGTCTGTTGTACCATCTTTCATATGCAAACCATCCTTGCTATTTTGGTATACTGTTGAGGAGGTAAGAGATTATTTTCACTTGCAGTAAAGGCAAAAGAGATCACAAGGGAAACCCTTTTAGAGAGAGCCCAAGTTTGGAAACCTTGTGAATGTTGCAGATGAATACCAAAAGAAATGTAAGAAAGCCTGTAGTATTAGATACACTGCTGATAGTAAAATTCTGACGTCTGATTAAGCGGTGGAATAAAAGCAGGTAAAAAGGGAGTAAAAGAAAGTATTTTTTTAATGTGATTATTGACATGCATATTGGAAACAATGAGACTGTGAAGTACGCTGCTTAGAAATATCTCTTGGCTAAGATTTGCCAGAGTGTGGCAAGTAGAATCATACAGTAATTTATATCTATGAAACAAGACAAAAGTTCATGATCTTGGCCTACATGGTAACACCATGTCTGAAATTTTCCATATGTGTAGATATTTTATCTGCCAGGCTCAAAGCAGATGTTTGGAAAAGAGACGTGCGCAAGCTGTTTCTGTATATGATTAGTTAAGCTGATTGCAGCTAGTTGACTATCTGAAAGGAGAGTCCTATGGAAGTAAAATTAAAAAGCTAATTGCAGCTGAATTGATGTCCTTCTTGTTTATATGATGAACTAATGAATCCTGAACATGAATATACCCTGTAGGATGAAGGATTGAAAGAGGCGATGAAAATATATTCCATATATTCATAAATATGTACACTTGCATTAGTGAAAGGGATTTTTGCCTGGGAGCTTTTGTGCATGAAGAAGACAAGGTTATCCTTATATTTTGGAATAAGAAAAGCCCCTGGCATTAAGATATATGTAAATATAACATTTCTGAGGAAAAATGGCTTATAGTGTAGGCAGTATTGTGCAAAACGGCAGGTACAGGCTTGAATCCCAATTTTATTTGACAGCTGTTCAATGAAAAGAATGGTTCTTGTTGAAGTCTTGTAGATACTGTTGGCATTTGTATTATGCTCAGCCTTATTTCGTCTGCCTAGATAACGTGAAAATATTTTAAAAACAAAGCTGCTGTAAGCTAATTACTGGCTTAGACATTAGTACCCCCCATAATTGAATCAAAGAATAATTGAGGTTGGAGTGATCTCTGGAAACCATCTAGTTGAACCCTTCTGCTCAAAGCAGGCCAATAAGATCAGGTTGCTTAGGACATTGTCTAATTGCAGTTTTAAAATCACCGAAGGTGGACACTGCAACCTCTCTGGATCATGTGTTCCGCTGCTTGACTACCATCACCATAAAATTGTTTGTTTAAATGGAATTTCTGGTATTTCAGTTTGTGCTCACTGTGTCTTGTCCAGTCACTACATACCACTGATAAAAGTCCAGCTTCATTTTTATTTTTCCCCACTCTGGGATTTACATACATTGATAAGATTCCTTTGAACATTATCTTATTCAGGCTAAACAGTCCCAGCTCCTTCATCTTCATATGTCAGGTGCTCCAGTCCCTTAATCATCTTTGTGACCCTTCACTGGACTTGCTCCTTCACTTCTTGCAGCAAGGAGCCCAGACCTGGGTCCAGTACTGCAGATTCATCCTTAAACCAGTGCTGAGCAAAAAGGAAGGACCTGTCTGCCACACCTACCAGGAACATCTGTCCTAATGTAGTCGAAGATGCTGTTGGCCTTCTTTGTCAAGGGTGTGTATTGCTGTCTTGTGGTCAGCTTAGTGTCCACCAGGAACCCCACGGCCTTGTTTGCAAAGCTGCTTTCTTGCTGGTTGACCCCTATCCTGTACTGGTGTGTGGGGTCACTCCTACCCTGATGCAGGCCTTTGTAGTTGTTATTGCAAAGATCCTGTTTGTCTATTTATCCATCCTCTCCTTCACATGTGTAAAATGGCTTTGAGGTTTATTTGCTACATGACCTTCCCAGGAACTGATGCATGGTCCCTCTGGTATGTTTCAGGGTGATTAAGGTCCCCCATGAGGTTCAAGGCCTACAAAAGGTTCTTTTAGTTCTCTAAAGGAGGCCGCATGAGTTTCTTCTTCCTGATTAGGTATTATACAGCAGACACTACAAAGTCACCCATGTTGTTCTGCGCTCTAATCCCAACTCAAATTCTGCTGGCTCATCATCTCCCCCAAGGCAGGGCTTCATGGATTCCGGTTGCTTTTAATGTAAAGGGCAACTCTCTCTCTTTGTTGTCTTCCTCCTACAGGGCTTGTCTACATCCATTGCAGCACTCTAGTAATGGAACCTGTCTCACATCTCTGTGATCCTCTCCAGTTTGGCCAACTAGTTGGCAGAAATGCTTTTGCCCCACTTAGGTGGATACTAGCTATTCCAAGAGACAGTCAAGCCTCAGAAAAGATCCCATGGTCATAAGAAAACCCGGTTACCAGCACCAGCTGTGCAACCAGTTCTTGAACTGCAGAGTCTGTCTACTACTTTTTTATGCCCTTTGGGCCTCTTACTGGAAAAATCAAAAACAATGTCACCTGAACACTGAGTGGCTGGCCATCACTTGCAGAGCCATCTAGTCATGCCTGCTGCTTCTGTGGTCACTCCTGGCAGTATCCTTGGTGCCTGGTTGGTACAACAGCAGGAGGTAATAGCCCGAGGGCTACACAAGCCTTGGCAGTCTTTCTGCAGCATCCTAGATGAGAGTAAACCTCCCTAGATGGTGTATGCATATTGTGTAAGCTTCCTATACACGTGAATTCAAGTTCTTTTTGTACATTCCAAGGCAGCTTGATTATAGGTGAGGTTTTATGATGAAGTTGGAAAGAGACCCATCTAACTTGCACAAAGTCTTCCAGAAGAACACAGATCTTAAGCCATAATTTGGTTTCTCTCTGTTGTTATTGGCAACTGAAGTATCTGTTTGTGATGAAGGTTTGCTAAGTTTTTAAAAATTATTTATTAACTGGAAAACACTCTAGGTTTTAGTTGATAAGTTTATTGCACTCTTGCCACAAAAATGTTGTGAATAAGGAGAGAAACTGACTGAAAAACTTTATTTTTAATTCAAATTTCTTCAAAAAAAATTGAGAAACATTTTTTCCTGACTTACCTTAAGATACATCTCTCAAAAGCTGTGTATGTTGAAGGAGAGAAGAAAATATCTCTAACAAAACTTTCCTTTTAGTACTTGCTGCTGCCTGACACTTCAAACTTCTCTGGAATGTTCAATTTATTTGTGAATCACAGCTGTTTTTTTTTTGTTGTTGTTGTTTTTTCCCCTGCACATCTTATTTCTTGTTATTGTTTCAAGCTACTGTGCCCTCTATATAAATCATCTAGACAAAGATCTGCACCATGAATGCAGTTAGTGTGGGGAGCTGTATGTTCTGTTGTGGTACTTGTGGCAAAAGGACGATGTGCCACCAGGCCAGTAGCTGAAACCAAACCATGCCAAGTATTTTCTTTAGGAAAGTTTATTTTACAGCTCTTTTAACACATAATTAAGCCATCTCAGAAAGCCATGCACTTTTTCTAATGTAATTATGAGAAAGCTGTTTAGTTAAATTGCTGGTAGTTGTCTAGACATCCCACTGGAATCTCCTGAGTTGGAATTCAATTAAATGGGGAGAATTTCTGTGGTTCTAGACAGAAGTATTTGGCTCAAGAGTCTTCTCATTGAAAATGTGGTTTGGAGGAGAACTTACAGTTCCTATACGGATAGGAGAAGATATTTGGTTTTGAAATTAGATACTAGATAGAGAAGAGCAATTGGAGAATGACTTTGTTACTACTTCCAGGGATGATCGTATTCCTGAAAGGAAGCAAGGGCTATATAGCAATGTGGCTTGGCAAGAAATTAGAGAAATGTATACGATTGCCTGTTGCTGTCCCTAATTATCTCACTACTTTTTGCCTCAGCGGCATCCACCGTTGTTTTACTTTTAACCCTTCAATTTTTTTTAGGGCAGAAACCATAACGTCTGATAGGAGCAACCTTTCAAATGTTATGGTGTTCAGAATTGATTATCCTGTGTAAGTTGCTTATATCTCTGGGACAGTCTAGCAATTAAGTTAGTATTCACATCATCTGCTCCGTTTATTTCTGCTCTGTTGGCCTGGCATGCAGATTTAAATGTTGAGTTCTGCAAAGCAGGAGCACTACAGGAGTCCTGGCTCTGCTGGTGCAGTATCAAGCACAAGCAACCCCAATTCCAGTTGAGCACTCAAAATTCTACCTATCAAGAGTAATTACTGAGATTTTTTGGGAGGTCCCCTTGACTAAATGGGAAGTTAACAATGCTGAATGTTTTTTGATTTGTGTCTTAAACATGGAAACATTGGCTGCTGCTATTTTTGAGACTAGAAATGAAATTAAATACTCTGTTAAGTATTAGCAGATGCTAAAGAGGTGGAAACAGAATAGGGAAGGAGCCTCTTTTGTGAGCAAATGATGGGATTCAAAACTCTAAATAAGTCTGTGTACAAGCCATCATCTTGGCAAAAGTGGCTGGTTTTGCTGATCAAGTTCTTAATGTCTTTCTGGAACACTTTAAACCAGATGTCTATCACCTTTTGAGGAAAAAGATAAAAAAAAAAAACAAGAAAACCAAATCTGGATATATGAATTGTCTTCATATAAGTGTATATGTACATACGAACTTTTTTTGGTAGTTTTTTTAGATCTACATTTTTTTTTTAATCTAAGCATGCAGGCAGTTCCTTTCATATCTGTGATTCTTTTCTTCATTATTGTGATTCTGAGTATGGACTACTGCTTGTTATGTTGATAAAGTGGTTGAACTTGCATTAATACTAAACCTGTAGTCATCCAGCAAAAGTATCTAATTTTTGTTAGAATCTCATCTTTTCAGTGAGCGACCCATCTATGGAAGAGGAGGAGATGTATCCAGTTATCTGACCTCTCTTCCAAAATGGTGATGCTTTAATGACCTTACACTGCTCCTGACATAATTCGCAGGTTCTGAAACATGAAATGAGATCAAGTCTACAACTATGTTCATGATATGAACCTATGTGGCTCTGGGCAGCCTGGTCTAGTGGTTGGCAACCCTGCACTCAGCACGGGGGTTGAAACTAGATGATCTTTGAGGTCCTTTTCAACCCCGGCCATTCTATGATTCTATGATTCTATGATTCTATGATTCGAACTTGGAACATCCAGTTTGGAGTTTTGGGACAGTATAAATGAGGTTTTAAGTCCAGATTTTATTGCTATATGTTTTCTAAGTTTTCTATATTGGTTTTTTTTTTGTCTTGTGAAGAGGTTTTCTTCTTTTTTTAAGGATCAAGAAACTGCTTTGTGATGCAGAGAAAAGTCACGTTCTCAGAGACTGTTACAAAGAAACTCTATATTTTTCTTATAAAGAGGCATTTATATTTGTAGTTGTGGAGCAGGACTTACTGATGTAGTGGTGATGGAGGTATGTGGGCACATATATTACTCTGCCACTGGCAAAAGTAACAAGTGAAATAATAGATTACAAGTAGAGTTCCTCAGGGGTCTATCTTAAGACATGTTCTGTTCATTAAGAGAGAGCCCAGCAAAGTCCTCTTGCCAATGCAACAAAGGAAGTGAAATGGGATCAGAAGTCTCTCAGTTGCTTCCTCTCTTTTTATTCCTACAGAATTAGTGTAGTGTAGGTGAACCTGATCTGTGAGTTGGTGTTGGTAAGTACATCTAGCTCTTAATGAATAGAGTTCATAATGCCAAACAGCCAACTTGCTTCACGTTTGTATTTTTCCCTTCCCTTCTGGAAAATGGAGGAAATTTCCAAGCAGAGGGGCTATTTGCAGAATGTTTTGTAGTTTGCTATACTTTGTTTTCTGGAATATTGCAACAAATGTGTCTAGCAGGTGCAGACATTAAATCAAAAAGTAAAAGTGTAAAGAAAAGATATAATACTAATAAATATATATTTCAGTTTGCTTAACACTTGCTCAAATCTCTGACAACTGGAATGAGTGTCTTATTAAGACAAGATGTAATTTTCATGTCTGTCTCAAGGCTGAGGTTTGTTGTAGAAATTGGACCTACTGGTTTAGTTTTACTTCAACCTCACTTGCTTTTAAAGGACCTCAGCTTACTAATATAGGTCGAAAAAGGAAAGCAGTTTAATACATTCTTCTGGGAAACATCTAGCAGAGTATTCTCACACAGGATGCTGAAGAATTTCCAAGGAATTTAAAAAAAAAAAAAAAAGTCCTGTCAAAAACACTGAGTTTAATACACCCCTGAATATGTTTATTTACTTGTACTTTTATCTAGATGGAAAATCAGCATGTTTTATAAGCAGTAAATGTGTGAGAAGAGCACCAAGTTTTACTGTGCTATTTAGCTGTGAGCTTTTCTGCTTTTACAGATTGCTTTGCATGTTGCTCTTAATTTTACAGAACATTCTACTGAAATAAAATTATCTCCAACAAAAAAGCTATATTATTATTTTATATTAAGTTGCTATGTATAGATACTATGGGTAAGATTTTGAAGATGTTTGTTGACATGCTGTTATATACTTCCAATCATTTTATGCTTACTTCAGAGAAGTACTCAGGTTTTTTTTATCCTGCTAAGTACATTGTAGGAGTAAAAGATATTCTGAATCTCTTTCCTATATGAAAGGAATTAGCTTGAATTATGTTAGTGAATGAAGGCTTGGAAGTCTAGCTCATTAATAGGAGCTTGCTGTGCTAATTAAGTCTCTCTATATATATTTTAAGTATCCAAAACAGTAATTTTTCTCCTTTTTCTAATATTATTCCTGATGTAGTGAGAACTGCAGTTGTCTACTGAAATCTGAGAGTTGTAAGGATGATTTTATTTGCAACTTTGCATGCACTAGAACTGAAATGGTTCTCTTAATACTTACGTTACTGTGGTGAAAAAGCTACCAGTCAAGGAAGGAAATTGTCCTGGGAGTTTAGGAAAGACTTTAGGAAAGAGCTAATTTAAACAGCAAACAAAGAAACTTAGTTTTGTCTTATTACTTTCCTAGAAATATTTTTAACAGTGGAAGAACTGCTTTTCTGAAACATTTTAATGTAAGAGCAAAAAACATTATTTTGTTTATCTGTAAGTCACAAGAGGCACAAATATTCTTCCAAAGATATTGTAAGAAAGTTCTTTTGCAAAAGATGTGAGAAAAGACTGCTAAAAAATATTGGTGAAGTTTTAATACTCTACAGTGAAGAGGTAATAGCATTGTAAAAATGACGACTGTTTCCTTCGGGTAATGATAAAGTGATTTAAAAATTGAAGACTGAAATTGTTCCCATATAACTGCCATCCATAATTTATCTTAAACAGAACTTTGTGAGCTATAAACAAGTCTTCGCCATTGATTGTATTCCTACTTGGCAACTCCGTAATTTACATTATATATTACGTATTTATGTAACTTCCATTATATCACAACTGGAGCTTACCTTCTATTTTACAGGACATAAATATTGGTAATGAAATGCATAGCTGATTTTGTATGTATGATTGTAATTGCAAGCATATGTATCACTAAATGTGAGTGTAGCTTATAGTGCAGACCGTGCCGTGATGTGGTCCTCTCTTTTGACCTGGTTTCATGAATGCTTGTTTAGAGGCAGGCTCTTACAAAACTGCTTACTCAGACACTGAGGGACTTAGGAATCCAAATAGTTTAATTTTCTGTCTTTGTGATTATGATAATCTGATAAGACCAACAGATCCTTCCTGGGGGTGGTGAGGAGTCACGGCAGGGACAATTATTTATTTTTGTCCTACAGGCTGGGAAAGGAAATATGCTGCAGCTTCTCCCCTGTGAAGGATGGCCTGGGTGTACAAATGTGCCAGGAAGGGACAGACAGGAAATTCAGGCTGATGCTTACAAGGACACAGACTTAAATAATTAGTGACAATTAAGGTGAATAACAGAAGCAACTAAGGTGGACTCAGGTTTAATGGCTTTCCTGGTTTTCCATCTCATTTAACTAGAGAGAGATGGAAGCAAACCTCATGAAAACAGATTTAAGATGTCTTTCAACTGTCTCCTCCTGTGTTCAGTAAAATCAAAATTTCTGATTTTTGGGAATACCTACGGTACATCTACTGGAGGGCTGCCTCAGTGTCTTCTTCAAATCAAGTTGCTGTTCAGATTGTTTATTGTCACTGAAACGCCTATTTTGAAATTGAGCGCCGGAGAGCTGCCTGATTTTGTACTGTCTCTAGACTACCACACGATGGCAATATGATTTCTATGCTTAATGAGACTGGAGCTGACTTCAGCTGTCAGCCTTGTGCTAAAGGGAAAGGCTGATGGAGATGCCCTTTCTCCTTGGCAAAGACAGGGTGTGTTAGGCTCACATCTCTTATTATATCAGTTAAATTTTAAATAACTAGAAATTATGTTTTACTGATTTTAATCAAGTACACCGTGTCAGGTAGTACCACGATGACTTTAGGTTCACTTAATACCCCTTTTACAGAAATAACTGTACCTTATAAGAGCATAATATGAAGCATGTGCCCAATAAATGAAAAACCAAACCACTCTATTTGTCCAGTTCAGTATATATTTCACAAATGTGACTGGACTTCTGTTTTGAATTAAACACCCCTTTCTACTTTCCTCAGTTTAAGTGTTTGTATGGTTATCTGGCTTTGCTTTCAGGGCTGGGGTAAAGCTTCTAAAATTTTGATGAATGTAGGGCACAATAGTCATAACCTGTAAACTGTTCGTAATTTTTTAGAATAGTGCAGTTTTTGACTGCATGTTGCAAAATTAAGTGTGATGTTACCTTGCCAAAGTCTAATGCAGAAGTTCCAAGAGCGCATAAAGGAAATAAAATATTACTGGCTATGCAGTTATCTTTGGACGTTCTCCAGGCTGAAGACATTTTTTCATTGTAAACTACCAGAGGTCTCAGTGTGAGACCATTTCTTTGGACCCACCACAGGGTCCCCATGAGTGCCAGACCCAGAAAGGGTGGAGAATTATTGTCAAACACTCTAGAAAACCCAGCAAGTGTGGTCTCATCACCATATAAATCCCTGCTTAGGCCAGTTTTGCCACATGGTTTATTTGTCAGGACCTCTTTTTAAAACTCCGGTGTCAAAATTTTAAGTCAGAACAAAAATGTGTGAAAGATTGCCTTGGGCAAACACATTTTCAACTCTTACTACAAGTGTGTAGTACATTCTTGCTCAAATTGATGAACACTTTGTAATTAACTCAATTATTTTCTCTTTTAAGGAATAGCTGGCACATGCCATGTTGTTCAGAGTCATGTATCAGCATGCATGTCGTTCAGCAGTAGATACTAGCATCAGAGAGCTATACATGGCTAATATCAGTGAGTGTAGAATGAAGACCAAATTATCAGTGAACCCTTTTGTTTTGTGTATGTTACAAGGATAAGGAGCTTCTGAATGTCTGCTGTCTCTGCAACATAAATGCAGCATTCCTACCCAGCAGATAACTCTTAGAGGACAGTGAATGTCTTGCAGTGACAAGTAGGTGCTTACTGTCAGCCTTGAGCAACAAGAGGTGCACCCACTGCCTGTGGGTCCAGGAGATCCATTTTTAAGCTTACGCCTAGGCATTCATTTTCTGAAGTAGTCTGTAAGTTCATAGCATAGCCTGTCCTTAAGCCCGTCTCTGGACCTACACTATAGCCTTGTCTCAGACCCTACCTCTTTCTAATGGGAAGTGGCAATTAGTGGCTGTCTTGGCTGTAGTGACTATGAAGTAGCTGGGATTAAAATGTTTGGTAATAGGAGGAAAGCTGCTACCAAAACTGCAAAACTAGATATGGGGAGAGAAGACTGCAGGATTCTCAGAGAACTATTTAGTAAGGTCCCCGTAGAAGCTGCTTCTGAAGATGGCGGGGCCATTAGTGCTGATCACTTTTTAAGCACATCTCTTAAGAGCACAGCAATAGGCAATTCCAAAATGTTGGAAGTCATGCAGGCAAGACAGAAGGTAGGCGTGACTGACCTGGAATCATCTTCTAGACCTCTGGCAGAAGAAGAAAGTAAACAGCCACTGGAAAGAAGGTTGAGCAACACAGGAGGACTACAGAGATTCTGTTCACCATTGTAGGGAGAAGATTCATGCAATCAAAGCTCTATTAGAGTTGAAGCTGGCTAGTTCCGTGAGGGACAATGAAAAGGACTTTAAAAAATATATTAACAGCAAAAGGAGGACCAGAGGTACCATTGGTCCATTACTTCATGAGGACAGTCGCCTCACTGATAGTAACACAGACAAAGCAGAGACTTTTAATGACTTCTTCACTTCAGTCTTTAACGCTGGCTGTGGTACCACAAGTGACCCAAGTTGGAGGACCATGATCACAATAATAATAAACTCCCAGCCAATCCCAAACAGGTGCAGGATTTTCTACTCCAGCTGGATGCACAGAATTCTATGGGGCCTGATGGGCTTCATCTCATCAAAGAGGTGGCTGAGACCTCTTTCAACTAATTTTCAGTGGTCTTTGGTCCCAATTGATTGGAAGCTGGCAAACATTGTCCCAGTTTGCAGGAAGGGCAAGAAAGAAGATCCTAGTAAGAATAGGCCTGTCAGTTTCACTTCAGGGCCTGATAAAATTACAGAGAACATTATTCTGGGAGTTTTAAGAAAAACTCCTGAAAATGCAGCCAGTGATCACGGACAACATAGGTTCACAAGGGAAAATCCTGTTTGATGAACTTAATGTCCCTTTATGACAAGGTTACTCATCTAGTTGACCAAGATAAAGGAGTTGATGAAATAATTTTGGATTTCAGCAAAGCTTTCAGTGCTGTTTCTCACAGTATTCCTCTGGACAAAATGTCCAGCGTACAGCTAAACAAATACATAATATGATGGGGGAACAATTGGCTGGTTGGTCAGGCTCAAATGATGATGGCAAATGAGGTTACATCAGACTGGTGGCCAGTCACTAATGTGGTTCCACAGGGCTCCATTGTAGGGCCAGTTCTCTTTAATGTTTTCACCAGTGAGTTGGATACAAGACTCAGATGTATACTAAGTGGTCATGGCACCAAGCTTGCCAGAGTTCAGGAAGCATTTCGACAATGCTTTCAGAAATACGGTTTGATTTTTGAGTGGCCTCGTGTGAAGCCAGGAGTTAGATTCAAGGATTCTTGAGTCCCTTACAATTTGGGATATTCTATGATTCTACTCCTCACTAGCTGCCTGCATAGTCTTTGAACCCAGGTCATCACTTCAGCACACCTGGGATTTTAAGTGGATCCTGCTATCAGATCCAGCTCTCCCAGCTCAGATGCTGCAGGATTGTGCCCCAGCAGACAGACAGATGAAGACACCACCCTGTCTCTGCTGTAGTCACTCCTTGCTTGTCCTCTCTCATGGAGCAGCCTCAGTCTTACTGTTTTCTGACAACTTTCTTGTCTTCTTTTATGTCACCGCTATTTGTAATCTACTCAACTTGATGAGAGCTTGTTTGCACTGAGATGTAACAAATAATGGTCTCTCTGAAGTTGTGTACGAGAAGGGGAGCAAATATTCTACATGTATGCTATCTTGCTAATAATAACAGTGTCCTGTTCTGGACTTTGAGTTAGGGTTAGGTCTTTTTTTGTTTATTTTGTTTTGTTTTTCTTAGCCATCACAGAAATAAAAAAGATGCTTGATGCCCTAGAGAGTGTGGAGTTTCTAAACTGGCAAATAGAAATGAAATAATAGTTCCTCGTTGTGAATCCATCTTATCTGAATGTTTGCAAAATAAAGTTTTGATAAGACAGGACACTTCTTAGGCCTGGCAGTGTTGTATGATTCAAAAAAGCTTCTTCCAAAGAAGTGTGTGTATGTAGAAAGCAAAAGCAGAAGAAATGTCTACAGGCTTATTCAGTTGTCTGCATGCATGCAGCTTGGTCCCTCTGAAGTGACCTGCAGCTTAGCTGATTAACATTTCCAGTTCCACATGTCCACCTCATTAGAACAGTTTCCATTTCTGATGTCCTCATTAGGTCTACAGCATGCTATTGTCATGATGCAAGTACCTAAGTTGCTTTGTTACCTTTCTAGTATTTTAGATGATAAAGAAAAGAGTAATTGGCACCACATCAGGGCAATTACATGGCATAATCTGCAGAGAACATGTTGGAGACTGTCAAATGCATGGCTTTTCTTTGTTTTACTTTGCCTTCAGTAATGAAAAGAAATCTTTATGTGCTCCTTCACTTAGTGGTCAAACTGAAAAGAAGCGGCTCGGAGTGACTTTAGGTAGCTTTGTCTCTTATCTTAATATGCTACCTATGTGGCCCATACCCAGGAACCGCTTTTAGCCACCAGACTTGAAGAGAAAGCATAACCTTAAATGAAAGCCAAGCATGCTTGCACTTTCCCAGAATATTCAACAGTGTATCTCACTAGAAGGAAAAAGATTTTTATTTATTTACTTTTATTATTTCCAGTACTGGATGAGTATTCCTCATCCAAGATTTCTATTTAGTATACTCTGCCCTTTGCAAGTGTCGTTTTCTCAGTATACTCACTCCTAGACGTTATGTCTGTATTGTGGGTAGAACTAAATGTGTCGATCTTTGTCAATGAGAGCATTACTATTGAATCTTGGGATGAAAGTATGGTATATAGGAAACGATGCACACTTGGCTTGCAAAACTTGGACTTGTACAGTTCACTTGCTCCATCTTCCTTTCAGTACTTTCAATTTCTCCTTGGAAACAAGGGAAAAGCTATTATGACAGCAGTAGTAAAAGTTGTGCTTGCAGTTAGGTTTAAGTGATGACACTTGTAGAGTGTGCTGCTCTATTGCTTTTCGGCTATGCTTTTTCCAGTGCACCGTGGGAATGACTTTGTAGAAATGGGAGAAAGCGGAATAATAGGCACTATGCTAGGATTCTTACCAGGTATCTGATGGAACAAAGAATTGTTCTTGCCTAAAAATTAAGGGTCATATGTTGTAGTAAAGGGAATCTGGTTTCTCCCAGGACAGAAACTGTATAAAAGCTGAGGAAAGAAAGCACAGAAGAAGCGCACAGTTACTGGCTCTGTGCAAAACCAATATTCTGTCCGGTCTAAATTGAAGAAACCACCAGTGGTAAAAGCAGTAGGACAGCCAACAGAGAAGAACCAGCAGGACCGCTCAGCTGTGATTTTCGACTTGGTATTTGGGAAGAGAACAGAGGGACATTCCATGCTAATGGGAAAGTTCCTCTTTTTCTCTTGAAACTGAAAAAGTAGTATACTTACTTGACTGGTGTAGACAGCTTGCTGGTGCAACCTGGACATTGAGTATTTTGCCCTGATGTCTTTTTCTGGTGCTGTTTTAAAATTGCTTTAGTATGATGAGACACTGGTGTGAGCATAACTCCTTGCTTGGGCATCTTTTTTGTTGCTTTGGGACAGAAATGATGTGGTTTTCTGAGCTACAGCAAGCTTTGTGTAATCTTCTCCAGGTGCATGGAAGTCTCTTAGAGCTGGTTTGCCTATTCTTTTCTTTTTAGCTACATCACAGGCTCCTTTAATGAATTCCCACCTTCTACTTCCCTTCTCCTTGTTACACCATTCTGTAGCAGCCTGGAAGCTTCCCTCATCCAAGCTCGCTCAGTTGCATCATACAAATTTTCATTTGAAGCTTCTGGATTTAGAAAATAGCCTTTTAACCTTTTGAATATTCCTGAGCAGAACACCCCACGTAATTACAAGCCTACAGCCAGCTGTGTTCAGAGAAGTGGAGTGGCTGGCAGCAAATTTTAACAGGAGCTTACTAGAACAGCAGTATTTAATGAGACTTAAAAATATCAGTGGAATGGAAGCTGGTAGGAATATGAAGGTAAATCCTGGTAAGTTGATGAAATGTGTTCATTATACATTTTACAAGTTGTGAATTTTTCTCATTTCTTGGTTTGAGGTAGTATTTTCTTTCTCCTAAAGGAATTAAATGACAGAAAATCAATAGCATTCAAATCCACTTAGAGGTTTATTTCTGACTTGTCTTGGTGTAACTGCAGCTTAAGGATTGTTTTCTGACCTGTAATAAGATTGAGGTTACAGTGTTTTCTACTACATTTCTAATGATCATACACTTCTTAGTGCAGAATGTCTGCAGTCACGGCCAGCCCTTCATGGAGGGATAGGCAACCATCACTTTCTGTAGTTAGTGGATTGGTTTGCATTTATCAGGGGGAAAGGAGAGAGATTTGTGTTGTTTGTTCTTGATAGGCTAGGTCCTGATAATTATCAGCTGGTGAGTGCTGAGTATCTGATAAAAGCCCACGAAGAGGAGGAGGTTGCATGCTGTTCTGGTTGGCTTTTGCACAGTGATGGGGGGATGTAGTGTCCGGCTGTGCTGCAGGCAGTCAAAACACACATCACAGTTCAGTGGAAGTCCTGGCGATCTTCAGTTTCACAGGCTTCCAGAAAGAGTTAAAGGTGATGTACTAGTTAAGATGCAAATACATTATTGAAAGGTATTTGATAATTGATGTTTCATAATATAAAAAGACCTATTAGGATGCAGCAACTGAAAACTGAAGACATGCAACTGTAGACCGAAAAGGCTTTATTTAGTAGTAGAAGAAAGAAACTGTTGGAAGAGACCGTGAAAGGGTTGTAGTGGCTTCTGTACTGACAGAACTGTCCATTCAAGGGTGGATGCCTGTCTGAAAGACGGGGCTTTTCTAATTTTTAGAGAAAGTCGGTGTCCCATACTTTGTTTAATGGACCAGCCCTTTCTGATCTTAATGTATGAATGCTAGTGCCTCGGGAAAAGTGTCTGCTCAGTACATCAGCTTCAGTTCTGCTTTTGATTCTGTTAATATTGCTTGTGGCTCCTAAGCTCAGTGCTGATGGAGAAAATTGGCCTGCTGCTTCCAAAATTTATGACACTTGTTGAATTTTGAAGTGATGTTTGACATTCCAAAAGTAAAAATTTGGAAAGGTGTATTTTTTTTCTATAACATGGATTCTATATTTGTTGGCTTCAAACATAACTGGAGGCAAATTACAGAAAACCATACTTCCTTGTCATGTTTTTGTTGAGGAAAAAAACCCCAGTCTTAGGGGTTGGGTCAGGATATCATCTTTTTTTAAAAAAATCTCTAGTAAGATTGCTGGTAAAAATGGTATAAGAAGAAAAGGAACTTGAACGGTGAAAGAAATGTTCTAATGATGCCAATGATTCAAAACAAGCTCTCTGGAAAAAAATCTGTAAGGACTTAGCAGTGGGTTCTCACAGCTGATGAGATGGTTTCTTTGTCTCCATTTGAGATCTCACCTTCTTTTCCATTTCCCTCACAGTCTTCCAACTCACACACACCTCTTCTTAGTTTTACTGGCACTTATCCAATAGCCAGTTTATACTATGCTGCACATAAGCATTTATTGCAGAAGGTAACTGAAGGTAGGTGTAATGTCATGTGCATTACTGAAGACTGTTTCAGCCTTGCTCTATTGCAACAGGAATCTCTGTCATGATAACAAAGGGTGGGAATGATTGAGATGTTTTATTTAAAAAAAAAAAAAAAAGATATTTATACCATACAAATGACAATGATTGTCTTCTATACTCTCCACTATTTCTCAAAAAGTATGCAGTGGAAAAGTAGAAGCAGACATCTTGAAACCACTGGGTTTTGATACTTTTGGCTGAAAATCTAGAAGTGGTTTAACACTGAAAAATATTAGAACTTGAAAGGAGAAGTGATGGAAACCAATACTAACCTTCCAGTTTGAATAGCTGAAGTTGTAATACTAGCAAATTTTTTTCAATGATCAGTCTTAAACTGAATGCAATCCCTGCATTGTCTGTGGATAAGTGCTTTTCTTTCTTCTGAAACATAATTTTAGACTGGACTGAGTTGAAGTTGGCATCATTTCCTTTGCTCCCCGTGATATCAAAGTGCACCATATATTTGAACATTTTAGTAGCTTCTGCCAATAAAAACAAAAGTTATAATTAATAGTCTCAGCCGTTCTGTTGCCAAGAGTTCCTGGCCACAATTCTTAGTTTGTTTTATTCCACAGATGCATACCTCTGAACCTTGTTAACAATTTTTTTCCCTGCCAATTATTAAAGATTACTGGTGTCCAAGGGTCTAGCCCTCCTTCAAAATAATAACATTTTCTTGAGAAAATATTTTTGAGACAAACTCCTTGAAGAAACTAGGATTCTTGTTAAAGAACCATCTCACATATCATGCAATTAATTGTTCTAAAATAATTTTGATCATAGAATTATATTGCAGCAAGGGTGTGTCAGACTGCTCAGGAATGGCTCTGCATAATAAGTATATGGGTTAGCAGATTGAGATCTTATCCCTTTGCTCTCTGGAGCATCATGCAATTAATTAACCTAATAATTTCATCCCTTACAGACTGGTAAAAGGACTCCCTCACTGATACGATATTTCTTAATTATTCAAATATATACTTTGTTTCTATATATATGATGTAATTTCTAACAGTGGAGGCAGCTGAGGAAGAACAGCTCCAGCACAATGTCTTTTGGGAAGAGGTAATTTTTCTTCTCTTGCCAAACAAATAGGTCTAGTCTTCTAAAGGGATTTATTCATTCTGTATTTGTGGAGTTAGACCACATAGCTTGTTGGTTTCATTATTTTTTTATATTATTAACAAATGAAACTGGATGATGAACTTTCTTTTGCTCAATTTGATGATAGACAAGTGTTCTCCTACCGTGTTGAAATGTAAGTTCTGTTTTCCCTGCTTTGCATTCATGGTAGTTTTTCTACAATAGCACAAACCAAATATCGGTATGACAAGACTTTACTGTCATGTTCAGCTCTTTGCTTTTCATCTGGCTTTTGTTGTGCTCATATGTTTTTTTGTGACTGAGTCTCCTGTGGAAGGCTCAGTGTAGGTGGTTCAAATACTGTATCTGATCAGATGCTGTTTACCTAGGGCAGATTAATGAGCACATGTCTGGGAGTAATACCATAATAAGTGTCTTGGGTAGACACAAATCAATTCAGGCTATTATCTTTGTCTGTTGTAAAGATTTGTGCTTAGTGACTGAGCTGAATGAAACTTAAAATAAAAACCTCAGACTTGAAAAAAGAATGGTCTATAATTTGTTGTCTCCTCCACAAGTCATTCCTCTGCTTTTCAAAACTACAATAATTTGAAGGGAACTAATTATATGCCTTACTGAAGCATTCTGTGAATGTTTGAGAAGTCCCAAAAGGCAGTGCCTATGTTTCTCTGAAATGTACCTTTCCTCTTTTCAAACAGAATTTTCTCCCTTATGTGCTTGTTTGTTCACCTGGTAATATGCTACTTTCATATTATCCAAGTGTTTCTTGTATGCATTTTATACTTATTACACTCCTGTATAATATGTCAGCATATCAAATTCTCCTGTTGGGAAGGCTGATGTGATTCAGAACTCAGTTTGCTTTGGTCTTTCAATGTATTCTACCACACTTTAGCTCTTAAGAGGGTGACATTCCCCATTTTTACAAACTTTGCTATATATAGTCTTAGAGCTGTCACCTTAAGTATTTCTGTAAATCTTGTGTTTGAAGAAAGTCTTCACAGAAACAAACTGCCAGAAGTAGAGTTTTAGATGCTCTGAACTGGACTGCTGCTGTCAGGATAAATATTCACATCTTATTTGAATTTTGGAAACTTTTAGCACATTGAGTGCTTGGCAAGATAGTTTGAGGGTCAATGGCTTGTTCTTTATCTCACTGACGTAAAGTTGAATTGGAGGAATGGAGAAAAGGTTGTCTCTTGTTCAGCAACCAAATGAAGTGCACATTAATAAAATTAAAAAAAAAAATCCCAATTTGCTGATTTGAAATACCAAGTAGGCCACCCAACCTGCTGTAACAGTTCCAGCAACAAGTAATGTCACCTGTTTTGAGCAAGTAAAAAATGATCTGTCTAATAGTTGGCCTGCTTTAAGGCCGTAATATGGAAAAGATTACTAATCTTAGATATTATGATTTGTTAGGCTTGATGATATTGGTTGCTTACAACTTTAGCTTTCTCCATGTTTGCTCACCCTTCCCTGCTTCCAGCAGTAGCAATTTGAAGACAAATGGGACTGAGAGACTGAAGCTCTGTTCGTGCTATTTTTAACATCGTACCTTTGCATCTGAGCTGGCTGACTATTTGTAACAGTGAAATTGGCAGAGTGAACAATACAGACAGCCCCCAGTGAAACCTGTTTTTCTGTCTCCTCAGTATCAGCAGCAGAGCTTTCCAGATTGAAAGCAAATCTCTGTAGGCTATAGCGTATTCTCAAATATGGGAACTGGAATGATGAACAGAGCTTTGTGTAGATAAAATATTATTGAAGATAATAATAATGAAAATGTATTAAAATAGGAATTAGCCAGCATTACTGTGAATTAAGTTGTCTTAGTCCTACAACATAAGTCTAAGTGGTGGGAGGACAGAAGGAAGTGGTAACCCACTTGTTATCACCCAAGATTAAGTTAGGCTTAAAAACATAACCACAGAAGAAATCTACATAGGATAATGAGTGCATTCCTACTTTTAATTATCCTTTAATTGAATCTACCTCTAGAGGTGTTGAACTGCCCCAGGAGGAGCTTCTACTCATGAGATGTCTGGGAGGAGAGTCTCTCTGGACAAGGCTTTTGTTTCCTATTGCTCCCAGAAGTAGCTTCAGTTTGGAAGGATGTGCCAGAGTTAGAGCTGAAACTCTCCCTCTGGTTATTTTGTTCAAGAAACTTTTACCATACACAGAAACAAACAAAACCCAAACAAACAAAAAAAAACTCTGCAAGCAAGACATGCACAGCTTAAGAGTATTTAGCAATTATTTATCAGCTACTATAACTAGAACTTAGAATTTACATGTTAAGCTTTAACATGCGGACACCCATGAAGAGATAACAGATGAGTCAGGTAAGGAAGTTCTTGGTCTTCGATGTTTCTTGGAACAGGATGATTCTTAGTGGCTTTGAGTTGTCATCTTCCAACTCTAAACTTTTTTCTTTTCTGGATTAGGTGTTTTTTTTGTGTCCCACTCCTGAACTACTCTAGGTCTTTGGAGTGGAGAGGGGGGGAGGGAGGGTTCCTGAAGAATTTCCTTAATTATCATACTTAGAATTAAGTTAACAAATATGTCTTTGCAACAAGAGAAGAGAACTGTGTTCTAGAGGATTTTTATTCTGACTCTGGTAGCAGTTCGAAATACTCACTTGAGTGCTCAAATTCAGATTTGGAAAGATGGAGACCAGGTTCTCTGTGATTACGGTATTTTTCCAAAAGAACTTCAATTTTCTCATTTTCAAGGCATATAACAAACTCTATTGCTAGCTTCAGGTTTTATTTAATGTCAACCTCTTCTTCAGGTGAAGAAGATAGAATAAGAATTCCCTGTGCTCAACCACTGCTAATGCATTCTGACAAATATGAATGCTTACTAGTAGAAGTACTTGTTAATGACTCTTTGCAGGGCATAGTCTGTCCGGTAGGAAATCACACAGACCTCCATTTGTGCCAACTCCTTTTGTTATTCCAATACAAGGTAATTCCATGTTCTACCTACGAGTGTCCAGTTATGTTCTTAAGTCTACTTCATTGGCTTACTACAGAGCAGGGGTCTTTAACATTACTGTCTCCAAAGAAGTGAGTATAATTTGCCCATAATAGAATTACAAATATCAGTAGCATGGATGGTCAGCAAAGGAGACTAATATGTTACATGCTGCCCAGGGAAGTGGTGTAGTCATCATCTTTGGAGATGTCCAAGGAACATGTAGATGTCATTTACTGACATGGTTTAGTGGGCATGGTGGTAATGGGTTGATGGTGAGACCAGATGATCTTTGAGGTCTTTTCCAGACTAAATGATTCAATGAATCCCTGAGGTGGCTATGGAAGATGCTTCCTGTGTGCTGGTTAGCAGAACTGAGCTTTCTGTAGCCTGGGGCAGGAACCAATGAACAGGAAACTACTATTTTCCATATTGTAGTTTTTTTAATAAAATACAGTTGTTCGACTTCTTGGCAGCTTTTCATTACAATAACTTTATTTTGATCGTATAACCACTAAGAAAAATCTTGCTTTTTTGCCTTCCCCTCTTTGATAAAAGAAAAAGTAGAGAAAAAGCCAATATGTTAACTTGTATCATAAAACACTGAAACCATTTGGAACTCTAAGCTTTCTCTGTTCTCACAACTTCTTGCTATAAGTCTTTCCCACTTGTGCGGTTTACCTACGAACATGCATCCAGCAGGACTGTGCATCTGTAAGGAAGGGAGCTGGCAACCAGAATATTCTGTGTAGAGAAATACCTCTCTGTATTTGTGTGGAAGAGCTGATGGGACATGCTGTGCTGGGAAAAGTAAAACTGGGAAATTAAACACTATCTTTAATCAGAAATATAATCTACTTGCTGTCTATAAACACTCAATAGATTTTATAAGCAGGCAGTGGGATCTCTTTGCTCCTATTCATTGCTGAATTGTCATCTAGCATGAGGTGATGCAGTCCAGCTTGAACTCAGTATTGCTGGAACTATCTAATAAACTCTAGTGGAAGTAGCCAGACTAAATATATCACAAGTGTATCTTGCAAGATGCACTTGCTGTAGTCTAGATAAATCTAAACTATGTTCCTGGAAGTTTCAGTCTACTCCAGATACAATGCCAGAGAAGTTTAGAAGCAGGCTGTCATTTAATTCCCTGCAGATTAGCACCAATGTGGCAAATAAATATTTTTTCTTTTGTTACAAAATTCATACTAAAATTATAGATTTGAATTCTCCCCTCCACACAGAATCGCAGAATTATTTCCTTTGACAAGGACCTCTGGAGATCAACTGCTCCAACCTCCTGCCTTGAGCAGGATGAAATTGGATCAGGTTACCAAAATATAATGTAGAATGAAGAAATCTTATTTATTTTCTGGGCAGCCTGGTCTAGTGATTGGCAATCCTGCCTATGGCAGGGCAGTTGAAACTAGGTGATCTTTGAGGTCATTTTCAATCCAGGCCATTCTATGATTCTGTGATTTTCTGCCTATGTGATAAGAAGTGCCTATTGCATCACAGGTAATTGTAAAGGTTGTTCTGAGTTAACCAGCTCTGAGCTGTATTAATGACGGCATGCTTAATTAGTCACTATGTGGCCAGCAGCTGCCATTGCAGATCTACAAGTTGTGGCTACTGCTTTAAAAACAACCAGGCAAAACAAAACAAAGCTCAGCTTTGGTACTCTGAGTATATGCTTTCTCTGAGGTGACACAGCATTTGGGTACAGGTAGCAGTGTAAATATGGGAGTATGCAATACCACCTAGCTAGCGGATCTTGTACCTTGGCTTTCTTGGACCAAAAATATGCCCCTACTGAGTCCGCTGAACTATTTGCAAGCCGTTTTCTGAAGTCAGCATATGGAAAAAATTGCAAGTCTTATGTTGGAAAACCTTTTTCCCTTCTTGGGTATGAGATCTTTGTGAGTTCTGGAAGGCATGCATCTGCAATCTGTTCTGATGGTCTGAAGGAGGAGACCCTGCCAGTCTACATAAAGCTGGCTTTCACAACAGTCAAATAGCTGGCAGAGTGTGGTAAATACTAATAAAAGAAAAGAAGGAAAGACTTTAATTAAAGTAAGAATTCTACTAATTGTGTTTGAGACTACACAGAGGGTGCCCAGTACTGGATATATTTTTCAAACTGTTGAAAGAAAAAAAAATTAATTACAGTCCCAGTCACAAGTTGAGGTCATTTATTTAAAGGGAAACAGTGCTATGGTGCTTCATAATTTATATGACTTAGGTATGCTTTACATAGCTGGACTTGTAATGTGATATTTACTTTTATGCTAAACATTATTTTATTCTTAAAAGAAAACCATACTCTAGAGGTAAAATTAAAGTTCTGTTATGGGAGCTGGTGGCACTCCTCTCCAAAAGCAAGCAGTCTGATTTCTTTTGCTGCTGTGCATCTTGGTGGCATATTGGAAGCCTTTCTGCTCAATTATATGGGTATTGGATATTAGCTCCTTTCCCATTACTCCATCAAAACAGAAGAGCAAAATGTCATTTGCTAGAGTGATACAACTTGTAGACTGCTTTGAGCTGCTTTTGTTTTGTGCAATGCCTCCTCTAACAATGACAGCTAGTAGAGATTGAATCTGACCTTGCCTGTAGACTAATGATCTTTACCTCTCTTTTCTTCCCAAGGTCCCCAACCTTGGGAGCTGAATTGCAGTGTAGATGGAAGAAGCCAGCTGCAGCAGTCTTACTGGCCTTTGGTAAAGGAAGCAGCTTGTTCAAGTCCAACCATTTTGTTTGTTTGCATGTTCTGCAACTGCACAGCTTGGGCAATACCATCAGTTTAAGTAAGTTGGCATGGTATTTTTGCAGTAAGGCTCAAAACTGAGATGGTCCTGATGGTCTTTGAAGAGCAATCACTGGGGGAATGTCATTCACTGTCCTATCATCTGGAATAAGGGTATGTGGGGAGACTTTGAATTGCAGTAAGAGCAGCACAGTCCCAAAGTGCTAGAGATTCACTGACTTGACATGTTTTAGTTTAGAAGGGTGACTGATGCAGCTTAATATTCTGTAAAATTTCAGTAGCATATACTAGTTGTATGTATCTCTGCCTGTGGATCCAGAAAAGGTTCAAAGAGATATAGGCTCTGTAGTTGTAAAGTCAAGGTTTAAAGGTGTTATTTTGGAAATGATGCTTGAAGCATTCTAGAGAGGGGTCGTGGTCATGTATGAACTGTTGTTTTAGTTGATGGCTAATCGCATGCTATTCTAATTAACTTTTCTAGAGGCAATATATACTGTCTGCTCATTAAAACTTGAGAATTGGAAAGGCTTCCAAATGGATTTGCTTCTCAGAAGTATCAGAAAAATGCAGGGAATTCAACGATTTAAGGAAGAACACCTACATCTTGTTATTGTCAGCTATGTCATTACAGCTTACTGAAGTCCTTTAGAAATGAAGTGGCTAAACAACCACTAGCTGATCATTCTGTTGGTATATGTCAGGCTTACAACTATGTCATGAACATGCAATGATTTAAGAAAAATGACAAGTGCATAGGTACTTTGTTGATAAAAGGTTTTTGTTTTTTTGTGTTTTTTTTTGTGGTTTTTTTTTTTTAATAAAAAACACACACAATAAACCATTTTTGAGCATGGGGAATAATTCTGCCCTGATCTGCACCAAGTGATCCAGCCCATCTCTTCAGTTTCTAAAATCTGTGAATAAAATGTGTGCCGTGTAGCAGGCTGAATCAATATACCATGACATTATAATGAACTGAAAATGGAGGTCATTGTGCTTGTAAACTCAAAGCAGCAGGAGCTGTGTGTGGTTCACTGACAAACAATTAGGTCACTTACCCAAGGCACTTATTAGATTGCAGCATGGCATATCGGGGTTCTGCACCAGAAGTAAAGTTGATAAAGAAAATTTATAAAGGAAAGCTTTGAGCAGGCAAAACTACTACTACTTCTAACGTACATGCTGGGAAAGCTCTCTGAAATGATTAAGTATGTAATGATGTGCTGATACTGTCTTCAAGTTCAGGACAAAAAGGCAGGGGATGTACTTAGCTTGAATGGAGGCACTTGCAGCATGACTGTGGGTATGATCTGCCATGGTACTTATCACTGTCAGTAGAAAATCTCCCTGAGTCTGTGCCTCTGTACAACTTTCACACATACAATCATCTGCTTCTGTTTGTTGTTCTTCTGGTGTTGTATTTCCTAGGCTGAATTAACAGCAGACATTGTGGTTCAGGCATTCAACAAGAGTAACAAACAGATCTGCATTAAATTGTCAACTCAAGACAAGAGGAGATGTCCAAGGCCTCTAGTAGTGAGAAGCCATTTGTCTGACTATTCAGCATAGCATAGATTTCTGATGTTTTTATTTGTTTTCCTAAGGTGCTGTTGCTTCCATGAGTGAAACTAACATTGAAGGTATTGCCTTTTTTTCCATTTAGCTAGATCAGGATTACTATAGTTATTGTGTTGTTTTGCTCCCACAACATAAATGTGCTGTGCTATTTGAGAAACCGATTAACCTTGATGGCTGAGACTTGTATTTGAGAAAGTATGATTTATTGTGAGTACTGTTGACTTGCATTGGTATCATCAAATAAGATGGATGTTAAAGAGACTCTGAGAATCCAGTGTGTGGTTGAATTGGAGAGACTTGAGAGAGTCAATACTGAATTTACCAGTGATGTTTGTTTTTTCTGTCACCAGTATTTTTGTTCTTTTCTATGTATATCTCTGTTCTCCTTTATAACAGCATAACTCTGATTTCTGGGTCACAGAAGTAGATAAATCCTTAAATGTGCTGTGCTGTACATAGCAATTGCATGTGAGAAAGCACTGTATGTGGGTTTAAAAACAGACTTAAAAGATCTTAGAATGGCTTGGATTAGAAGAGACCTTAAAGATCATCTAGCTCCTAATCTTAGTAAATTTTAAAACTTACTTTGTGTTGGTTTTCTGTCTTTAAATTTCAGTGGAACATGAAGGAGATGTGTGAAACTGAAATTCTGTAAGTGTTAGAAAACAGATAAATGTATAATTACTTATTTGTTGAGCTTTTTTAAGCCTTTGTTTCAAAAGCTGCTGTGTTATGTTCTGGTGAGCTGACACATGGGAGCTGTCAAAGGTAGTTCTCCCTGTGTTGGAGATGTCTTGCCACCCACTTGGTCCTTGGGAATTCCTGTCACCTTCATTAAATCCAGAAGTCTGTGTTCACTGAGCCCAGAGTTGGCAGAGATTCTTCCCAGTGTTTGACTCCCATTATAGTCACGTAACTGTTAGCCCATGTCCGTTCTCTTGATTTGGCACTGCTTTCACTGATCTTATCAACAAGCCATTTTTTAGTATTTTTTGTAGTTGACTCTTCGTTGCTGAAGGTCATGTGGTGCTTAAAAATTTTCTGGTAAGTGAATACTCCACATAACACAGATACTGTGGCACCTGATACAGAAGTGTGCACAGAGCTGATAGGCCTGGCTGTATTTGTTCTGAATTGTGCAGAACAAGCTGAAAGTGACAGCATCTCCATCCTTGGTGCGGTGGAATCACCAGGTCACAGTCTGAACCAATGGTTGAGCATGAGGTGAGAAGGCATGGCTAACCCAGGGAGCTCAGGTGCAAGCAATGTACCTGAGTGACCAGAAGGGGTGGAGCCAGGATCCACCTCAGGTTCAATGGGACCTTAGCTACTGAAATCAATTGTGTTGCTTCTGCTGCTGAAATTAGTTATGAGCTGCCTTTGGAGATGGGTAGTTGCTCACAATCGTTTCTGCTATTGAGCTGATGAGCCTGTTGGTACTCAGCTCGGTTTGCAAATCACTAGCTTCAGCTGGCAGCTTACAAAGGAAGGAACTAACATAGCATATCTGGCTGTCGGGTTTCTGTTTTGCCTTTGTTCCTTCATGAAACAGATGGTGCTTGGATAACTTGTGTTTTGTGATTTTTTTTGAATACTTAAATCATATAACTAGAACATTCTTATGCTGCTTTCAAAGTCTCATGCCTGCTAATATAAATGGAAGTGGTGTAGGAGCCCTACAACACAACACTGTTTGAACACATCTTAATGTTATTTCAGCTGGGAGTGGGAGAGGGCATGGGGAAAGCATTGAAAGTTTAATACTAGTTTAATTGTTGAAAGTATCAGTGTTGCATGGAGTGAGAAAGGTGAAGGAGTAAAACCAAAAAGAAGTCCAAAGACACAGGCTACCCTTCTTGATGTTTCCAAGACTGGGTATTTTCCCCTTGCAAATGTACAACGTACACAGTTCTTAAATTCTGCTGAAAACTAGTTTTGATAACCAAACAATGGAGTCGATTGGCAGCTATGAGAAACGGAATGTTTCTATTGTATTTAGTTTAAGGTTGTAGATCCAGCTTGTCTTCTCATGTGTGAAAACAAGTCTTCTCTGCAGAATATAGCCACTAAGGCGGTATTTACTCACTGGCCACTGGATGCCAGTGTTGCTCTGCAAAAACTGGTAGAGGGAAGCTTGTTCTTGTGACTAATGTTGCAATTGCAGTTCTGATATCAGAAGCGTTTTATCACTTGTTTTCTAAACCAGAACGGGAAGTAAGTAAAATGCTACATGAACTGTACGCTTCATGTTACTTTCTTGAGGAACTAAATACAGGGGAGTTGTTGATTTATATTCTACTCGTGTTAGCATACATTAGATATCAGTGTCTGTCGTAGCAGCTTATTTTATAATGAAAACAACATCATCTTTGTGTTTGGCCTCTTTCAAACTGTCTTTAATCTGTTTTGGTGCTGGTCTTTGCTACCTTGGAGTAGCTTGGAGAAGGAAACATTCTTTGCTGACTCAGAACTTATAATCCTGGCACAGATTGAACAAATCTGTGGCAATTTAAAGCATCCTGTATATATGGACAGAAGTCCAGGATGTGTAGGACTTACGAATTTGAAGACAGAGGCGTCTTTCTTTGTGTCAAGGAGATATCTCCCCACTGTGTCTTCAAGTATGATAAGTTTATTCATTGCCTTAATTGTGTTAAGATATTTGTACTTCCAATCTTCTAATGTTTATTAGTTTTAAATGAAATTTAGCATAGTTTGATGTCAACTTGGTCACTATTGCCACAAAGATTACTGCACAGAATGCTTAAAGGAGTATACCACTGTGCACCTCGTGCTGTACATTTATTCAACAAGAAGACACTGGATCTGGCAAACCTAACTGCCATATTGAAACACTTGAGTGGGGAAGTATGCTTTCTCTGTTTCACGTCAGTCCAGCATGCCATCCTGTATGCTGTAGCTAGCATGAAAAATCATTATTTCTCAAAGAAGCAGCCTCTGGGCAAGTAATCAATGGATGAAATGGAAATGATGTTGACTTCATTATTCATCCTTAGCCTTGTCATGCTTTTACTTTGATCCCAGAAAAAAAATATTGTTTTTTTTCTGTTTAAGTATTCCTTAGAAATAGCTTTAGCTTGGAAGTAGCTGGTTTAGGGCTGTGGGACAATCTCTTCAGAGTTTTATTAGCTGATTTGGAGAAACGAACAAAAGGCGTTTCCGTAAGATCCTTCTATTATAGGGGAAGTGAGAGGCTGTTTAACAGCAGGGTCTGTTTGTTGTATTTTAGAGGAAGAGTTATTTGAAAAATAAAAAAAAAAATTGAGGCACTAGCCTAACTTTAATTAGGTTTATTGTATTTCAGACCACAGAATGCTGGCAAGGACTCAGAGGTTCAGCTAACTGGATGGCTCATACTCAGTGACAAAAACACTGTCCTGTTCATTAGCTGGGTACTTGGACTCCTGTTGTTGTTAGTCTTTGTGTTGTGCTCATTAGAACTAACTCATGCTAAAGTGCTGTAGGGGCCCTGAGTATTCTCCCTGCAGGAGGTATGAGTGCCAAGGTTCAGCGCCAGCTTAGAGATGGAGTGGCAGAAGGTAGACTCCTTTTTCTCTGGTGATTTTTAGAGCACTGCCAGATAGCACTGTGGGCAGGACTCACAAGGGTTTATGCTTTTTTTTTTTGTCTTGGGGGAGCTGCTGTTAAGCTGAGGCTCTAGAGCTTTTCCTCATCTGAGGTCTGTGGAGTTCTGGCAGGTCGCACCTCAAGATCACAGAATATCCTCATTTGGAAGGGTCCCACAAGGATCACTGAGTCCAAATCCATAATCTATGAAGTGTGTAGAATGCACTGGAGAACACAAACATTCTTGCTGAATTTTTTATTCTGTCTATGCCTAAAATGACAGTAATAAACAAATATGACTTTGAGCAAGTTTTTTTAGTTTCTGATGTATTATTAATCCTTCAGACAAGGAAATTGGAAAAAAATGGAATTGGGCAGCGAGATAATGGTGTTTGTCCTAAAGGAGCACACAGACTTGGTACTGGATTTGTCTCAGTGAAAAAGAATGAGGAGAGTTGGGCAAACAGCCTCTGCTCCACTGAGGAGGCAAGGAGAGATAAATACTGCTACTTTTCCTTTCAGCTCCCATGGGGACTCTACAGGAGTCGTTGATGAGTGGGTGCCCCACATCTACAGGTGCAGGGTCATGGACCAGGTGCTAGAGGCTAGCTGTGACAAAAGCAGCAGTGAATGAGGTAGAAGAGATGACACACAGGAGAGGAAAGAAAAAAGGAAGGGGGTATCAAAACCTCTGCGTAGGAACAGCCCAATATAACTTGAATGCTGACTGACAACGTGTGAAAACACCAATTCTGGCTTTAAAATTACTAGAAATACACATCCTATGTGTATGCTCTCTGTATGCTCAGAGAAGGCTAATCAGCAAAGAAAGGGAAATATTATGAAGAAAGAAAACAGTTTATTAAACTTTCCCGTGTTTCTGTAAAAACAACTGTAACTATTGTTTTATTAGCCATCTGTAGTAATTAAAATTCAACCAGCATAGCTTTCAATCCTGTTGTTCACTCTGTCCTAGCACAGATGAACTAGGTTTTGTTTCTACCTGTCCTGGAAAATAAGAACTTTGTGTGGAGTTGCTTCAGATTTTCACTGTAATCAGATGAAATGGTTGGATTTCGTTTAGAAAGTTCAATAGCTCCTCCTTATTTTGGTTTAAAGCTCTGTCTCTTTCAGAAATCACAGCTAACTGGGATTGCTTTATTTACACTTAATTTCTAAATATTTTCTTCTTTTAGCTCAAGGAAATTAAGTGAGCTGTATAACAGAAACCAGCTGAATGGGGTACATTGATACATTGTTTTCTTGTTAATTATCAGGTAATGAGAATCTTTTAAAGGTATAGTAGAGAACTTGGTTGTTTCTAGTGAATGGATCGCATCCTCCTTCCATCCTCAGGAGTACTGTTTCAGTCCATGATGTGCTGATTGCTTCAGAGTAACAAGTGACAAGAGGTGTACTGTGATAACAGTCCTGCTGAGGGGAAAAAACTGTTTGTCAGCCTTAAACTGGATTCTACTTTTGTGTGGACTTCATGGCCTCAGCATTTTGTTGTTCTATTCAGATATCTACTGAAGATCCAGAGTTTGGGGAATTTTAAATGTAAAATTAAACTTCCAGAAACAGATGAAATGGCTGAAGTATTCTTTCCCCTCTTCCTGTCAAATCTAGTGATGCAAGCTTAGAGCTATTAATCTTTCTAAATGATTCTGTTAAAATACAAACTAAAATTATATACAGTGAGATATTGCTCAGTGAGAGTTGTTTTGTTGTAGAGGAATTTTCTTATTATGAAATTGAATCTTTAATAGAAAAAGGCTCATTTTTTCAGCTCTGTGTTTTTAATTTGGTAATGTTACTAACATGAGTATCTTGGTGAGCAGTCACAAGTGACTGCTGCAACTGCATTTACTCCAGTGTGCATGGATACCTTGGTAGGATCTGGGATTTTAAGTGTGAATCCAAGTGCGCATCTCATGGCTGGCAATCCTATTTCTTGCAAGAAGAAATTGGTTTTGGTTCTTAAGCTAGTGACAAAACACGTTAAGTCTTGTGCACTCTTGTCCTAAAATCACCCTTAGTGCATTCTTCTTCAGGATTTTGTTTCCTCCGGGAACTGTCTGAAAATCTATGTGAAAAAACAGTCTTTATGTGGAAGCCAGTGGAATAGCATGGTTTTGCTCATTTGAATAAGTATTTGCTGTCCTTTAAACATCATGTTTCTAATGATAGATGATTAGAAACCATTACCATATTGGTGGTGGCATAGTTAACTTAAAATTCTCACATCAGGCTTCCAAAACATGCTAGTCATGATAGAGATGTTTGTGTTCAGTTTTGGAAGCTGCTGAATAATCTTATCATAAAAACACGTCACAAAATACCAGATAAGGAAACTTGATGTTATGCAGAACTCAGTCTTCCTCAGAGGCGTGAGTGGAAGATGGCTGTTCCAATTTAGGTGTCTGCCTTTCCACTGGAGACCTTACAGATGAGGAAATTGGTTTACGCACAAAGCTTTGGGGAAGGATGCTCTCCCTCCTTGTGCATCTTATTTCTTAGCTGGTATAAGTCCAAGAAAATTATTCTTTGTCTGTTTAGTGTGCTTACTTAAATGGTTCAGACTTCATTCAGATACAGTGTCTATTCTAACATCTTTATTAGCAAAATGACTGTAAAATACCAGTTGAATAGGATAACCTGGTGCATTTCCACATTTCTTTGACAGTTAACCTTAAAACTGTTCTAAGTCTTTACAGCTCCCCAGCAATTCCTTCTTGGAAGGCAGAAAGTTTGGTGCAAACCTAGGCTGTTCTTTATTTTTTTCTGTCTTCTGTTCAATAAGAGCTGCATCCTTTGGCTTGTATTTCTCAGAAGCATGAATTTTTTTTTATAGGAACAATAGACAAGGGGCTGTGTTTTTTCTTACACTGCATTAATTGCATATGTTTTCTAGACAGTACCGTTGCTAATTCAACAACGCACATGTGCAGGTTGCAAAAGCTCTTGTAAAAGAAGAATGATTGAGATTTCACGTTTCTGCAGAAGGAAACACAAAATCTCTGCAATTAGCCCATGTTTGCTCTGCTGTTTTTTTAAAAAAAAAACAAAACTGCAAATGGTTTATGGAAACGCTGAGATTTGTCTATGCATTCATCCTTTAAGGTCAAGAATAGGTCTTAATCCACTGGGGACTTTGCTTACTAGAGGTGTGAATCCTCTGGCCTTCCTGCTCCTGCTGCATATAGCTGTCTGTAATAATGGACAGCTTTCACATCTGGGTTCCAAGGCAGATGGGCAGCTGCTGGGTGACTTCTTTATCACTAAGTAGCTGCTTAAAAAAATACTAATACAGTAGTGCAGTAATTGCAAAATATTTTAGAATTAAAAAAAGGCCATTCCACGTTTTTTCATCGCAAGAAGCTATGAAGTGATCTTCTTTACATAAAAGCACAAGAGAACCTACTGGTGTTGAGAAGTTAGTGCCCAAGCTTTCATGTGTAAACATTATTTACATTCACCTCGCTACTTAGAGTGACTTAGCTTTGCACGTCAAATGGTCCATTGGTAAAGTATAATCCATTCCATTACTTAAGTGGCCTAATCAGACTGCGCCTTCTGGCTTGGAAATATTGCAGTGGTTTGCTTTTGGAGGAGTCCCTTTTCCTTTTTTTTCTTCTTTCTCTTGAATCTTGAAGCAATAATTAAAGGCAAACAGCTGACAGTTGTTTTTTTTCTTCCATCAAAGCATGGAAAAATGTAGCTATCTGCCTTTCTGTGGATTAGAAGGGGAAGGAGGGGAAAGCTATGCTAAATATGTGAGGAATGATGAAGTAAGGCAAGCTGTGCTCCAATTTTCAGTATCGGTAGTATAACTCATTCATCACTATTACAGTTTGCAGCTGGGTGTATTGCAGGGCTCTGACATGAATTCTAGTGGGAGATGGAAACATCATGGTAAGTTGTCTGGCTAGTGTAGTAATGAGGCCTCAGCTGTTACTTCATGTTGTAAATGCTTCTTTGTTGCTATAAGAAAACTAGGATAGTTTTAAGCAAGAAGTTGAATGACTTCTGACTTGGAAAGGTCTAGACAAATGACCTGCACTTTCAATTTTAGTTAGGTTTGTGGGTTGGCTTTTTTTATAGGTTACTGGGAGTGCCATGTACAATGCAACCTCCTTCACGTTTTCTTGAGCGTGTCCTTCAGCCCACCTGAAAGCACCATCTGAGTTTGAAAAGAAAGGGCTGAAGCATTACTGCCCTCCTCCATTGAAATGCTCACTAGTGGTTCAAATACTCCAGCATTTTCATTTTTCTTGTTATCCCATTCTGTTCTGTCTGTACTGCTGCTTGATTGATTTGCTTCCTGCTGCTGCTTCTTCAAGTGTCTCCTTATTGCTCAGTTTGCTCCCCTGCCTGAATATTTAACTTCCTATTTTGAATACCATCCTCTCCTGGTTTCAGCAACCCCTGTGTCCCAGCAGCTCTTGCTATCAGCCTTCTGGATACTGGCAGAAAAAGAACCCAGATCTTGTTAGCACTGTTAGCACTGGAGCTAGGAAATGGTGTGACCATAAGGTATGTGAGTGAGCCCCGCCTCTCATGGGAGAGCATAGTGGTAGAGACATGGCCGCCTTCTTCTCAGCCACTATAGTATGTAGCAGCTTCACTGCTATGCTGTAGGGGTTTTTAGGTTATATGATATATGGTCTTAGAGGAGAGTGAGTCTAAATGGAAAGAGTTCTCAGAAACGTTTCAAGATAAATTTCAATTGCAAGGTTTTATAAAAGTTCATAAATTCCTTCCCTGAAATTTAGAGATTTAACATTTTAGTTGCAGTTTGCGTAGTGTATGTTCAGTTTTGGTAGCTGTGTTGCCAAGAAAATTGCTGTGCTGCTTTTTCAGGGAACCTTTCTGCAGCTAAGCTATTGTAAGTGATTGCTGTCTGTACTAGCTCTCTGCTGGGGGTTCTTGTGGCTTTATAGTGATTCTGAGTAAGATTTAACATAGTAACATTGCCATCTATGGGAGAAGCTATTAAGGTTCTTTCAAAGCATTGCTGAATCCCATGATAAGAGATTTCAACTGGCATACCTTCAACACACCATTTTTTTTCTTAACCTTTTGAATACTAGAAAAAGATGGCTGATGTAGCTTTTGTCAATATAAACATAGGAAATGTTTATTAGGATGGCCTCATTTTACAAAATAGGAGTGGAAAAGATAATTTTTTTTGTCTTGAACCAGTGTAAAGTATGTGCTGTACTAAATCTGCTTCTGCACTGAGCAGTTTGCTGTCTTTCAACACAGTCTCTCCTCCAGTCTAGCACTTGCATGACCAAGAGTATCTACTTCTCCTTTCCCGAAAGCCTCACAGCTTAATCACAGAACAGCTTTCAAAGAGTGTGAAATTCAAGTTTTTCATAACTACTAGTGATAAATTATATCCCCTGTAAAGACACAGAGGGAAAGAGATCAGGATAATTACCTGTGTACCATGGGTAGTGTTCTTGGAGAAGACTCACCTGAAGGAAGAACTTTGGCTTAGGAAGTCGAACAAAATGTCAGGTGGCAAACTTGACTAGGAATCATGTTTTCTCTTTGCATGACACTACTTTCCCTTGATCATTTCATTTTAGACGTTTTGTTTTTCTATCTGTTCTGTTGGTGTCAGAGCAATGCTCCTCTTTTAGAAAGCTTTTAGTTGTATTTGTCTTGGCTTAGGTTTGAGATTAGGTTTGCAAAAACAATAAGCTTGGTTTTTATGATGGTTGTAAATATAGAATTGACTACTCATAAATCTAAGTAAGACTGTAAAATGCAACCTGATTGTAAAAAAAAAAAAAATGAAAGGGATTTTCTAGTTTAAGCATGTGGTCTTCGTTTCACATGTGCTATGTCCCCTACTCCTTGAAAAAGCTCAGCTTGAGCTGTTGTGAATATTTCAGGTCAACAATCCCACCCTTTTACACTAGGTACCCTGTGTGACACACTGCAAAAGCCACCTGCCTGGTACTCACTTGGGAGCAGTAGGTTTGTGAGGAAGGCCCCAGGTGTGATCTAATGACTGCTGACAGAACAGGTTATTAACACTTCTTGAAGCTTGGTGATAGGTTAATGCATACCAGCAGGTGAAGTTGCCTACAGCCTGACATGGGAGTCCTGTGGTGACACTTGTCCTTCATACTCTTCCCCTGTCCTGCTGTGGGGTGCTGAGCTGCCTACCAGCATTAACTTGCAGCAGGAGCCAAGCTTCCATCCATCAGACAGCAGTGGCAGCTTTCGTAGCAGCGTTTATTAACACTTAGCAAAGAGGGTGGGGCGTGGACAGAGTGTGAACTCTTCTCGGTAAGCAGAAAACAGTGGGGGGGCATTCAGTCCTCGATGGAAGGGAAAAAATAATGCCTCCTCTGGGCTGTGCCCTCTTGCTTGCCCCACACTGAGCTTTCAGTCGGGCTCTCTCCTCCTTGCTGCCACCCTGATTCCAAGTGTCTTTGATTTTCTGATACACAGTGGCAAGAGGATATGCAAAGCTGGGGCCTGCCAGCTTGAGCTCTGTTTTTGTGAGCAAGTGTGTTAAATCTCCCTGTTTTGAGAGAATGGAGCTCAAGTTCCACATCCCCTGGTGTATCCTATGCCCCATGTTGTTTTGGTAAGAGCGAGCTCCCTTTGGGGCCATATTGCAAGGGAAGGGAGGAAATTAACCTGTTGCTGTGGATCCCAGGCACAGAAAGGGGGTTGGATGCATGAACATCAGTAAGTGAACGTATGATCAGATATTCCTACGTTTTTGAATGTAAAGCATCCAGCTGAAGTGTGCAGTGAGCTGGGCAATCCTCTGTGTGCTGTTTGCTGTGCATTTTTTTCTGAGACATGATTATTTTCCTGCTCTGGGATTTAGCTGCTCTTAAGGCATGACAATACACAGTATAGGTAATACTAAATCCATCGCCTTTTCCAATTTCTGCCTTAAATCTGATAATATTTGCAGACATTTCTATTGCAGAAAGCTTCATGTCCAGAACATTTGTTTTTCCATTTCATAGAAATATGCATCTGCTGTGCATGTCCTCAGTCATGCCATGACAGACTGAAGCACATCTTGCTCATCTGGAAACTTGCTTAAGTTGGGCAGTTTTTTGTTGCTTTTTTGGATAAGCACCTGCTATTTTATGTACATCTCAAAAATAATGTTAGTAACCATTAACTTACTGCTGCTACAGAACATTTGAACTTGCTTTCTTTCATGTAATGTGCGGCACCAGAGCTTGACAATAGATAAACACCAGGTAATACACACAGTAGTTAGGAAATGCCTCTAATGCTAGAAATGGTTCTTCTGCCACTCTTTACAAGCTTCCTCTAGCTCTGCTTGCCCACGTACATGTTCAGATATGCGTTTGGAAGTTCAGCTGCAGGACCTGGGCTTATGTCTCCTTTATTTTATATAAACATACATATGTATGCACACAGAGAACAAAGAATGCCTTGGTGAAAAATGTTTAACAGTTAAAAATGTGGTTTAAATTGTGTAGCTTTCTATTTCATATGAGTATGTTTCATTCCTATTTGTATAAGCAAAATTTTCAGACTCTTTCATACACAGGTAAATTTGGAATTTAGGGTTACTGAATCTATTTTAACAAATTCTATTATATACCAATGAAAAATTTGCCACAAATATGTGATAAATTAAAAAGGCATTCAAATGGCCAAAGTTAAGACAATAAGAATTCCTGACCCATTCCCAGAACTGGATTCCATCAGTGCTTGCTGAAACAATTTGGCAGCAAAATGCTGCTTACAGGTAACTTTCCAGACCTTTGACAGCTGTGTGCTCTCTTCATCCAAATCCATGAAAAAGACCTGTAATTCACTGGCAGGCTTGTTAAATTGTTCACACGTGTTACTTTGAATATTTGAAAGCTAATATTTGGACACACTATTAGCTTAAGTGATAACACAATCTACAATGCCCAGTATTTCCCATTTGAAAATTTTGCACTCTATTTTCTGTAACTTTTTGCTAGCCTTGAACAGTTCAAACTGAATTTTTCTGTTTTGGATATCTATCTCAAGTGGACGGACATGGATAGGAAAAGGGGCTGAAACTTCTTTGAAGACTAAACAACATCAAGGAACAAAGAAAAAGATATCAGCTTCTTTCTTGTAGTTTAACAGCCTTGTGCTTTGAAGAAATGAGTTGATGCTTAATAGGAAGTTACTTTCATATTAAATATCCTCCTGTTAATATAGAGAGGGTAAAAAAAATCCAAAATGGGTTAAAATTTAAGCCTTTTAAAATCCTATTAAATTGCAACTGAATTAAGAGCAGATACTCACAGAAGTTAAGTGTTGTTAGTTGAGGTATTAGTTGAGGTGGGTGCCCTGGTAATAGGGGATACTGAGAAGGTGAAGATTCTGAATACCGCCTTTGCTTCAGTTTTTAATGCTAAGGCTAGACCTCAGGAATTCCACACCCTGGAGGTAAGAGAAAGAGTCAGGGGAAAGGTAGACTTCCCACTGGTTGAGTAGGATCTAGTCAGAGAGCATCTAGCCAAAATCAACTCACATGAATCCA
Organism: Numida meleagris; assembly: GCF_002078875.1. Classification (NCBI taxonomy): domain Eukaryota; kingdom Metazoa; phylum Chordata; class Aves; order Galliformes; family Numididae; genus Numida; species Numida meleagris. Next base: position 74,204,651 of record NC_034410.1, on the reverse strand, counting down.
TGAGCTCCAACAGGATGCATGCACGTGCTGAGGGAACTGGATTGGTGAACCTCTCTTTCATCTTTGAAAGGTCTTGGCAAACAGGAGAGGGGCCTGAAGGCAGGAGGACAGCCAGTTTCACTTCAGTCTTCAAAAAGGGCAATAAGGAGGATCTGGGAAACTACAGGCTAGTCAGCCTCACCTCTGTCCATGGAAAGCTGATGGAACAACTTGTTCTGGATACTCTCTCCAAGCAATTGGAAGAAAAGGTTATCAGGAGTATTCAGCATGGGTTCACCAAGGGGCCATTATGCTTGACCAACCTGATAGCCTTCCATCACTGGCTGGGTAGATGTGGGGAGAGAGCAGTGGATGTGGTGTATCTTGACTTCAGCAAGGCATTTGACACCATCTCCCACAACATCCTTGTTATGAAACTTAGAAAGTGTGGGATAGATGAATGGACAGCAAGGTGGATTGAGAACTGACTGGCTGACAGAGCTCTGAGGGTTGTCATGAGTGACGCAGAGTCTGGTTGGAAGCCTGTAACTACTGGTGTTCCCCAGCGGTTAGAGCTGTGTCTGGTCTTGTTCAACGCCTTCATCAGCGACCTGGATGAAGGGATAGAGTCCAGCCTCAGCAAGTTTGCTGATGGTACAAAGCTGAGAGGGGTGGCTGACACACTGGAAGGCTATGCTACCATTCAACAAGACTGGGACAGACTTGAGAGTTGGTCAGGGAGGAACTTGATGAGGTTTTAACAAGAGTAATTGTGGAGTCTTGCACTTGGGGAGAAATAACCACATGCATCAGTACAGGATAGGGGATGACCTGCTGGAGAGGAGCTCTGAGGAGAAGGACCTGGGGGTCCTGGTGGATGATAGGTTGGCCATGAGTCAGCAGTCTGCCCTTATGGCTAACAAGGCCAATGGTATCCTGGAGCCCACTTAAACGAGCGTGGCCAACAGGTTGAGGGAAGTGATCCTCCTGCTCTACTCTGCCCTGGTGAAGCCAAATTTTGAATACTGTGTTCAGTTCTGGGCTCCCCAGTTCAAAAAAGACAGGGATCTCCTGGAAGGAGTCCAGCGGAGGGACACACAGGTGATAAAGGGTCTGGAGCATCTGCTGTATGAGGAGAGACTGAGCAACCTGGGTCTGTTCAGCCTAGGGAAAAGAAGACTGAGAAGGGGATCTGATAAATGTTTATAAATATCTAAAGGAAGGTGGGAGGGAAATGGATGAGGCCAGGCTCTTCTTGGTGGTGTGTAGTGATAGGACAAGGAGCAATAGCCTAAAACTTGTACATAGGAGGTTCCATTCAAACATGCGAAAGAGCTTCTTTATGGTAAGGGTGACAGAGCGCTGGAACAGGCTGCCCAGAAAGGTTGTGGAGTCTCCTTCTATGGAGATATTCAAGCCTTGTCTGGATTCCTACCTGTGTGACCTATTGTAGGGTACCTGCTTTAGCAGAGGGTTGGACTTCGATGATCTCTTCGGGTCCCTTCTAACCCCTGTGATTCTGTGATTATTTCATACATCCACAACATAGTTCACTTGATTTTGAATTATTATACTGTATGAAATACACTGAGAATTTGAGCACTGGATTAACAGAAGTTTAGAATGTTGATATGATTATACCTTTTTTTTCTATTGGAAGGTGGGAATAAGTCTACATCAGGGTATAAATACGAATTAATTTTCATGAACAACTTGTATTCTAGAGAGCATAATAGAATATATCTTGTGTTAGATTAAAAACTAAAAAAACCATACCACACAATAAATATACTTCAGAACAGAAAGAAATAGGCAAAAAGTTGAATAACTGCTCTGGAAAGGAATAATGCTCACCCATGTCTGACCTGGTGAGCATCCTGTGGGAAAAAGTCAGTGGGTGTAGTGCAGTGCAATGCAGTACAGTACCATTTATACATATATTTATATGTAGGAAAATGGAAGAATAAGCAAATGAAGATAAATTTTGCATCCACTGCCCAATTAAAATGTTTTTATTAAGTATTTATAAACATTTGTACTGCAGAAATGTAAGTGTATATTGTAGCAAAGCAGAATATTCAAGCCAGACAGGAATTAAAAAAAGAAAATGTTAATGCTGTATCCATTTGCCTCTGAAATTACTAACCATGTTAGACTTGGAACAAGATTCAACTGCAAGTTTAATTTATTTTGAAAATAAAAGTTGAACAAATGTAATAATTGCTGGTAGAGGATTTCAATCAATTGCAAATGATCCTAGCACAGATGCTTCTAATGATGGCAAAATGGGTACTCCATTAATTATAACACACTCTTTTGCCCTCTGTAAACAGGCGGTATTCACAGCATTCCCGCTGCTTCACGTTGTCATGCATGCATACTGATCATTAACATTTAGAAGCAAGCTTTATCATAAGCAGGGTTCTGCTTTGGGTATATGAGATCTGAGTTGCGATTTCTAGAATTTCTCTGCTGCTTAAGATTTATTTGAAGCCTAAATGTAACATTTCTTTATCATGAAAATTAATTTTAGTGTAATAACCAAGCTGATAACATTAACCAAGAATGTGTTTGATTTCAGAGCTGGAGTTTTGACAATGTTTGTGCTGGAAGCAAGCTTCTGTTACCCTGGCTTATGTACTACTGATCTTTGCTTTTCTGTTGTGTCTAAAACACGAAGTTAATGAATTGGTATGGTTTGCTTTGGGAACACCTGAGTCTTTTCAGTTTTTGAGAGAGAAACATTTTTAGATGAAGTACTTTGATTTGCACTGCTAGTAACACATCGAGAAATTTTATCTTGTGGCTCTAGGTTAAATTGATAAACTTTGATTAATGCTGCTTTGATCTTTTTGAGCTAATTATTTTTAGCAAGACAAAGGAATTGTAAAATGTTATTACCATCTTGGATGCCAAAATGTGTGTTCTTTTAATAATTTTTATTTCCTTTATGTTCAGGGTACCTTGTAACACTGGCCCAACATTCTGCATGTTGATATAACTTCAGACACAGCTGGAAAAGGATTGATAAAAGCTCTGTGATGCTGATTTTGTTTGCCTGCCTAAGGGTGCAGGCTAACTATGGAAAACTGTTATTTGTATTTTTTTTTACAGACCTGAAAATTTTTATTATGATAGACAACCCAGGAGTCATGGTAAAACCTGATAAAACGTGGAATGTATCTTTGGGGTTCTAGGTCTAAGACAGGAAGAAGTTGTATATTTCACTGTATCAGCCTTTGCTGTAGTGGAAAACCTTACTACTTTGAGGCCTAGAGAAATGCTGTCAAGGTTAGGATTCCTGAGAATGTTCAATTTTTTATTCATATTATAAAATGGAAGCATGCTAATTGTATTTCCAGGTTTACTATTTTAATAGCCAATGCTTTATTGTAAAGAGAGCTGAAGTAGCTTGTTGAATTCCACCATTATCAATATAAAACAAATGCCACCTTTGTCTGTATTGCAGCCCTTGTTCAAAGTTTCTGTTGGAATTTCCTGGTCCCTGAATCCAGTTTTAGGTGGAGTTCTTGCAATTAAATGGATTTATCTTTAAGGGTACCAGAATATGTTGTCTGAAACTAATGATGAACTACCATCCATAGCAATAGTGCAGATACCTCAGGAGATGAATGTTCCAGGTCGGTGTGCAATGTGGCGTATTCTGAGTGTAACAAAACAGTGCCAATTAGCCGAGCAAGAAGAACAGGAAATTTTACATTAGTTTAATGCTTGCTGGTAATTACTGGATTTGTCTGGAAAAGGGACATTTGGGGAATTTTATCTCCAACCTTCTGGCAGGAGCCACATGGATTTGGTTACTGGGACTGTGTAGAATCCTAGCTCCCAGTGATGACCGATTAAAATTCAAATCATTGATGAAGGGGGCTTATTTTATTACATTGGCACTGAGTGAATGCTGAACACTGCATTTTCTAGCTGCTTTACCGAGCTTGGAAATCTTCCTTTGGGCACTCATAGATGGCAGTAGGATGTGCTCAGCATAAAAAAGTTTTTTCAAAACAAACTGTAGAAGGTAGGGAGCAATTAGAGAGGACACATAAGCTGCTGCTTCTTTTTTTTTTTTAACTTTTTTTCTCATCTAGGCTTTACTGAAGCCTCCTTCAAAGCCATTAGATTCTGGTCTCAGTGGTCCTTTTCAGCATGTCTGTTTAGGTCTCTGAACAAAGCTGGTGTTCAATCTCTAGTGTTACTGATAAAGGCCAATGCCCTCATTGCAATGCCCATGATATTATGCCTATAGATTTTTCTCCTATTGGACTGATATCCCTTTTTCATCTCCTGCAGTTTAAGATGCTCCTTATCTATGCTATTTCCTACTTTTACATTTCTTCTGCTAACAGGCTGTAACCATGTAGCTATGTCTTGTAATCACAAAGGAGATGCTTTATTCTCCACTGTGGTTGACTGGCAATGGCCTCTATCTCTTAGCTAGCAGAAACATGTTTTCTTCTTTCATCTTATTACAGAGGAACTGAGATTCCCATGCTGTGCTATTAACCCTGTCATGAAATTTTGCAAAGGAGTAGTCTCTTTTTCAGGACATCAATACATCTTCACTGCACTGGAAGTTCATCGAAGACTGGGTTGGGATGTAAAACTGTGTGTCACAGATATGAGTCTGCATTGCAGACTGGCAGTTCTGCCCAACCTCATTCTCATCTTTTGCTTTTGATTCTTTGAGTCTGAGAGATGAGGAAAAAATGGCATGTTAAGTTTTTAATGTTCAGTATGTTGTAGAACCATAGGTTCTTGTTGTTTAGTTGTTGTTTTTTTTTTGAAATGTTGTAATTTTAGTATACTTTGGCAAATCTCTTTCAAAACTTCCTACAAACCTTTTAAAATGTGATGAGTATTGTTTGATTTCTTTTGGGAATGCTGTTGGTGTCTAAAGGGGAAAAAAAAGCTAACTACTAGACTGAATGTAGCATGCATTCAGCAGAGATTTTTTTTTAATGAGATCAGTTGTACTTGAGCTAAATCTACTATATCTAAATCAAATGTTAATTGCTTCTATTTAGCAAAACGCAAAGTCAGCTTAGAGTGTGCATCCCAGTGTCTTAAGGGACAGAAGAAAGGGCATGTTTCTGAAACAAGCAGGCATGTGCTAAGAATCTAGTGCACATTTCTTTAGGGGAGATACCCACCAACTTAACGAAACTTCTGTCATTTAACGTGTTTGCTTTTTGTCTTCAGCATTGGTAACGAGAGTGCGAGGGTCTCTGTTCTTGCTTATCATTCACTTTATAGTTCCTTGAGCAGCATTTGCAGCATTTTGATAGACACTGATAGTTACTTTCGGCTGTTAAACTCAACTGAAAAGATGTTATCAAAATAAAAAAAAAAAAACTTCTCAAATCATAAATCTTCACAGTGATATGTTTTAAATGAAAATTTAGGGAAGAAGGGATAATTCAAAAGGAATTTGAGAACTTCAGAGTAATTAAACATTTAGTACTTAGTTTCTAAATTCTCTTTTTTCAATTTTCCCAGTGTAATAACAAGTTTTTATACAAGGAGAGAAACTGTTGTGGCTGAAGACATGGCACCCTGGTGAAAGCACAAATAAAATTCAGTTGCTCTCATTTGGAGAGAGAGTGAACCACTGACATATTTTAGTCTGTACTATGGGATTTGCCTTTTGATGTCTGAATCCTCACACTGAAAAAGAAATAGAAATATGTATATTTTTATTATCAATTCATGCTGCTCTGAGAAGCCGTAAACCTAGAGGTTGGACAGGTCTTGGCTGAAGCCAAGAGAGAGTTGCTGGTCACCTCTGAAGAGCCTGTCAAGGTGCAGATGTTTATGGAAGGATTAGCAGCATTTCAGCAGTAACTACTGAGGAAGCAAATGCTTAACATATCCAAGATGGGAATTTACTACATTTCTACAGCACTATTCAGTGACATCTTACATTTCATGACACGGCTGTAAAAAGTACAACATGGCCCCAGCACCGCTGCATGAAAGGGCAGATGTGGATTCCTGGCAGAACACACTGGCTTTAGCTGTGTTCCATGCTGCTCTTCTGTCTGGATTGACCACCTGGTGGAAGGGGATTTAAAGAACATTTCTCACTTGTATGTCCTCCAAGAATACATAGAAAGAAGAGATTTATTCAGAGGTACTCTTTATTTTGTGTTTTACACTTCCCTACAATGGTCAGGCACAAAAAAAAAGTTAAAGGACTCAAGGTTGTCAACAAATGAGTTTTTGGTACTTGTCTTAAATGATGCTGATCTTGGTGTATTAAAGAAGAAATCAACCCTGTTACTTCCACCCAATAAAAGGAAGGATGTGAGAAACATGCTCATTCTGTACCATTCTTCTGCTAATTAGTGGTTTGAAAGAGCTGTGCATGAAAAGCTCCCCACTGAGCTTACTGAATTTTATGTAACTGTCTTATTATTTGGTATTAGTGTTAAATGCTCGTTTTCTCTCATGCCCCCATACTGATAGATGAAAACCTGCTGTTTGGGCTCTTGCATTGGCTCAATTTTGTCTTCCATTAGCACAAGGTACAAGCTTTCTTAAATGAGCTAAAAGTAAGGAAAATCTGTTCTGCTTGGAAAAGTGCTTGGCACTATTTTGGGATGTATTTTGTGACTTCAGCAACAGTTAACTGAAACTACCGTGCAGTGTTTTAGCTACTTATGGGACTCTTCAAAAAGCAAAATCAATGATGTCATTTCTCCCATCTTCCCTGCTGTTTTGGAGGAGGCATGAGGCAGGGGGATGGGGTGAAATTCTGAGAGTGGTTTCCAAGATAGTTTTGTTAGGGTTAGAGATTGGAGATACTTGAGAGTTTCTCGGCTTTGAAAAATGAGCCTGTTGTTTCGTCTGCAACTTTTCACATGTTTTATATTTCCTAGATATTTACATAGCTTTTGATGTTTATATGTATGGGGGTTGGCTGTTTTAAATATTTAAATTATTATGAAGTAGATAGCTATCTTTAGCTGTGACTTGCTAATTGAATTGTGTGACTAGAATATTTAGCTTGAAATAATTTAAATAGCGCAAGACATATATGGCAATACAGTAGAAAGGCTGAAAAGGCAGAAACATACCTTTGTTTCCGTTCTCCGGATTCTTGTGATATTTTTGGTGCGAGCATTTTGGTTTAACTTGAGCTACAAACCACGTTTGATAAACCTATAGCAGCAAGCTAGAACTGGTAACGTTTTGTGTTGTTGCTATATTTTTTTAATATAAACAGTTGATACTGAAACACTGCCTTTAAAGGAGAACCTGAAGATAGCTTATGTTTATTCTGGGCCCTTGTTTTGTTATGCTAGTATTGGCAATAGGGAGGAGGGGGGGAACATTTCACGCTGCTGAGCATCTACCACTTTTATTCCCAAGGATAACTAGAGATTCTTCATTTACATCCAGGAATCCTACCCTACTTTGCTTAGGTACCACAGGCCATGAGATCTCACGGAGGAGAAAGAATGCTTTCATCCCATCCTCAACTATTCTTGTAGTTGATACTGCGCAGAATGTACCCTAACATCTTTCTCATTCTGGAAGTGCGGCTTCATAGCCACATCCTGAATCAGTTCATATCTGTTTCTTCACGTACCTTTCTGGCATCCTATGCCTTGTCAGCCCCCATCAGCAGATGGATAGTTACTACTTAAAGCCTATGCCTCATGCTGGTAATTCAGAGCCATCTCCTACAAGTCTTCACAACCTTTCCATTTACATCTGCTGCTGACTATATAATTTAAGTGAGCTCTTGACTTCCATCCATCTGTAAAATAACTCTAATTTCACTTCTAATCACTTGAAAGATTTGAATCTGTTTTAGAAAAGGTCTTCCACTTCTGAAACGTTTCCTCACTGCGTCCCACGCAACATCTATGTTGCTGAAAATTGATGATGTTTGCGCTCTGTATCTGTTGTGATCAACGGTGCATCCTAGGTAAAAGGGTTGCATCTGCTCTTGAAACCTTTTACCATTCACCACTTCAAGTGTCCTTCCACATTGTCTCCATCCATCTTCAAAGACTGTTGTTTAATCTCACCACTTGTTACTTCAGCCTTCTCAATTTTCTGTTCCACTCTGATGTTGGTCCTGCCACTGGGCTCCAGCTTTGCGCATTCAGCCCAGGAAATTTCTAGTTTAGACGCAGTGAGTCTCTTGACATTGTTTAGGAAAGGGATTTATTCTGAGAAGCTGTTTAATATTACTGCAGTATAAATGTACAACTTGTCAAGAACTAGTACAGAAAATCTTTCGTGTGAGAAAAATCTTTGTCCTCATGTGGTTACAATACATGCTTTTACATCTTCCCTTCAGTCTCCAGAATCTCTGGGAATTTGATATTGAATAGAATTATAGGATATAAGGACTGCTCTAAAGAGTATTTCTACATTAAAAAGTTTCACTGAGCATGTTCAACTTCTGGTGCATGAGTAAACTCATGAAATGGACCTAAGCACATACTTTTTTTTTTTCAGTAGTCCATTTTTTGGGGAAGAAAATTTCAATTTTTGGTGATGTAGTTGGGAAGTCTGAAAGGAACCAGATATGGTACCCTGATCCTGAAATAAATTTGCAGTGCTGGTGTATGAGGAGGAAAAAAAAACTCCCTAGGGTACTCTCCCTAGTGAGATTCTTGTTAGAGCCTTAGCAATTTGTTCATAAAGCTGAACGACACTTTGTCATATCAGTATAACATTATTTGTCTTTTTCTATAAATTCTTTCCCATCAGCTAGGAAAGCCAACCTGTATCTTATAGCTGAGGTACTGGAATTGATTTGCTTTTGTCATTTTATTTTACAAATGACATCTCATTTCAATTTGAACTTTGAATTTCATTCAACAGTGGAAATAACAGGATCTCATTAAGGTTAAAACTTGTCAGTCCGTAAATGAAATTAAGCTCTGCTATTGTATTATCTGTACCTATGAAAGGGGAAATAATTCACTGCAGTTCTTTCATACGTTGCCATTACTGTTAGTATAGTCTATAAATAGTCTCCATCTGGCATCAGCTATTTTCTCCACTGTCCTGCAATCTGTAAGTCATTTTTCCAGGTGATGTCTATTTTAAATAATATGTAATTTTTGCAATTACATCAATGGCATAGGTACTTCTCTAAATGGATGTTTTAAAAGTAAATGGACCATAATCACATTTTTAGATCCATTTTCCAGTGGCATATGTGTTCACATTTGGACACTAAAAAATATCCCCTCATACTGACAGAGGCTTTGACATGGTAGAATATATAAATCTACAAAGCTATATCATGAAATTTTTAGGACTCTAACCCAGCAGAAAAGGCTGAAAACTAAGGGAGAAATGAGTGCATAGCGGCAGAGGGATTTTTCTTCAGCTGTGACTATTAAGTTTTCCTTTAGGCAGAAATTCCTTAGGCTCAGAATGAACGCAGTGCTCCCCAGACTCCTTCACTATTGAATTTCAGACTCAAGGAAAGCTAACCTTCGCATTTCCCTTTTCTGGGGCTTTCTAGAATTATTATTTTCTGATGTTTGACCCAATTAAAGTGACTTTTTTCACATTTAAAAATCATGCAGTGCTGTTCAGTGTGAAAACCCTGATGCCTTATCTTTGAAGCTTTCCATACTTCACATAATCTGCTGTAATTTAGACTGTCAAGCTGTAGATCCTAAGAGACCATTTTCTCTCTAAAACTATTTAACTCTTTTTGTTCATCCTGTTCAGATTCAGAACCAATTAAGATAAATTTCTGAGACTGCTGGCAGAAGTGTTTAGACCTTAAGGTGAAGGCTTAGCCTCTCCAGTGCTCCTGGCAAGTAACAGAGAAGGAACATGTCTGTCCCATACACAGGAACAGAGGTTTTCAGAGACATTCCGGTTCTCCTGTGCATCCTTAGGTGCTGGCCTGGTTTGAAGTCTGAGCTCTCTGCTCTTTGCTTGGAGAGTGAGCTTTCTGTTTCAGTGGTGAATGTAGAGAAGACCTCTGAGATAAGAAGGGTACCAAGCAGTTTCCAGCTCCCTATGTAAAGTCTGTCTATATAAACTGACTCTGGATGTTGCAATTTTAAAATGTGCTGAATGATTGTGCGGTATGATGATGACAACTTACCAAAATCACATACTTATGATGTTAAAATACGAAAATCTGTTTCTCAACAACTCAGAGTATTTATGTGGACCAAAAATATATATTCTAAAACTAAACTACAACTTGAGATGTTAGATTTCTTAATTTTTCCTCGTTCTGACTGGTGAATTGCTTCATATATAGGATGTTTTCTTGTACTAATAATTCTACAGTATAATTCAGAGAAAGGGGAATTACAAGTGAGTGAAGTTAGAGCAGTCAGCAGTAGCTCTGAAGATAAAGTGGGAAAGGATTCTTTTCCAGATTATCCTACATGCTGAATATGGGCTGTATTACTGATGCCAGGCTTTTGACATCCTTCAAAATTGTTTTGGGAAGTTTAAATTCCTATTGGTATCCTTTTGGGGGAAAGCTGTCAATGAAATTTGAGCTACCAATACAAAATAATGGTATATTTTAACCTGAAAGTCAAATTAATGTCACCACTAAAAGATGAATATGATAATCTTTTCTGTGGCTTGTTTTTTTCAATTGAGGCATTTGTTGCTTAATTACATTGGAATTGAATGTGTAGTTAACTTTCCAAGGTTATTTGCAATATTATTTTTCACCAAGTATCTGGACATTTGGTCACTTAAAACTAGTCTCATAATGTGTTCACATAATGTACCTTTACTCTCCTTTCTCCCTGCCCACCTTCAGTTCTCTGTGCTGTCCAAAATATTCTAGAGTATTGTTCAGAGAAGAAAGACAACTGTGTATGTGTAGACATCAAGATTAACTCATAACTTTCAGATTTAAGGCAGTGCAAGACTGCTGCTCAGCTGTTGGAAACAAAGCTTCCAGTTTGGCATTTCAGCCCAGATTCAGCAGACCTATTTTGCCTTGTTACACTGTTACTGCAACTTTTTAACAATAGTGATGGAGTTACCATAAGATAATTGGTAGGAGTTCGAATAATAAAACCTGTACAATCACAGAAATGTTGAGTTTGGAAGGGATGACTTTGGAGACGTTCAAGGTCAGGCTGGATGAGGCTCTAAGCAACCTGATCTAGATGTAGGTGTCCCTGTTCGTTGCAGGGGCGATGGACTAGATGACCTTTAAGGCTTCTTTCTAATTCAAACAATTCTATAATTCACCTATGCCCACAGCAGCACCAATAAGGTTACTCAGGACCATGTCAAATTGAGTTTTGAGTAATTCCACCTCTCTGGGCAATCTGTAACAGTGTTAAATCACCCTCACAGAAATTTTTAAAATATATTTATCCTGTTTTTCAGTGTGTGCCCCTTGCCTCTTGGCATACTGGATACTGCTGAGAAGACTAGAGCTCTGTCGTCTTTACTTTGCAACCTACTCCAATGGGTATTTATACATGTTAGTAAAATCCCCCTTGAGCCTCCTCTTCTCCAATTCTAGCTCTGTCAGCCTTTCCTCATAGGAGGAGTGATCCTGGCCCCTAATCACCTTTGTGGCTTTTTGCTGGATTCTCCTCAGTATGTCCATATCTCTTCTACTGGGAGGCCCATACCTGGACGCAGCATTTATATCATTCTCACTTTTTGCCTCTTCTGAGAAATAAGTTGAACAGTAATAGGTAACCCCTGGAGGAAAGAGGCTTGATTTCTGTTTAAAAACAAAACATAAATGCTATTTTTGAGCCTAAGAAAAGTATTTGGAAAAGTAGCTTAACTCAAATGATAGCTCAAATGGTTGTTTTTCTTTAGCAGGAATACCTAAACAACTTACTCCAGTCCTTCATGCTGTCAAACAATACCTGGATGAAGCCTGATAAACATGGAAATACTTCAGATATTTTATTTTTAGGAATAACTGTGTTAATTTTAGAAAATATTTTGTGAGACATTTGGAGCAGACGCTGTTGTAAAAAAAAAAAAATCAACAATATAGATTGTGTTCTGCAAGGAGAAAAGAGACATCAACTTGACTTTATTTTTCAAATATATTCTGTATCTGTGGTGTTCTCATGTCAACTGTAATTGCTGGAGGTTTAAGAAGGAAAATATAGGTGATTAGGTGACTGGTGTTGGGTCTAGAGGAGGACAATGATCACAATGATCAGAGGGCTGGAGCACCTCTCCTTGGGGAAAAAAAAGGTTGAGGGAGTTGGACGACTTCATCTTGGAGAAGAGAAGGCTCTGGGCAGTCCCTACTGTGGTTTTCCAGTATTTGAAAGGAGCTTATAATTAGAAGGGAGGCCAACTTTTTACACAATCTGATAGTGATAGGAGAAGGGGGAATGGCTTTAAACTAAAAGAGGGGAAATTTATGTAAGATGTTAGGAGGAAATTTTTTACTCAGATGGTGGTGAAGTGCTGGCACAGGCTGCCCAAAAAGCTGTGGATGCCCCATCCCTGGAGATGTTAAAAGCCAAGCTGGATGGGGCTCCAGGCATTGTAATCCGATGGGTGACAGCCCTGCCCATGGCAGGGGGTTGGAACTGGATAGGCTTTCTTTAAGGTCCCTTTCAACCTAAGCCATTCTATGATTCCTACCAAAGTCCTGTGTGGAAAACCACCCCTTTCATCAGTCTGCACCACCATGATTTAAGTTGGCATTCTGCACTGTCCTTGTGACAGCTATCCTTTCCTCAGCACTCCAGCTTTTGACCTCTGGGCAACTGAAGCCCTGTGCAAACCAAGATGAGTCTGTCCAGATGTGATTGTATTCTTTAATGTGGGAGCAACTCCTTTTCTCCAGCTGTATGTGGTATGGAGCTACAGTTGGGGGAACTATGCACTGGTTGGCTCCTGAGCCATGTGCCATTTTGTTCTCCAGCTTCCAGGCTCACAGGTGTAGTTAGGTGGTGGGCTGATCAACTGCATCCAGTCTGTATTTGAGGAGTTGAAGGGAATGCATGCACCATAGTTTTTGTGGTGTGATTTATCAGATAATTTTTTCTTTTTTTTTTACACAGTTATTGTGATAGCAAAATATTTTTGTGAACTTTCAAGTATGTTCTCGTGTGTTTTTGTTTCTTCTGGTTTTGGTATTTGCCTACAACACAAGGAATGCCATGTGGCTTTTGCATTCATACCACAGTTCTAGTAATCTCAGTCCTGGCACAACACAAAGTTATCTAAACAAACAAAGAAAACCTTTGTATCCTGAGATCAGTTTAGCACAGTTCCTGTAGATCCAGCCAGCTCTCTGTGCATCAGTGTGAGATTTATGACCAGAAGCCTGTCTGAAACATAACAGGACTTGTACTGCAATTGCCACAACCTTTTCCTTACCCATACCAACTTAATGAACTTCAATGTACAGCTGATGGGACGTGACTGGTTTCAAAAACATAAAGCTATGTAGAATACTGTATCCTATAAAAACTTTGAAAACAAGACATATTTTCAACCTTTTTTGGTTGGGGTGAAGTGAACATGTGAAACCCTTTGCACAGGGTTGGTATTTCTATTGGTGATGTCTCACACAACTTGATGGCCTCATTCATGCTATTAGTTAGGTGGAACCTCATAGTAGAGACTAATACTATTCCACTTATGCCCCAACTGGAAATCTGCATCCAACTTGGGACCTAAAACACATGTCCTGTATTATTTGTTGTTAAGACTGTGGAGTTCTCCAGTTGGTTCATATCCTAGTGAAGGATTTTTTTTTCCCCTTATCTTTCATTTTGTGGTCTGGATCACATGGCAGCTGCAATCTTATGATGCTTGTCCCATTATCACTAATTTTTGTGGACAGAGGTGTTTATTCAAATGTAATAGTGTGTGATTGGAAACATGCTGTCTTATTTGCAATAGCTGCTCTTAATCTTGTGAAGTCTAGTGACAAACATGCATAAACAGTTCTGCTTTGTATTCACATATGCCTCAGTACCAGTGTTGTGGGGTCAGGGCAGATCCCTCTGTTCTGATGGTATTTTAAAACTACAAAACCTGACTTTGTGGCTCTGCTGAATCCTTCATATCAGTAAGGCTGAACTCGTTTTGCTCTTTCTTTCAGTCATTATAGAACTGATGCTTTCCCCCATGCCTTCTACCTTCTCTGCCTCCTTCCTCCTGCTCCTTAATTTTGGTCCTCTTGCCCCATTGTTCAGACTCATGTATTCTCCATAGACCAGACTCTGATGTTAGAACTCCTTCCAGTTTCCTGTCAGCTCTTGACCATGAGCCTCACATATGTAAAATAGATTGTCTCATCCTTTTTAGAAAAAATGCCATGTTTCTTTCTTTATTAATGTAACCGAAAAAAAAAAAAGCAGAAAAACCTCCTGTTCTCAGACCAGACTACTTCTCTCTGTTGCTGTTTCCATTATTTTCATTGCTCACCCACCACAAAGATACTGTTCCTATTACTTTTTTCTTTTCCCCCCTTTTCCTGTGCAGGATGCCACAAGGACAGGAAGGAAGGAGAGGGAAAAGAAGTAAAAATACTAATAAATTTCTCTGTAATGCTGTCACCTCCCTTCCAGAATGTTTGTCTGAGTGGGACAACTGCTTTAGAGAAGTGATCCAAAAAAAGTTCAAAGAGTTATGTACACACAGGTCTGAATTAACAAAGTGTCTTATCATGTCTCAGCTTAGACCTGAAATAAGTTGCACTGGAGTCACGAGAACTGTCCATATGTATAAAGTTTGGATAAAGTTCACTCACTGAATTTGGGGTCCAAGTTCTCTTCCCTACTCTATAATACTTTTAAAGTAAAACAATACTCTTTGTAAATTATAGAATGAAAGAACCCAAGAAGGAAATTTAGCAGAAACAATGAGTACTTTATATCTTCCCCCCTCACTTCTCCATTTTAGATTTGGCAGGATCCTTCAGGAATGGGAAACATACCTTAACATTAACTGGCGTACATGAAGTGATTTCTCAAACATTTTTGCTGTTAGTAATCTTTGAGCCAAACTTTTAAATGTCCTTAAACTCATGCATGCACACAGTGTTCATGTCCACCTTCCCAATGTTTATCTTTAAGTGTTTTTAATGAGCCAACAATGCAGACAGGATGCTGCAAGCGAAAAAGAAAAAGCAAAAAAAAAAAAAAAACCCAAACAACCAAAAACCAACAGTATGTATGAATGACTTGGATAACCATGCGGTTGCAAAGATTATTCTTTCTTATATGCCTTTGCTCATGTGAAACTGAAGAACTTCAAAAATGTGGCCTTGAAGGATATTTTTAAAACAGCTATTCAACTTGGACCAGTTCTGTGTGCATAATTATATACATACATGGCCTGATGGTTATCTGGCACAGCTTTTATTGCCAAGGAACACATTCCATTATTCATAACGCACACAAGTCTGCTATGCCTACTTGTTGGAATTAGTGTTGCTGTGGTGCTTGAGAGCCCATGGATGATGAATGCAATGCATTAGTCTCTGCACAACTAGAAACAAGAAGATGTTCCCTGCTCCCATGAACTGATTCACTGATCTCTGAGAGGAGAGACTGGTGAGAGACGGGCTGATTCTGGCCTAGGACATATGCCAGGACTGATTCTGGGGTAAGCTGGGCAAGTTAATTTAGTGTGTATTTGTGTGTAAGCGCTCAAAAAGTACTATCATCTGTACAAGCCATAGAGTAAAAACTGAGCTGAAGTTTTACATCTTTTCATCAAGACACAAGAAAGCTTCCCAAGAGGTGCAATTAAGTGTCTTTTTCTCTTAAGGATAGTCCATTAAAAGCTTAAGGAATTTTCTTCATTTACTTTGGGGACTTGTCTTCACTAACAGCTCATGTGAGGGACACAATGTATTTATTTGTGTAAAAACTTAACAGAACATGGATTTAATTATTTCTCCTAGGCATTTGAGTATTAGGATGTTTCTCAAAAATAATCTGAAAAGTGATAATACAGCATGGTCTCTGGTTGTTTCCACATTGGGTAATTTGGAGGGATGGGTTGTCACGGAACCCCTCAGTGCGTGCGCCTTGACCTCCACATGAAACATTTATTTCACATTTAGAGCTTTTCTAATGCTTTTCTTCCTAGCCCTCTGCAGCATGGAATTTGTGAGATCATGGGCAGAGCTAAAATTTTAACTTCCACTGTGTTAATGCATTCTGGATGGAAGCTAGAGAGTATTTGGCAGACTGACTTTTTAAGGTAACATCATAAACAGCAATGCTTGCTGAAAAATACCATAACATTCACAAGAGTAGGCTGAAGGGGGTGACAGTAGGTGAGTGGAAGGGGAAGGGTTACTCTAATTTCCTCTGTCTGTCAGCAAAGAACAAAGCCCAACCTGCTGAGGAGCTAAGTCCTGCTGCTGCTGTCACTAATTGGAGAGTTACACAGGACCATTCCTAGTCTTGTTGATATCTTTGTCAATGATGGCACAAAGACAATGCTATGCAGTAAATACAGAATATTCGTGTATGAAGTGCTTTAACTTCTCTGATCTTCCCTATGAAACACTAATATATAGATTTGGGATAGTACAAGTGAATCTCATGTTTTCATTTTTTAAAAAGATTTTTAATACTACTGTTCAGAACCTGATTGACAGGTGATTCCCAGAGGCACACAAAACAGACCTCAAGCCTCTCTATGGATTCCTATTGAACCTATTGCTGTGGGCTGCTGCTGATGACCGGATATTAGATCTAATTAGTCACCAGGATCTCTTCTGATTCTATTCCGTTCCTTTCTCTAACATTTTTTTGAATTGAATGCGCCAAGGGGAGAGGAGGAGGAGGGCAGGAGGGACTCTAGGCACAGCAAGAGCAGAGATTCCCCCAGCAGCTCTGAACAGGAGGCCACACTGGAGCAGGACTTGCCCTCAGCTCCTGGGAAGGCCCAGCTGGAGCAGGGTCTGGGGGAGAGGGGGGGGGGCAGGGAAGTGGCAGAGAGGGGCTGTCAGGGACTGACCCCATTTCCTAGCCCCCTGTACTGCTCAGGGTCAGGAGATGAAATGGTTGAGGATGGAGAAGCGAGGGGGGGGGGGGGGGGGGGCGTGTTGAGGTGGGATGACATTTTGGATTTTGTCTTTATTCCTCACCTCCTACTCTATTTTTAGTTGGCAAGAAATTAAACTGGTTTTCCCAAAGTGAAGTCTATTTTGCCCCTGACTTAAACTGTTCAGAGCTGTCCCTGTCTCTGTCTGAACCCATGAGCTTTTCCACCTTATTTTCACCCTTTCCTGCTGAGGAGGGGCAAGTGAGAGTGGCTGGCTGGGGATATGGCACCCAGTTAAGGTCGACCTATTCCATCTGTTCGGACACCAAATAAAAATTTTTCTCTGCTGCACTTCAGTCTACAAAGGTTTTTCACAAATATCAGCGAAGTATAATGCTTTAAATTCACAGTGATGATGATACAGAGTTTAAGAGGTTGTTCATATTGTGAATCCAAACCTTGGTCTTAGTAATAAAAGCCTTTCATAATATTTTAATCTTAGTCACCAAGAGAACTTGCAGGAAAATGCTGTATATGTTAAATGTTTGTTGTGTAGATTTTTCTGTCTGTCAGTATGCAAGATATAGTTTTGAATGAAACATGCAGTGAGATTTTTTTCCTGTTTGTGATAAGATTTTTAAAACTTAAGCTCGATGTGTTCATCAGACCTCCAGCATTATCATGAGTGAGCATACAGATAGATAAAAGGTCTCAGTGCCTATTTCTACTGTACAATAAGGATGAAGAGTGAAGAGGCAGTCTTTGGAGTACTTGAGTCAAGAGGAAAAGTGTGTTCAGGGAGTGTAGCCTACTGCTCTAAAGCAGTGAGGATGGAGGCTGCACAGCCTTTATGGGCAATCTGCACCACTCCTTCAAGTTTGTCACAAAGACCTGGAGGTTCTCTTGTTGCAGGTTTCTGCCCATTGCCTCTTATCCTCACACTGCATCACAGTGAAGAAAGAGCCTGGCTCTGTCGCCTTTGCTCTTCTACCTTCTTGCAGGTACTGAAGACTGCTACTAGGTCTCTCCAGCACTTTCTGCCCTCCAGGATGTAAAAGCCCAGTCCCTCAGCCCTCATCATGGCCCCCAGCCATTCACTGCAGATTACCATGTCTATCCAGGGGCCCAGAATTGGAAACAGCTTTCTAAATGGAATCTCACAATTGATGAGCAGAGGGGAGTAACTCCTCCCCTTGATGTCCTGGCTGTGCCCCTGTGAACACTGCCCAAGGCACTGCTGGCTGTTCTTGCAGCCAGGGCATGCTGCTGGCTCATGCCTAGCTTGTCTTTGCCAACACCCCCAGCTCTCTTCAGGCAGAGCTGCTCTCAGCCAGGCAGGCACCAGCCTGAGTCCTCGCTTACTGCCCGAAGGGAGCACTTGGCAATTGTACTTGCCTTAGTAGGGAGAAATCAATATTCTCCTACTGCAGTTTGCGTGCAATTGCTGTATAACTTCTGTAGTGTTTGCTGATCGTGACTGCATGTGTATTAAAATGCTCTATATGAAACTACAGAGATTTTACAGTGTCATTTTAGCTATGTTGTATTATTTAATTAATGGGGGCTAACCTTCAAAATAAAGATCTAAAAACTTAAAAATCATAGGTGGAATGCAGGAAAGTGAGACAGTGAGGCGAAACTGAATGCAGAAATGCAAATCCAGATTTGCAGCTGATGGTTCATAAGGTCCAGACAAAACAATTGATTTGGAAATGCCAAAGGAAATGGAATTATATTCTTGGCCCATGGTTCATTTTCGCTGATGTGTTTTCAGCTGTTTTATTGAAGAGTGTCTTTCTTGAGCAAAGTGTATCAGTATTCATTGGTTGTCTTTCGTGGTATCCTCAGGTGTATCAAGCTCCAGGAAAGCAATGAGCAGAGACACTAAAGTTCTGTAGAACCTTCATAGATGTGAATCTAGCTTTATCTCTTTCAAAACCACTTCTAAGACCATTTTGTTTGTTAATCAGTCTCCATATCTTATTGAACAGGAACAAAAAGAGGAAGAGGAAATACACAGTACTGCTTTTTGCAAAGCAGACTGTATTTATTTGTTTAAGTGAGACAGAATCTCAATGTCTTCAGCCTTTCTTACAGGCAGATTTAAGCAAACCCTCCAGGCAGGGAGCCAGGCAGAGCACGCATTTTTAGGCACTGACTCAAAGACAGTGTCAAGACGTATTAAGCTGAGTGCCTAGAAATAATACATATGAAATTAAAAATATATATATATACCAAAAGATCATCTTGTGGCAATTGTGGCTGATGATATGATACAGGAAGAAGAGAAATTGAGTTGTAAGCCATGAAAGGGTAATGAAAAATGTTTCAAAACAGTAAGTTAACTGAGCATCCAGGTCTAAGTGCCATCTGATGAATAGTTCTCAGGCAATTCGCAATCATGCATCACCTGGGTTTAGTCTACAAGCAAGCTGATTCAAGCCACCTCCTTCCCATAAAAAGTGCTGTTTCTTAGTTACTTCTTTGCATTGAAAACTTGTTTAAATGTTTGTAGCAGAAAGCTTTATATTACTAGGATGGAACGACTACGCTGGTTCCCCCTTTGTTGAATATATGTATGCACTGCCACACATTAATAAGTTGACACAAAATAGTTTTTATTTATGGGGTGAATAAATGACTTTTTAATCTTGAGCACTGAGATGGGTGCACTGTTTTCCTCCGCTTTGAGAAAAGCAGTAATAATAGGGAAATTTTAACAGTTTTCATGATAAGATGAAATAATTTTCCTACTCAGCATGTTGTCACTGATCATAGAATCATAGAATTGCTCAGGTTGGAAAGAACCTTCAAGATCATCAAGTCCAACCACAACCTAACCATAGTGCTCTAACAACCCACCGCTAAATCATGTCCCCGAGCACCACATATTCTGATGATATTCTGGAACAAAGCAGCACTTATCCCAGCTAAATGCACCTCTCCTCTAAAATACTTTGAAAGGCATACTAAGATTTACAGAGATTAGTCTCAGTAGATGGTGCTGTTGTTTTTCAAACTGCTCTCTAAGATGATATGCAAGTGTTGCCCTTGCAGCAAACGTTCTTCCTCTGGGATGATTTCAGACAGTCTTCCAAAAGTATTGTTTAACTAAGAATGGGTAAAAATGATTTGGTGAGGTGTTATATGGCTGTAAGACAAGTACTAAAAGGAAGGGGGCTGTGGAGTCGGTCATGAGGTTAAGGATGAAAACAACAATGTGCAGGATGTATCAACCACTCCCTTGAGTCAGAAATTAAAACTTCAGGTGTCTACTGAGTAATTAGTTCTTATGGCCTTTAATGACCTGTAAAAGGATGTGACTGTGCCTTATTGGATATTGAGTGAAATGGATATTGAAATTATCTATTTGAACTCTAGGTTAAAAGAAAAAGGAAGTTGCACAAAAGGATTCTGTTATTAAGTGTGTGAAAAGAGCATTGTACTAGACTGCGTTGTGCTAGACTGGGTTATTCCTTTGTCACTTCAGTACCTGACATGCAGGAGTCAAAACAGCAGATTCTCTTTTAGACATGAAAAAAGGCCTGAAATGCTTGTGTCTGCAAGCATGAGAGTTTTTTGTTATCTTTTTATTTATTTTTCCTTAGCTTTTCTTAGAAGCATTTCCTCACTTGGATCTCTGAGTTTCAGTAGTGCAACGAACTGGTGGTACAGCCTGAGATTTGTTCTGGTCACTCCAGTTATGTTTCCCAAAGCTATTTTCAGCTTTTGCATGGTAGGTAGCAATGCCTGGATCCTGCTGGTGCTGAGCCAGCTGGGCTCTTACAGACTGTTTACAGCTGTGAGAGACTGAGGACAGTAAGAAATATTGATGCTTTCCAGAGAGTGGGAGGTGTGGCAGCTCTGAACGCTGGTAAACTAGGGCAGCATTAACCAACAGCCCAGGTCTGGGCAGGTCTTAACCATGTTAAGTAGCCTACAAGATGGATAAACTGAAGGGATTTGGTCTCTTTAATGCACAGCACCATCTTTAAAAAAAACAACAAACAACGATCGTAATTCAAGCAGCAGAATGCTGCCCTGCAACGTGCTTCCAGATGGCAGTACAATCTTCAGGCCAGGATTTCCTTCTGTTTTTTTGTAGGCAACCCCTGCAGCAAAAGTTGAGCTGCAGTGATGATTCAGTGCAGGGTGGGTGGAGAGCCAGGTTCTCAGAGCTCAGACCACAGACACAAAATCATTCATTTTGTCAAAATCCTCCTGGACGTGGGCTTTCCACCCTGGGGAAACCTAGCTGAGACAAGCTGTCCGATATACCTGGTTTATTTGTCAAGAGCATATAATAGTTTTATATCACATGTGTCTTGCTACCAGTCCTAGCCGTTAAAAACTCTTTTTGTGATGTGCTAGTAAACATAATTAATCTCTTCATCATTTTTTTTTAAGGCCAAAGGTGGTCACTGTGTTTCACAGAGAAGACTTCACATAAAACCTTGGGCCTAGCTGGCAGCCTCCATATGCAGGCAGAATTTCCTGCTGTGACAAATAAGAAGTTGCATTCGAGAAGTGATGACATGAGATGATGTTTTGTTCATATTGTGTATTAGCATATAATTTATTCATATGAAACCATAAACAAATGTAGAGGTTGTGGAGACGTATGGACATAGAGTCATGGTATTAACTTGAATGCTTTGTTTCTTAAGTAGCTTACATTTTCATGTAGAAAAGCTGCTTTACAACCTGCTATGATGAAGATTAACTTGTTTAATGTTCATTCCCAGTAGAGCAGTGACTGCAATTTAATCTGAGAGGAATGCAAGAGCATAGTAAGTGTTTTGACTTGATTTCAGTATTGCTGACGATAAGGGACAGAGGCTCTTGAAAAGGAGTCTGAACAGTCAGCTGTTTACATAATACTTAAGTCGCTTTCTTGAACTGCCATCTCATTATCTGCATGTGCACAAGACCATTCCAGTCTGCTCAAAAGTGGTCTTATGAGCCTGAATCCCAGCCTCTAAGCTCTATAAAACATTAAACATGTTCAATTAAGTGGCTGCTGAAATGAGACTAGCCACAAACATTGCAAAATCTGTAATTAGATGATTGTATCTGAACCCGGGTGTAGCAAATCTCAAAGCCTGAAAGTAGACTTTAGGCTATATTACATCCACAAGTCTTATAAGGGGGCCCAGTGACATAAAACACAATTTGCAAGCAAACCAAGTTTGCATATTCTTGGAGCCACTGATAAAGCTGGCAAGCCTCATTTTTTCTGATTGTTTTCTGTAAGACTATTTGTATCTGCCAAGTATATAAAACTGATAAAAAGGAGCCACTCCTCTACCTTAAAACATTTTTTCCCTGTGCCCAACAGGAGCTTTCCAGAGGGAGGGTTTTCTTCCTGGGGCCTCTCATTCTGTTTTAGCTCATCCCTACAGCTTGTGATTGCCCCCTTCAGCCACAGACAGAGGAAATGATAAGGACAGAAGAAACCCCTCCAACTAAAGTCATTTTCATTTCTGTATGCCAAAGGTAGCATGGACTTGCTTCTTCTTCCATTTTAAATCTGTGGAATTGCAGAGTATTTCTGCTGAGCCCTGGGCTTTTTTTGACATAAACTTGTTGTGTCCCAGGCTGGAACTTTCTATTAATGACCAGCCCCATCAAATGTCAGATGAAGGCAATCCCACCCACAGCAGTTACTCTGCCTGAAGGCTGTGACCTTGAAGAGGCAATCAGGAAGAAGAAAATGTATGCTTATGAGAGGACATGCTGCCATTAGGGGCTGCCAGTTGCACAGTGAGAAAGAGTAGCTTTCTACTGTGTTGTTTGCTCCACTGGGACCTATCAGCAAGTGACAGTCTGAGCCCTTCTCTGGGACATGCCACAGAAAGCTTCTGCTTTTTTAATTGGGCGTAGTTGAACTTTTTCTGAGACAGGAGCCCCCACCATCCTATGAAAGTTCTTGTTTTCTACATAAGAAGAAAAAGAAGGCTGGAATACTTCATGAATTTCCACTGAATGAATGGATTAGCCTAGGAGGCCCATGTCATGTTTGTTTGTTCATTATGTTCAGCATGTGATGGTTGTGGTGAGAAGATGATGCTCATTGCTCTCATGAGTGTCCCCCATGGTCACTGCAGGCAATACTGGAACTGACAACTAGACCTGCTTCATCTTGCCTAGCAGGATTTAGGCATATGTGAGTATTTAAAAGCCTAAGGAGCTCTCACGTGAGACAAACAATGGCACTGAGGTATTTTAACCATAATTCCAAAACATTTCACTGAGTTTGGCACTGTGCCCTCTTTTTATTGTGTGGTGTTGTTACAGAGCATGCATTTTTGTGTTTGGCATCTCACCGTAATGAATGAAATTCTGTAAATGATTGAAGGCAACCCTTTCTTGTGCTGCTAGGATGTATTTGTACAAAGATACACAGTGTATGTCTTTCTTTGCCTGAGTATTCTATGTGAGGCTACAGACTTTGTTCTTCCCTCTTCTGTCCTCAAAATACTCTTTCATTCCTTTATTGGAGTTACTTTTAGGGCAATTAGATACTGCACAACTGATTCTTTCTTTCTCTTTTCCCAGAGAAGACGTAAGTAAAGCGATGGAGAAGAGAAGACAAAGTACAGGTATATCCAAGAGGTGACTATAATTGTCAGGCTGAAAATCTATTTTAAATTAGTATCTGAGGCATAATTCATACAGTACCCTCAAAAATCACTGATGCTTATAAAACTAAATGCCTGCTCATATCAGGGCACTTTGGTTTTGCCTTGTTCATTTTTCAAGGCAGGTCGCTGTGCTATCCGTTTGATTATTTTATTTTGGCAGCCAAAGGAAGGACTCATTTGAACTTGAAGAAAACATAAAAGGTGGGAGGAACAAACCTAGGTGTCTCTCTCAAGCAAGCTGAATGTGTTGGGGCAGAGGATAAAGTCATCATTTAGCTTCTGTTGTTCCTTTTGTGCTTACCACAGGGAGGCAGCTGTTGAGTCTGCTTGCCCATACTGTCCCTATGGCGTAACCTGACATTCGCAGGTGTGATCTCTTCAGGCCCCAGCAGGTGATCCATTTTGGTGGCTGATCCATGACAGGCCGCTGTGCAGGTGAGATGATTTAAATCCTGCATTGAAGTGAAGGTATAATTCATGCCATATGTCAGGGCTGTGGGTGGGTGAGGGAACATGGTGGAAGTGGAGAAATAAGCACTGAGTCAGCAGCAGAGATGATTGAAATGTATTCAAAACATATTGCCAAAGATTTTGGTAGCACCTCCAGTATTACTAATGATGAGGTCGAGAGGTTTGGAGTTCCACTGATTGGCAGCTGTGCTTTCAGGAAGGGACATGGGGAGACCTTCTCATCTGTCATGATCTCATTATTCGCAATGGATTCTGACAGCTCCAAGGTTGCTCGTGTATAAATCAGTCAGGCAGAAGAGGAAGCAAATGGTAATTCTATTTTGCAGTGGCACAGGGGAAGAATTGTCATCCCAGAGTCTGAGCGGCGTAGCCCCTACCACTGCCATGTGCTCAGCAAGCAGCTGCCATTCCCAAATCCCTTCTGCCCTCTCTCCCGCATTCTGACTCGCTCTTCTTAGGTCCTCAGTGCATCAGAGCCTTCATTCTCAGAGCTGTCTCTTTCTTCCTGAGCAAGGCTGAGACAGCAGCAGCACTTACCCGTACCTTTTCTGTGGAGTTCAGATGGTAACTGCACTAATTCCCTACATAGGCACAGTTGTGGTTGCTCATTGCTTCCACTCCTCTCCTTCCGCTCCCAGCAAAGCCTCGTGGGGAGGAATCACGCTGGCCTCTGAAGTGGGAGCTTAGATGCAAAAACTAGATAAATTTTTAGAAACAAAATGAATCCCAGAAATCTAGCTCAGGGAGCACTGGGAGTTGGAACCGGGGTTACCAGGATCTCATGACAGGCTCTGCTGCCAACATCTTCACTTGGGTGTCAGCTGGATCCTAAAGCAGACTCGGTTTGCTTTATATTTCTTTAATCGAGCCTGGAAGAAATAATCCAGATATGTATCAACCTCTAAATGTTTTTTCTCATTCACAGCTTGTGAGTGAACTGGATTTGGGTTTCTTGTTTGGATTCAGATACTGCAGTGAGTTAGACATGCCATAAACCGTGTAGACTTTCTGAGGTGACTGCTTCAATTCACTCATCTGGCAATACACGATGCTTCTGCCAGGTCTTTAACCTTGGTTTCAGGGCAGCAGTATCTAACTACATGGAGAGGATAGGCAATACCTTCTCAGAAATTAGGCAGAACTGGAAATCTTTTTTTAACAGATGAATGTGGTATAGGGAAATATAAGAGATGGTAGCAGAGAATTATCTTGGTACCTACAATTACCAAGTGAGGAATAACTTCTCCTAAGAAAAACTGTCCCTCCGGTAGTTTAGAAAATTGACTGCTGAAGATATTGGGGGAGCAGAAATAGCACCAATCAACACGCCAGATTTCCGAACCTTCCTGTAACACAACTTGTTGATTCCCTCTGCAGATTGATTTAAGGTGAAGACAGTGTAGTATGGCAGTTTACTTTGAGTCGTAAAGATGCATAGGGAGCTTCAGGTTGCTGTCTGTGGACAAGGAGCCCGACTCTTCTATGCTGTAATAAGAAAAAGCTATATCTCCTGTAATAATGCTGTAAAGCATAACCTTTTGGATACTGAGGATAGACGTGGTAAGAAAAAAACAGTTCTTCTGGTTGACAGCCTCAGAAACTATGGAGGTGCAGAAAGTATTCTGTTTTGCCGTAGACTGACCCACAAAGAGAGAGCTTGCAATTGTTATACACTCTCTCTCCTTATCTCCTTTTTCCCTTCCTCCCTGTTGTAGTAGGCGTGTTGCGGACCTCGGTTTGTAACGCGGAAAGGCCCTTCCCCATAAGCTTGTTATTGGTTCGCCTGAGAGGCTGAGCCTGTGTCGTGGACACAGGGGATTGGGCTTCTTAGAAGCACAACAATTCCGTGTATGGCCTGTAGGAAGTGACAGGTCAGAAGCGGGAGATTCAATATGATTGGCCAGGAGCACCGCGTGAGCTTCTGGAACAGTCTAGCAAGAAGATAAGAAACACTATATATTTCTTTAGCTTTTACCAATAAACGCCATTTTGCTGCACATCATATTGATGCTGTGTGTGGTATTTGGCCAGGACCGGGTTTAGGTTCCTTTCGTGCAAGAACAATACTAAAAGGGGCCGCCGGAGCTCGGTAACACCTCCCTCTCCCTACCTCTCTCCCTTTCAGCAGCAATTAATCTAGGTATGTTACTCATTGGGATGGTGTTCTGTTTCTTCCTGTTTATAAGCCAAAAGCACCTAACTCTTATCTTTGCTTGCCCTGGAGTTTGTAAGACGCCAGAAAAAATAAGTAGCTTGGTAGCTTCTCTCTTCTTCCTTATTCAGTGAACAAAGAGTGAGAGTTTTTGTCTGCATACACCCCTGTAACTCCATCCTATTACTTCTGTGCAGCTGACAGTTACTGTCTTCTCAGGAAACCAGAGACTTAGCAAATGGAGCTGAGACAACAGACCTGACATCACTTCCTGCCAGTCCAGCTACTTCTCTGACAATTCTGTGTTTGCAATGCTTTTCCATCCACATGAGAAGCCATGGATCTGTTCAGCGTCATCTTCTCTATTAGCCTTTCTCACTTCAACTCGTCACTGCTTACTCTTCGTAGCACCAGATAATGTTCTCCTCTCTCTGTTCCTACTACCAGTCTGCTGCTGCTTGAAGTCATGGGCATTGTGCACCACTCCTTCTCTCTGTTTTTCTCTTGTAACTGTTTGTATCTTTCTCTCTTCTTCACTATGAGGACATTTTCTGTCTTTTCTCAGGCTCTTGTGCTGAGCAGCCGAGGACGCTGCTGTAGAAGACGTATGTGGCTGCAGAAAATGTCTTTCACATCAGCTTTTTTGTAATGAGGTAATCTGCAAGTTGAAATATATATGATGGCTCCTCTGAAAGTAATGACTCCTATTTTACTGCGTTGGCCCACAATGTCAGAGGTGGATGTTGGTGGTATGGCGGTGGAGGTTGAACCTTCCTGCCAATATTTTGTTACATTTTGCTGTTGTGTGACAGATGGCAGCAGAGGGGCAGTCTGACACAATGGTGTCTGACATGGGAGTGCATATGAAGCAAAGGCGTGTCATTGAATTCCTCCATGCAGATCAAATGGCACCCAGTGATGTTCATTGACACTTGATGAATGTTGATGGAGACCAAACAGTGGATGTGAGCACAGTGAGGTGGTGGGTGGTGTGTTGCAGCAGTGGTGACAGCAACAGTGGGTCACCTCTGCTGGTGCAGATTGTTACGAGTTCAGCATGCAGGCTCGTGTTCATGGCTGGTGCAAATGCAGAGCTCATGGTGGTGAATATGTTGAAAAAAATAGTGTTTTGCAGCTGAGAATTTGCTCTACCAAATACTGTTATTCTGTTCCTGTATGTTATCATTTCCATGGAAATAATTAGGAGGTGTTACTTTTGGAGTGACCTACAGATACATATGTATATATACATTTTTACATATACATTTTTATATATTTATCTTTTACAACAATCCTATATATATATAGTATATGTATACTATATATACACAACATATATAAAATGTATATACAACATATATATTTGCAAGATTGTTGGCTGAGGACTACAGTGAAATTAACCCCTGGTATTGTGCTTCCCTGCTTTGCCTAAATACCAGAGGGCAGAGAAACCTAAAGAAGAAGTGTTCTGTCTCCATCCCAGGGATTGATGAGAACACAAGTGGGACCAATGGGCAAGCCTAAAATATATTGGGTTTGCATGTGTTTATTGAGATTGAGAGGAGTTTCTGTTCAACAGGGAGCAGAGAATAGCCACAGAATTATGCAGAACTCCAGGCCAAGTAATCCTGTATGTGCCTGAGGTGAGCACATCCCCTAGCAATGTGGGAGCTGCTTCCAGTGTTGTAGCACAGAAATGGAAAGAGAAATGAAAGGAGCGTGAGATTTATTTATTTGTTTACTTAGGAACTGTTCAGCAAGCTCTGGCAGAGAGAAAACTTCTTACAAGTTACCTGGGAGCTGAGAAACAAAAACAGCTGCTGAAGAATCATCTTTTGGGAGATTCCTGATGGACTGCGTTTAGTTCTCTGTGTTGTCTGCACTTTCTGAAGGGCTGAAATAATAAACTCCCATGTAGAACAGCATGGAGATTATCACTGCTGTTAGAAAGAGGGGTGCATTGATGCATGAGCGGCAGAGGGAGGAAAGTTTACAGCAGCTAGCAGGATGGTGACAAACAGCTACTGACAGGAGAGGATGGCAACCAGTTGGCTTTAGCAGTTCTGTTTAGTAGAAGAAAAAAAACAGTAAGCTGTCAGGTATTTCCCAGCTTTCCCAGTGGAGGGTCAAGATGATATTCTTTAAAAATCTCCTTTACATGTAAAGCACATCCTTTTTGCTCTTGGCTGTGTTCTGACAGGAGGGGCACACACACATAAATTTGCAGTAGTATCTGAGAGCTTCACTTCAAAACTCCCTCACTGCACTGTGAAAGGGAGAAGCTTGCAATGCACATTAAGTCCGTAATGAGAGAGAGGTGTGTTCAGGGGCAACAGGTTGCCCTTGAAGAAATTGCAAAATATTTCTTGAGTCAAGTATGTTTAAGAGTTGTTTCAGTCAGAACCATTTCTACACCAGTGATTCCCAGCAATATTCAGCTCTTCCCATAGCACTGCTTGCTGCTCTATTCTCTCTCTCATCATGACAGCAAACTTCTGAATATTGTCGCTGCCTCTGCCTTTCTCCACTGCTGTCAGTTTGAGATGGTGCCAGTGGAAAGACTTAGATAGCCAGCCAAGCAAAGCACATTAGTTTGGTCTCTCATCTCTAATGTTGGCATTCAAGCAAGAGAGGCTATTTTAATTGGGAGCTGCTATTGTAGATAAAACTATTCTTTCATGGAAAGTTGTGTTAAATTTGAGATTAACGCTGAGATTGATTAAATTTAATCTGGACCCAAATCTAACTTTCTGTCGCTCAACTGCAGATTTCACAAAAGAAAAGAATAAAATATATGTAACAGCTAAAACACGGGATATGTTGATCTCAGCTATCCATTTATAGAATGTTATAGGAAGCCAGTGTGTTTGAAAAGTAAAAAGAGAGAAACAGCCTGGTTTAGAACGTGATAAGTTAACCAAAGAGTTCCTGGTACACTTAAGTTTTGGATGCTAAAGCTTTCTAAACATCATAGAGTACACAGTTTGTCTGCATTACTTGCAGTATCAAATGAAAATATCCAGAGTTGCTATTCTCTTGCTGTTTTTTTCCCTTCCATTATTTCATCATAGATGATTAAAACCTACTGACAGTATCTCCTCTCCCCACTTTTTTTTATTAATTCATGATGAACTCTGTTTTCTGGCTGACATTAGTACCCTGTCATGGTTCAGAACTCTCCCAGTGTTTGGTTGGCTTGTTCCTTGCTTGCTTGAAAAAAAAAAAGTGCTTATATCAGGATTTTTGGAAAGTAACAAACAGTGATGTTGTGGAGCGGGGGAAGATGTTTGGTTTGTTTCTACAGAACTTGAACTTCAAGGTATTTCTGTTGTCCAATATATGACTCTTATTAGGAGAACAGTATGCAAATTGTTCTGGTCTGTCCTTTCCATCTATTCTTTTGTTCTCCCTTTAACACTTATGATTTAAATATGATGTCATGTTCTGTACATACGCTGTGGTCAGATGTCTGGTAGATGTGCTAGAGGGTGCGATATCTTTGAGAAAGCTCTCAAATATTCGTCTGTGATCTACTTTTGTTTCCCCACTTGAGTTTCATGTATATCTCACGGTCACCTGCTGCTTTATGCAAGCCTTGTGTGATTGTTAGGTTTGAAATTAAGGATCCCTTTTCTTTTTTAAAAGTTTCTGTATCTGAAAAAGTCTCACATACTTGTCAGCGATCAATCCTATAAGGATTCATCCTATGTAAGGGGTTAGCTCTCACCTCAGACCACAGTGTTTGAGGATTCAAGCCCTTTGACTAAATATCTTCCTATGGGAACAAGAATGATCTCCTTATTTTCTGAACAACGTGAAAGAATTAAAAAAATAAAGAATACAGCTACCTACAAGCCCAAAGACAAATCTAAATCTTGCCTTTCCCTGTAAGTACATATGTTTGTGTAAGCTTCTAGTGGTTCCAATGACACAAGAAGTCAAATTAGTAATAATTCTGAGTGCAGAGCGAGGCAATATAGTTATCGTCAGAGGCAGATGCAAAATTCTATACTGTTCTCAGTCTCGAAGAGGAGGTTTTTCTCTACCAAAAAAAAAAAAAATACAAAAAACCTGCTTATTGGCAGTTCCATCCGTTAAAATATGTTCTCTCAACAGTGGTATTTGTATATACTAAAAAAGTGACTGCATATATCATTAACTTACACTAATCATGTGCAGTCTAAGAAAGGTTCCAGCAAGCCAACAGAAACTGTGGTTATGATGATCCGTGACTTACTGCAATGATTTACATTTTGGTCTATTGCACATAGTGCCTAACAAGAGATCTCTTGAAGAAATTATGTTCTGAGTAACACTATTTGTATATCAGAGGTTTTTGCTTTGTATAGCATGTAAGAGTTTGGTTTCCAGAAGGAAAAAATAAGGATAGTGGGAAGTCCTGACTACTTTATGACACTGTTCTCTCTTCTGAGTACATCTCAAAATGGTTGAGTGTCCAAACTCCCTATGGATCTGCTGTTGTTTGACACCTAAGTAAGAGCATCTTGCTCTCTGGGTTGCCGACTTAATTTTCAATGCATTATCTGCAGTCAAATTATCTGCCGCATGTTAAGATTGGTATTTGGCTGCATAAGCATCCAGAACATTTTGACTTTCAGTTCTTCAGAGATTCTCTCTGAGAGATGTTCCCATAAGCAGCTACTTTCATACTGGGGTCTTCAAATGGACTTTGTTGAACATCTATCTTCCACACTCTTTCTTCACTTAAAGTAATGCTGTCCCTGTCTTACTGTGTCCAGCTGGCACATGATCAGCAAGCTGATTCCATTTAAAAAATCACTACCCATTGTAGAAGCCAGATGTAGCTGAACAGCAGTGTTTTGCTCATTGTATCACTCTGCTGGCTGAACTATTCAAAGGGCCATTCCTACAAATAGCGTGGTGAGCTCTTTGGTAGAAGTGAGAGAAGATATGAAGCGCTGCATCTGTGATGTGCCTGAAAGCGGGATTATGCTTTGACAGGGCATCTGTCATCCCATGGCTCTAGGATTTGAGATGACTCTTCAAATTACTGTTACTGGAGTCCAGTTAAGCTGCAACAAATTCCAAACCAGTAGCAAAATGAACGAGCTTACAGGCAACCTTGCTGCCCAGCCTCAAGCTTTTGCATACTAATCTGTAACTCAGGAGCAGGCTTTCCTCCTGCAGGATATGGAAAGCTTACTTTTAAAAAGTTCTGAGCAGCCACTGACATAGTGATGAATCCCAAGCTGCACTACTTGCAACTTAGATCTGATAGTGCAAATACCACTTGCATTAGGTACGCCCCTGTGATTTACAAGCACTGTTCATGTTCTAGGAAATGAAAGCTGGAAAGGAGGATGATTGTCACCTGCTTGCAGGAAACATGACTGCTATGTTGTTCTACTTACCCCTTGTCTACCTCAGCTTCCTTAAGTATGCTTTCTAGCTACTTTTTGTACTTTTGTTTTATTGGGAAATAAACATGACTGTATAGATGAATGGATGCGCCTGAATCCTGAGTTCAGGATCAGCTTGAGTCTTGGTAAGAGGCATTCCTGGCTTACTGTAAGCAACTTGGGAAGATGCTCTTAGCTCAGTCTGGATCCCAGCACATCGAAAGTCAAATTGAGTCTGCCTACAAAGACTCAGCGTCAGCTTCTTTGTAAAGCAAAAGCAAAATTTGTAATTGCTTGGCTTTAGCAGGTTTAGTGTTTGTAAGGTGTCTGAGTGCAGTGTATACTGCATCTGGTAGAAAAAAAAATGGCTGTTTTCATACTGTACTTATTTATTTTTTCACTTTGATTACTTTTTTATAGATCATGCAGTTCTTGGTCCTTACTGAGAGAGTGAGATTCCAGAATTTCTTGGTGTAAATAAGTATTGCTTATTTAAGAATCGTATTTCAAGGTTTAGCTTTACCACCAACTACCATATATTTTTCTTTTGGGAATCGAAATTCTTATTAATGTATAGAATGCCTCCTTTGCTTAAAAATGAAATGGTTGTGATCATGAGATAAAACCTGACATGTGGCTTTGAAAATGACTGATAGAAATTGTCGTACTTGAGTACACCGGTATGAAATTGGACCATTTGGAATAATGTATATATTAAATGATAGGCCCACTGAAAAATTGTCATCTGTTATTCTGACAGGTTTTGTGTGTTAGGAAAATGATTAGTGAATGAAGGGAAAGGAAGGTGGCAAAGGTATGTGCTTTCTCCTACTGTACTTAGCTTCTCCACCTTTACATACTGGTGCTGTACATATTCACATATTGATGAGATGGAAAAACCTTCCTTCATTAGTGATGGTCTAATATATACATGGCAGAGAGTGAGCATGCTAGGGATGCCAGTTATGTTGCTTCAGGAAAAAGAAAATGTGATTTCAGAGAGAGCAGAGCAGGAGGACATCAGCATCCATCTGCCTGAGCAGAAAAACGAGACAGCGTTGAGCACAAAGCCATTTGTAACTCTTAATTTTGAGGCTACCAAATGCAGTGGGAAGTTAGCTGCTTTTGATGCAGCAGTCAAAGGGTCAAATTCTTTCCCCTGCTGCTCGAGCGTAGCTCTGTGGCAGTCTGCTGGGCTCCGCCAGTGAAACTGAAGAGGAGGATTTGGCTTGCAGCCTGTTTTTAATCTGCACGTATGGTATCAATTTTGGAAGCATTTTCTGGTTGTCCTCACAGTTATAAAAGGGTAGAAAAATATATTTATTCTCTTTGCCATTTAAAAACCAGGCTTTTGTTAACCCACGTATGTTAATTCACAACCTAAAAAGTGCAATAATTATCTTGATTCTGTGTGTTTTGCCATAGGATTTGTCTTTCTATTTACAGGCATCTCTGCTGTCAGGCCTAAGGGAAAGGTTGCTCCAGCGAAACCAGCTTGCCACAGTGGATCCCAGTTCTCTCATACTTGTATCTGGCACCAAGTCCATTGGAATACTAACCTGCCAGTCCTCCTTCTGATCACAGGCACTGGAGTCTCCAGCCCATTATCCTTCTTTCTCATTTGGCTTTTCCTTAGCATGTTCATACAGTTGTTGTTTAATTGTACGTGAGGACTATCACAGAGCATGGCACATTGGCAAGAATTGTTTATACTTACAACTTGTTAAATGTAAGCGGCTGCCACAGAGGGAACATCTCTTCATGCTCACTAAAATCTTCAGCTTTCATGATGGATAGAACAGAATAGAACAGTTCAGCTGGGAGGGACCTTCAAAGACCATCTTGCCCAACTGCCGGACCTTCAGGGCTGACCAAAAATTAATATTGAAGGAGAAGCTGCCTGAAGCTAGGATCTCAGCTTTGCAGATAGCATTCATATTTTCTGCAGCTTTCAAGGGAACTTAGTATGAGAGACGAACAAGCTCTTCTAGTTGGCTTCTATCTTTCTTCTATCTTTTCTCATCTGGTTCCTAATTTTTATTCTCCCCCAATCATGGAATCGTAGCGGTTGGAAGGGACCTCTGAAGATCACCTAGTCCAACCCGCTGCTAAAGCAGATTCCCTGGAGTCGGTTGCACAGGAAGGCATCCAGGTGGGTTTTCAGTATCTCCAGAGAAGGAGACTCCACAACCTTTCTGGGCAGCTTGTTCCAGTGCTCTGTCATCCTTATAGTAAAGTTCTTTCTCATGTTCAGATTAAACTTCCTGTGTTCCAGTTTACATCCATTGCCCCTTGTCCTGTTACTGGGTACCAGCAAAACAAGCCTGGTCTCATCCACTTTACACCCAACTTTTAGATATTTTATGAGTCTTGATAAGATTCCCCCTCAGTCTTCTCTTCTCCAGGCTGAACAGCCCCAGTCCCCTCAGCCTTTCCTCATAATGGAGATGCTTCAGGCCCCTTGTCATCTTTCCAGCCCTCTGCTAGACTTGCTTCCTCCATTGTCTTTCTGCCTCCTTTTTGCACTCCCCTCCTTTTCTACTCCTTTCATCTAACCTGGTCTTTGTTCAGCACCCAAGGTCAAAACTCCCATGTGGCTCCCACGTGACCTATTGCTTCTTGTGTCTTTTAATAGGCCTAAGCTCTTCACTAGCATGAGTTACTTCAATAAGCCATAGAATTGTGGAATGATTTGGGTTGGAAGGGACCTTTAAGATCATCTGGTTCCAACCCCACTGCTATAGGCACGGACACCTCCCTCTAGACCAGGTTGCTTAAAGCCCCATCCAGCCTGGCCTTGAATGCCTCCAGGGAGAGGGCATCCACAACCTCTCTGGGCAACTTGCTCCAGGGTCTCACCACCCTCACAGTAAGGAATTTCTTCCTGATATCTAGTCTAAATTTACCTTCTTCCAGTTTAAAACTATTTCCCCTCGTCCTGTCGCTAATGAAATAAGATGCAATAAGATTATATAAATAATAATAAATAATAAATGCAATGAGATTATTATTTAAGAAGCAGCTGAACAATAGTGACAAGCTGAATATGATAACTTAGCTTTAGTTATGCTAATAGTTAGCTTTAGTTATGCTAATAGGAAGTAAGATGACTGGAAAACATACTAAGTGAGAAAACTCTGAGGTAGGGAAATGAGCCAGCATTGCTAGGTGCAGGGTCATAAAGACAGCCCAATCAGATCCAGCCAGCAGATACACCTACTGACTTGAATTTCTGCTGGCAGCCATCTATGTGTTCCAGTGCTATTATTGTAGATTAACAGATCACTGAAGTTCTCGTTATTTCCAGCAAATTGGCACTGTAATTGCTTCTAGCAATTTCGCTAGATCCGCAGACAATGTATTATTAGTAGTTAATTATGATTAACATAGGAAGCAAAGCTGGAAGTTGCTGATGATTTCTGGACCACAGTGCTGCTCTGGTACGTTGCAGAATACGTGTCATCTGTGTCATGCTGTTTTAGATTTGTCTCTTATGGAAAACTGATTACTAACTGCTGAATGAACCAAAATTACCTGCTAACATACTTCTCACATAAAGAAACTTTAACACCTCTAGTTCATTGCATCTGTGTCTCTATTTCAAGAACTGAGGATGCCTGAAACAGGGTCTTTTTAAAAAATAAAAGAAAATTTGGGACTATTGAGAATCGTCACGTGAATGTGAACATCATGGCCTTAACTTCATTTGGCTGTTTTGAACTTCAAAAATGAGAGAAGTCTTATTTTGGAAATACGTTCCCAATTTTCAACATGTTTTGGAAACCAGCTCATGTTCTTTACTTTTTACCTGAAACATTCAGCTTTTTTAATGACCAAGTCAGATAAACAACTGGCAGAATACAGGTTTCTTTATCCATCAAGCTGATTCTGACTGTCTTACTATCAAACACTATGACAATTCCAGTTCTTTTATGTCTTCGGCTTTGCAGTCTGACTAGTTTCATCGTGACTGTAAGTATGAGGCCACTGCCATCGTTTTCATGTTTAAATTCTAATAGTGGTAGCAACAGTGGGAAATTACTGCAAATTATGCCACTGAACATAAGCATACCAGATGCCTTGGGTGTCTGGATTTTATCACTGCACCGTGAGACATGCTCTACCCATTGTGTACATCACAAATTTAATGTGCATGACCCAGTAGACAATAATTGCTGAGTATCACTGAGATGGGTTTATGGTATGTCCAGAACCTCAGGCTGTGTTGTACTGTACGAGACTGCCAGTTCTTAAACAATGATGTGCTAAGTCTCTGCATAACTCTTGCGCTGCTGGTGGGTTAAACAAGGCTACTGAAAAGTTTTCCTGAGGTTTAAGGATTTTTATGCAGGGAAAACTATGGAGCAGCTCTCCTACAAAGACAGGCTGAGTGAGCTGGGCTTGTTCAGCTTGGAGAAGATAAGGCTGCAGGGAGTCCTCACTGAGGCCTTGCAGTACTTGAAGAGAGCTTATAAACGGGATGGAAATAAATTTCTTACACAGATAGACAAGACAAGAGGGAATGGTTTTAAACTAAAAGAGAGAAGGTTTCGATTGGACGTCAGGGGAAATTTTTCACTGAGATTGTGGTGAGGCGCTGGCACAGGCTGCCCAAAAAGTTATGGGTGCCCCATTCCTGGAGGCGCTCAAGGCCAGGTTGGATGGGGCCCTGGGCAGCCTGAGCTGGCGGGTGGCAGCCCTGCCCATGGCACAGGGCTGGGGCTGGGTGGACTTTGAGGTCCCTTCCAACCCAAACCGTTTTGTGATTCTGTGATTCTATGAAAAAACTGTTCCAAGGCCAATCAAAATGTAAAGAAACCCATAGAAAATAAACTTAGTTAATGGCTTCACATTTTCAAGACCAGATTAATCAGGCAAAAATTCTTTAAATGAATCTGTCTAATGAAAATGACATTTCTGTACACAGTATGCTTTAATCTCTTTCTTTCCTGCACCATCAAATAGATTATGAAGAAGCTCACAATTACACTAACCAGTCATGGTTGTTTGGTTGTACTGAGCTTTTGTTCCAGCCATGGAATTCATTAAAACTGTATGTTCTGTGTATTGCCAGCAGTCCACCAGTGCCTGCTTGAGTCAGGTTCCTGACCTTCATTTTCTCTCTCCAAGTCTGCTGGATTGGAAGCTGTTCAAATATCTACAATAACTTATATATTTAACATTGCATAAATATCTAACATTATTTTTCTTATAGCTGAGAATACCTTCACAGGAGTTCTCAGTTGTCTTCTTAGGTAATTATCAGCTAGCTTATTTTACATACATTCAGTTGATTAATTGTAAATAACCACTGAAGAAATGAACAACCACATGAAATGAAAAGATTTTCCCCTCGATTAAAGAAAATTTAAATGTATTTGGAAACCTCTATAGGATTTGAGGTAAGCTTTTTCTATGATGGGATGTCTTAGGGGTCATCTCAAGAAACTACTCCATTGTGTATGTTCACAGTGAATTACATAGATGGTTTGTAAGTTTCTAGTCAATGTTCCAATGCTTTTATAGGTATAATTTAGGTTAAATTTTTTACAGTATTATTCCCTCGCAATGATATGTGTCCTTACACACTGCTCAAGTTGGAAAATACTAATCAATCCACAGAGGTCCAGCTCAGCACGTCTGTAACCTCTGTGCTTAGGAACTGTATTTCACCCCTATTTTGCTTTTGGCTCCGACTGTAAGCACCTTGGTCTGTACACACCTAAGTATCAGGCCAACTCCTATGTTACGGTCCCTATCTAGAATCAAGTAATTGTACCTTCTTTGCCTGCCTGCCATGAGCAACTTGTCTTTGCGGATATTTTCAGAACAGACCTACCTTGTGAGGGTCTACAAATGTAGACAGTGGCTGCTGTTCTCTCCATTTTGAGCAGGAAAGAGCAGCGAGATAGTGACTACAACATTTCTTCTCTTGAGAAGTGGAAGACTGAGATTCAACGCTTGTCTTGGTCTGACTCATGTGTTTCCCGAGTAACCTGCCAATTGCTTTATCAGTCAGGTGTGCTGCAGAGTTAAACTTCTGGCATCTTTGGTCATGTCTGCCACACAGAACACCAAATAATCTGAGCTGCAGGTCAAGAGGTAGGCACAGCCACCTGTGAATGGGGTGGGCATTCACTTCAGTGAGTGGAGTCATGCATTCAACTTCATGTTCCTGGAACCACTTTGTATTTTTCCTCGTGTTCCATCTCTGCTATTCTGCTGCTGCTTAGGCACTTCTTTCAGGAGAGACCTGAAATCTGGTTCCCAAGGAGAGGCTCAGCCATCTGCTTCTAATGTCAAGCCATCTGAACAGCAGAGAGCAAACAACTTGACCTCTGCCTCCCACTCCCTCTCTTCATTCATTGCTTTCATGAGTACTCCTTTTATCAGGTAGTTTTAAATGACTTCAACTCCATGTCTGGCTTTAAGCAGCTTCTGACTTAGAGACTGACTAGTTTGGATTCCACTGTCAGCTCTGTAACTCTTGCAGTGTGCTGTAAAAGGAGCCCTAACATCTGAGTTAGATTTTGGATCCCTCCCTGATAGCCAGGCACCCACAAGTTAGGGACTGTGGTGTTCAGCTCTGTGGCATTTACGTTGTTTTTGGTTTCACCCTTTGTGTCTGTTGCAGTAAGGTCTTCCAGGTAGTTCTTGTCTTGTGGGCTATCCTATGGGAACACGAACACGCTCTCAAAAAGCAGGTAAGCAGAGGATGATTTGAGTTTTGAGACTGTTCAGCAGTGCTTCAAGAGTACAGAATTCTACTTGGTAATTTAAACTTTGCATTAATAATGGTCTATTGCCCTGACTTTTTTAGAGGCTTACTTCTTCTTCTTCTGGAAGAGAAACTCAGTACAATCGGAAGAAACAGATACATCAGATCATCTCCTTCAGACCTGTGATACAAATTGTGATGCAGTTCTGCTGTGCCTCTTCACTCCCCTGTGCCTTCTGCATTGCAGGCGCATGGGAGGGGTCAGGCAGAGCCAACAGCCTTTACACTGAAATTCTACGATTATAGTAACTTTACTTTGGAAGAAGATTATGACTGGTGCCTTTCCTTTCCCAGTGTACCTTTGTTATTTTCTTCATGCCCAATGCCATTTTCCAAATAAATCTTTTTCCCTTCCTTTTCATCAATCTTTATGTAAAACCATGTTCTTACATCTCTGAGGATGCATGCGCTAGTGATAATCATGCACAAAATGTTTCATACAGCCATACTGTAAAGTGACTGGGTAGTATGCATGTCAGAAAGGCACTGACAAGTATAAGCTTTCACCTATTTGTCTGCACAAGGTTATGGAATAAGCCAGATGTGACTCAAGATATTAGTTACCTCATTAAAGGTAATTGAAGGAGAATCTGGTGTTTCAGTGTTAAAGATCTACAAAAAAATACAGTTTTTATAATAGCAATTGGAACGGCAAGTAAATTTCAAATTAAAAAGTAAGAATGCTGCTGAAAGGTTATCTGCATGCAGTATGATTTGGTTGAGTTTCTTTACTGGCTAAGCAATCCACTGCTGCAGGGCTTGGAAATGAAACCAGGGGAACAACTCCTCCAGACTTTTAGCATTGCTGTTAACTACCTTGGAGCACTGAGTTCAGGATGTGTCGCCACCTCTAGAGCCCACCCCTGCTGACTCTCGGAATCGCAGACGCAGACCTGCAGCCAGCTGAGCTGGGGGCGGTTGTGTGCCCTTCTCTGCTGGGAAGGGCTGCAGCCCCCTTATACAGCGTGCCTGTGCACAGGCTTTTGCTGTGCAAAGTGAAATCTGCCATGACAAAGATTTTATCAGGCTGCTAAGCCTTGTGTTCCTTAAGCGTGCTCACTGATGAGACGTAAATACCCTCCAAGCTAGTTGCGTGGTGTGAGTGCTATAGTTATGGTGGTCAGATTTCTGTTGAAAGTACTGTGTAAAAGAGCCGAGAAATGTGAAACAGATGAAAAAGTTGTAAACCAGAGATGAGGTATAATGTCTGATCTCACGATAACTTCAGAAATTGTCAGTGCCATGAAGTGAATGTGCTATTTTATGGCTGTAGAAGAAAGCATAAATGCGAAATGGGTTTTCTATTTTTTTCTCTATTCAGTTAATGAGAATTTGACCAGGGTCTATCCATTTCAGGTTATACTGACTTGCTATTTTCTCTCATTTTGGGAAATGATTGAGATATTTCATGTAATGCCTTTTGCAATATAAAACATACATCTAGTTTAGCTCCTTGTTGGGTCATTACACCCCTTGTGGCAATATAGTTGCTGCTTTACGCTGAAGCAGATGAGTTTTCTGCTTTGGCCACATCTCAATCCCTCTGCCCCTTGGCTCAACATACTCTCTGCAGCACTCCCTCCTATGGGAAGTCCTCCTTCTGCACTGCACCACCTCAGAGATCAACCGGTCTCTCCCTCCTCCTGAGGGCAGGAAGAACGGCTCTGTTACCTAAGAGGGTGATGGGAATGGAGGGCTTCAGCCTCCCAGTATTCCTTCTCTTTGTAACCAGGGAAAGAAAGAAGACCCTACAATCATCAGGGATTTATGGCGGAGCTCTAGGTCTCAAATATTTCCCTGTGCAGACAAGAAGAAAACATGCAGATAAAAGGTGTGATGGTAAAACTCACACTTCACTCTGTTAATGCCATTTATTCCTAGCATTGTAATCTTCTCTTTCCCATTTTACCTTCTTCCTATCGCTCCCCCTGTCAGCTGTGAACCACACAGGCAACCTATTTGAGAAGCTGGGCTTTGTCATTTCATTGAGTGTGTGCCACAGCTGGAATCACAGCTTCTGCCAACATTTCATTGTCTCAATTACTGCAGCAAAATGACTGGAGCCACATTAGGTCAAATGATCCAATCCAGGTACCAGGGTGCTGTTTTCAGTTTTGAGAGAACCAAGGCCAATTATGACAAAATATATTGTAATGGGGACTTCTGAATTGCTTATAGATGGGCCAGTAGTACCCAAACCAACAAGAGGAGTTGCCATGAGGGACATCTTAAATTGGGTAGATAATTGCTCAAAAGGTAATTAAAATTATTAGCAAAATAAAGTTTTGAAAGTATATTGCTTTCAGTAGTGCTTTTTCCTAGCTCTGTTTGCTTGCACTGTAAGGTGTAATGAGAAATACATATCTTAAAACACAGGTCCATCTGCATCTTCATAAAAAGCAACTAATGTGAAAAAAACAGTAACCTTGCTCTAAGTTTTTTGTGTGTATGTGTGTGTGTGTGTGTGTGTGTGTGTGTGTGTGTGTTGTTTAAAGCCCTACATAAATCAGGAGGAGGCCCACAGAGGGAAGACTGTTTGGTTTCAGGGACTGGTCTTGATTTTCTGCTTAGGATAATCAAGATCAGGAATCCATCTCTAATTAAAGGCAAACAAAAAAATGCAAGATTTTCACATACATTCTTTTCATACTCATAGTTTAACGTGTTATGTATACTGTATTCTTTTCCTTTAATTCAACTCTCAAATTATGTGCAGACAGCTTCAGCTGCAGGGAAAGGTGGGAGTATGCAGAATATCTAGAATTTAACTGTTTCACTCCTACTACTAAAAGACCTGTTTCTTTATCAGAGGTATTCAGTAGAAATGTGGTTTCTATTATCAACAAAAAATCTCAGTGGTTCTGTGTGATTCTGGTTTTGTTGTTTTTCTTGTTTGTTTTTGGCTTGTGTTTTTTTTTCATTGTTCATTTGTTTTTAATGAGTCCATCCTAGTGAAAATGTTGGTCTGACTATTTTGAAGAAAGATATGCTTGTAGTTTCAATAAACACAGTGCTTTTTCCTTGTCTGCTTCTACTGTAGTTCGGGTTCATTTTTCAGTGATTTTTCCATGGAAATGTCATTCAAGTGAATGAAATTTGAGCAGGATGTGGGTTTTGTCACTTTGATGGTGATGTAGTTTCCCAGATGCAAGTTTTTCATTAAGAAATTAATACTGGCAGATTGGGTATTATAGTAAACTGAACAAGCCCGAGCATGCGGTAGGACCACATCATTTTGCTTGGTGATGTTCAAGTTCTCCACTCTCCCTGCACAGCGCAGTCTGGGGTTGATTTACATAAATTCTTAGATTTCTTGCAGCAGCACCCCATAAGTTGAATTATTCCTCATGCTTTTGGCTCCCTTTCTGAGACACATTGCTGACACTTCCATCACTGAGTCAGTATAGCCCAATCAGTCAATGTCTGATGTCTAGTTTTTAATAGAGGAAAAGGTTTCTGATGATAGATGTGGTTGCATTTAATTCTGTAGCAGTAAGATGGATGAACAATAAAGTTTGGCTTAGATAGTTCCACTCTGAGATCCTCTTCACCTAACACCCAGAGAACGCTTACTCTCACAGCTTGACTTGGTCTACTAAATGTGCTTTCCATAACTGAAGGTCTGTGTGTTGAACTGGATGCTGAGAGCCAGCACAGCTTTCATGAGGCCAGTTGTCCAGAGTGCTTCAGATCTTAAGCTCTGAGGAGAGGCGTGGCTCGGGGTAATTCCCAGTCAAGCTGAAGATTCAACATCTCCACCAAAGCAGCCTCTCAGAAAACAAACAAAAAACATTAAGAACAATTTTCTAAGCAAAAGAGTGAATGTCCTCCTCCTTCCCTGTATGAGGAGCATTTTTTGATAATAACTTATTATTTCTGTGGGCTGTTGGTGCACTAATTAGAGGTGTTCTGTAAGACCTTTAAATTGGTGTGGGTATTTGGGTGTATGTATATTTAACAAGTTTGTTTAAAAAAATAAAAAACACACTGCTCACTTGGTGAGTCAGCAGTGCATCCTTGGCTCTGCTTTTGTTCTTCTGCTCATACAGACTTCACCATTTGCTCCTCTGAAAAAGCGCACAGTGAGAGAAGGCTGAAAATGGAGAACTGGCAGCTAGAACGATGATAATTCGTAAGGACAGCACTGCAGAGGGGAGTTTGTAAAACAGAACAAACCGCCTATTCTTTCTGAAATGCTATGGAATTGCACCTCCTCCACAAGGAGACCAAGCGCCCTTTGCTTTCTGGTTGTCCCCAGCCCTGCAACACCATGGCACACACCTCCTGGTGCTTAGGTTCACTGAGCTACTGCCACTTACAGCACTGCCTGCGTTCTGCGCTGACAGCCCATGGCCTACCCTGTGGTCAGGGGTCGACCTTCCTGCAGAGCAGCTCCTACACTGCCACAGTGATGGCAGAGCCAGGTGGTAGAGGCACGGGGGGAGGGACCTCACGGGTACCTCGGCCTGCATGGGTGTGCTCACCTGTGGGCCTAAAGCCAGCCGGGTACAAGCCAACAGGGTGACATATGCTGCCAGCTTTACTGGGAATGAATACTGATTGTGATTGGTTTTTTGGAGGAGCATTTTGTAGCCAATGTTTCTGACTGCAATATTTGGATAAGAAATTAAATTGGCAAGCAGCTAGAATTGAGATTCTCAAGGAGTTTCGCTTCTCTAAATTGTCTCTAAGGAAGTTTCTGGTTTAGGTACTTGAGGGAAAAAAAAGCTTTGAATGATTAACTTGTTACAATTTTTCATATAAATTATCCTATTAATATGCCATAGTTGTTCCTGTCCTCCAGACAGCCATGGGCCATGCCCAAGGACCCTCGCTGTCCCAGTGCCATTGTGCCAGACACTGGGTTTGGGCATTCAGGCCCTCCATGTGTGATCTGCAGCCAGACTGATGTGAGGGAAACAGCTTGTCTGCTCCCAGGGCTCCTTGCTGCTGGTTGCTTCATTCGGCCAATTTGCTCAGGTAACTGGGATCACAGTTTAGCCTTAAGTATCCAATCAGTCAAAAACTGCCAACCATTTCCATATAAGAAAGAAGCAGTTAAGTATGAGCTCTGTAATCCGGAGGGCAGGCAAACATGGTGTTTTGGACACAATCACGCACAGGATGCACATTGCCCTATACA
This sequence comes from Numida meleagris, assembly GCF_002078875.1. NCBI lineage: Eukaryota > Metazoa > Chordata > Aves > Galliformes > Numididae > Numida > Numida meleagris. The sequence continues at coordinate 74,161,123 of NC_034410.1, read as the reverse complement.
ACGGGTCTCCATTCTCTGACCTGCGTTTTACTGAAGTGTAAGAAGGAAAGAAAAAGTTGTGGCACTTTCAAACTCTGTAAAATTTCAGACTGTGCATAAGGTAAAGAAAAAATAAAAGTGAATTGCGTGCAATTTTGAGCCATCTGCTAACTGACTATAAATCTACAACAGCCAATTTATCACTTCCACCAGGACTGCAGCAATTTAAGCAGGCAAGGGAGTGCAGTTGCCTGTAGCAGTGCCTATAGACAAGTCAAGAGTCAAATGTAAATCAAGAATGTCAGGCTGCTGCATAAGGGCAGAGCCCACGCTTGGGGACAAGAAGGAGTGGTGCCTGTGTGAGAAGGGTTCTTCTGTGGGAAGGTATTCACTTGGGTGCTCAGGGGAAACCTTATTGCTCTCTACAACTCTCTGAAAGGAGGTGGGGACAAGCCAGAGTTTGGTATCTTCTCCCAGGTAACCTGTGACAGGACAAAAGGTAATGGCTTGAAGGTGTGTTTGGGATTGGGGGGAGTTCAGGTTGGATATTAGGAAAAGTTTATTCTCGGAAAGAGTGGTGAGGCACTGGCACAGGCTGCCCAGGAAGGTGGTGGAGTCACCATCCCTGGAGGTGTTCAAGAAACATGGAGATGTGGCACTGAGGGACATGGTTAGTGGGCATCGTGAGAATAGGCTGATGGTTGGGTGTGATGATCTTAGTGGTCTTTTCCAACCTAAATGATTCTATGGTTCTAGCTGCTGCACTTTGGGACACTTATAGACTAAGACCACTGGGGAGGATGAGGAGGACTCTTAACAACATTTCTCACAATCAAGAACTAAATGAAGTGGATTTGTTTCATCTCAAAAGTGAGAAGGCTGAGGGGAGGTCTGTTAACTGGGCTAGATACGTGGTTGCTTACATGTCTGCAGTGAATGCAGCAAGGTGTAGCAAGGAAGGTTCAAGTTTGATATTTCAAAAGACTTGATCTTGACAAGTGTATGGACATCCTGGATAAGTTGTTTTCATCACGTAAAGTCCTTGCAACTGAATAGAAAAGCAGGGTCAGGAACAGTTTACATATTCCCTGCTTTTGTAGGTGATCTAATGAGCTGGTTAACAACCTTGAGTTTTCTGTTGGGAGATGATTTAAGGTCCTCTTTTTCTGTACCTGAATAATATGAAAAGTTATGGGTTTTTCTTCTTCTTCTTCTTCTTCTTTTTTTTTTTTTACTCTCAGAACCTTGTAGTGAAATATTAAGCTGTATTAGATACACTTTGCGTATTTTATGTGGTTTACTGATGGGGCTCAGTAGGTCAGGCTGGTGGTTGGACTTGGTGATCTTGAAGGTCTTTTCCAACCTAGATGATTCTGTGATTGTATAATGCAATGGAATTGCCTAAAAACAATATATTTATTTAAACCAGCAGTCCCACTGTAATTTGTTAACTGGGCAATGTCGTTTTATGCGACATTCTAAATTTTAGAAGAATTTTATATTTTATCTAAAGACACAAAATTACATATTTTTAACATCTTCAAAAAGGCTTGGAGCAGACAGCTCTAGTAAGTATGTCTCTAGGTGCAGGGGTAGCTTTTCAGGGCATGCCAGTCCTGAGATAGCTTGTGAGATCAGTCACTTTGCCTCCACCAACTTGTCTGAACTTACAGAGAGCACTCGACACACAAGTCTGAACATTTATGGTCCCTTGTGCTTTTCTAATTGTTTCAATTCAGACATGTGCTTTTATTTTTCAAGGCAAAAGAGCACACATACTTCGAATTAATAAGGATGCAATAATAAAGCTGAATCGCACTGCTCTGATAAACATGGGGTACAAGTGTGCAAGGTTAAGAGTCCTGGGGTGTTTGGAGAGCACTGATTTACAAAACTGCAGGGGCCTCGCTGTAGGCTGATAACTCAGGGTGCCAGGTCAGTGGTGAGATATCTTCTTTAAGTGTAAGCCAAAATTTGTTGGCAGGCAGGAGAGAAGTGGATAGAGGATTCAAAGGTCAGATGTTGTTCCAAGTTTGTCACAAGAATGCATTAGGGAACAACAGCATGGGGGTGGACAGAGCTGAGACACCAGATTTAAGCAGGAGACTGGTGCCTGATACCACCATCTTTGCAGACTGGAGCGTGGATAAAAGGACGTGAAACTATGATGCTGTTTTTCTTTAGGCTTCTTAAATAATGAAATAACTGTAGGGCTGCCCATAATATATCAGTGCTAATGTAGCTGTGTTCAGTACATAAAACATGATGGCATACTTAGTAGTTTTGAGGTGTCTCTGCTGAATGTCATGAACATTCCTGGTGGAATCTACTTAAAAGTGGGACAGATATTAACAGCCTGAGCAGAAGGACATAAATACTGTAAAAGCTCTGCATAATCAGGCATGATTCATGTGCATGAATAAATATAGCTGCTGTTTAGTGAGACCATGCAAACGTGGTCACCTCCTCTGCTCTGTTCCCCTCGTATTGCCCCACTCTAGGATGACTTGCAATTGTTAAAGGGTGCACTCCATTGTGTTTTCTTTCTGTTTATGGACCAACTATCCACAGCTTTGTGTGATCCTTTCTGAATGCAGTGTTATCTCCACAAGCTGCTGTGGCAGAAAGTTCCACAACATTTACATGAGTGTAGTGAGATTTTTCGTGAGAGGGACCCCTGAGCCTGACTTTCTGATTTTCTTTCTAGAAAGTTTTTGCTCCTGAACCTTGATCACTTCAAAATAACATCTTTGTAACGTGGAGCCAAGGGTGGGGTTTTCCCGCTGTCCCGTATTTGCACTTATTTATAGACTTTCTGCTGAGTACTGATGGCACTGCACGGAGGCAAAAATATCTTCTTAGCCTTTCATCCACCTTCTTCCATGTGATGTATCTTAAAATGGTGTCCATATTTCACCATGTAGTAACAAAACTGGTCAAGATGTTAATGAAACTGATGCTCTCCCGTCTCCGTGGCAGGAGAAGCTGCTGGTGGAGCAACTCTGTAGCTCCCTGTGGCTCTCCCACGTCCTCCTTGCAGAAGGCTCTGAGCACATGGAGGTTTCTGCTGATAAAAGATGAGCACAGCTCATAACTTCCAGTGATTTCCAGGTAGCTCTTGAATGTTCATAGTTGATTTTTCTTCCCCTAGGGGCAGACTTACTCAGAAATGCACTCTGCAGCCATTCAGCCACGCTGAATTTTCTACCATAGGAGAGGAAGAAATGGAAAAAGCCTTTCACCTTGTTAACAGAGCAAATTGGATTTTCTGTGGTTGGCAGTATTACGTCTTCTTGGTGTCATTTTTACAATACCTTTCTGACTCTAACCATGCTGTAAACTATGTCCAGAGGTGTGTTTTCAAACTCACATCCGGAGCTTCTATGCATTTACTTTATTAAATTTGAGAGTGGTGATGGTAGCTCACCAGGTACTACTGTTGCCAGAAAAAAGGTTCAGTTTAGAAGTAAATATAAAAAACTTCAGCATTCGTTTGTTTTCTGCAATAGATGTCTGACTAATTGGAACTAATTGGGGTGGGGGGAGGCAGGCTCTTTTTGGGGGGGCACAGACGAAGGGGGGACAATCATTGACAGCTCTTCATAGGTTTCCAAGAAGCAGTTGTCAAGAAAAAAAGTATTCAAATGGTTAGAAAGGTGATTTTTTTAAATCTTCATTTTTTTAAAAGTATCCTTGATCTTTCAGCATGGATTAAGCTTTTAAATATTCATATCTTCAAGCAGATATGTAAAGATTCTAAAATGAATATGTGTGTGTTTTACATTTACAGATATTCCTATGTACATTAAATCTACTTGTTGATAATTCTCCTTCTCCCAGCCTCCCTAAATGCCTGTCCCTGAGCGGGGAGGGATCCTGTGCTAAGGGTAAACGCCTAGCTCCACCTACTTTCCTTTTTGTTTCACTCAATTTATGCTTTTCAGTATTGTTTAAGCATAAGATGAAGGTTATTGCACAAATAGCAATTCATCCAATGCTTCCTTAAAAGCTCAGGTACTCATAAGCAAACTTAATGCTTTCTTTAGCTCATGTTCCTACTGGACAAGTCCACATAAGATGCAGTACATTTTAATTACTGGCATATTGAATTATTTTAATAGGAGTATTCCAAAGAATCCCCTCTTTTCAATTCCTAAATTCTTCCAACTTAACAGCAGCGTCAGAGAAAAGAAGAAAGTGCGTGGTATCTGTTGCATTGCTTATTTGTGGGCTTACTGTTTATTTTTATTTCTACTTGCTCTCTCCTACTTTGTCGCTGAAATCGCAGAAACATCTGTCTCCCTTCATTGAGGAGAATCATTTATGAGTCCCAGATTTACCAACAGTATCAGTTACATCCAGCAAACCTCACTCTCGGTCTTATTAATTACTTTCCATCTGCTTTTCCCTCAGGCATCTTGGTTAGCAGAAAAATGCTGACAATCAACAGTAATGGCTTCTTAAGTTAGTCAGTTATTAAGTCAAGCCTTTTGCAGATACAGTTTCAATAAATGCTCTTTTTTTTTCTTTAGAAAGTATTGTACCTAGTTGAAAACAAAAATGTAATAATTCCACATACTGGGGTGGGGGTGGTGGAGATTTTCTTTTTAGCTTCAAGAAGCCCCACTTGGATTCTGTACTTGTATTCTCAACTCATGTAAAGAGCAGAGCTGCAGAAAGTGCTGTTGGAAGCAATTACTGTGGGCAGAAGGAACTGGTCCTGCTCGGGCCTGGGGATCGTGCTCGTCTTTTTTTTGTTGTTGTTGTGTTGAACATTTATATTTTTATTTTCCCATGACTTTTCCCTCTGTTGGCTAGGTTGCTCCCTTGGTCTCCTACTGGGAAAGCAGCATTGAACTTGCAGTGCTGAAAAGATGATTAATGACAGGCAAAACTGTATACAACGTGCAGTTTATTTGGGGGGGGTGAGGAGCATGCAGTGAAATGCCGCATTGGAGGATTCTGGGCAAATGGTGTGTGAAATTGTTGACAAATTGCCCTCATTAAGCGCACTAAATGAATGCTTTCTTGAGAACATTGTCTTGATATCACCATGTACAACGTAACTTCTACTTGAAATTGTATGTGGTGCTATTCTTATCTTTTAATTTCTTGTAACAGCTCTAAGTCCTGATAAAGCCAACGTCATAGCTGTCTTCACTGCTCACAACGTGAGATGCGAAGGAAAATTGCTGAGGGAGACTTCCATGAGTGGTTCTGAATTATTCATTAATTTATTCATTATAATGAGCCATTCTGAGCCCGGTCGCCAGAGTTCAGAAGTGCCAGGAGATGGATTTAAAAAGGCCTTAATTTCCTCAGCCTTTAACTCGATTCCCATCAGTGAAGGGGCAGTTAAAGGACAGCAGTCAGAGAAGTCAGTTACACAGAATGCAACTTTGGGTGCTGGTTAGCCTTGCTGATAGTAGCAAGCATTCAAGAACAAAATATCATAAAAATGATGGTGTGTGATGATGCAGTACATTCACTGGCATTCAGGTAAGGCCAGCATGAGCTACAGACTTTCCCTACCACACTGAATTTTGGCCATCAAACTAGGTGTCCCCACTCATAGATGACCATGCCACCCTTGCTGCTCATCTCTGGGCATGGGCAGAGGGTGGCCCAGTCTGTCTCGTGCCTGGACTCCTGCCAAGCACATGTGTGAGGCTTGGAGGTGGAGCGAGCATTTGGCTTGGGTGCTGGGCTGTGCTTTGGGGACTGCTGGCAGCGGCTCTCGGTGCCTATCCCTACATTTGCCTGGCCTGCCTGGCTCAGGCAGCTAGGGTCCCATGGGGTGCATGTGCAGCAGAAGAGGTGTGCTGGATGGGGACACATCCCCAGGGTGGCAATGGGGTGTGTTCTGGGATGGGGTGAACTGCCAGGGCCAGGGCCACAGCCTGATCCTGTGAAGGCATGGAGCGGCCCAGGTGTGGGGCTGGGAGGGTTTCCCGTTAAGGGACCTGGACAGATGTTTCTTCTGTCTGTCCCTGCGACAGTGAATGACCGTGGCCTTTCTCTCTCTTGCAGCATGCAGCTTTCATCACTGACGCATTAGTGGATGGGAGCAGCTCCTCATCTTCACCCCCCAGCAGGCCACAGTGTGAAGACCATGGCAGCAGAGCAGCATGGATATGTCCCATCTGCTGTGGTGTGCAAAAGGACACTGCCTGTGCTGTACTGTGCCATCACAAGTTCTGTCTGCGCTGCAACCTGAGGTGGGCCAAGCAGAAAGAGAGCTGCCTGCTCTGCAGGCGGGTTATGACTGTCATTAAGGTTGCTGCGTGGGATGATGATGATGACCTGGACTTCATAATCTGACTTCCATCACCATCAGTGCCTGCCTGCTTCCAGGCAGGCACCACTCCTGGCTACAGCACCTATAGTCCTTTGCCATCCCTTCCACCCTTTCTGCTGCTGTCAGATGAGCAGGAGGCTGAGGAAGCAGAGGAGGAGCATGCAGTGGGTGATCTCCTGCCTGAGGTCTGGGCAACCCTATACAAACAGCACCTGGAGATCCCTGACCCTGTGCTGCCCTGGCTACACCAGGAGCTGCGCATCATCTTTGGGACACGGTGATGGTCAGCAGTGGCAGTTGAGAACCTCATCCTGAATGCCCTGTGTGACACTGAGCTGGTCAGCAAGGCCCTGATCCAGCAGCTGTGGCCTGCCCTGGGGGACAGAACAGAGACACTCATCCAGGGACTCACTGACACCACTGTGTGCCAGTGGGGTGAAGAGGCCTACAGACAGCAGGGCCTACAGGGCATCTGCATATCTGGAGGGCAGGAGGACAGTCCTGTAGCCGCCCCCGGCCCCACAGCTTTCCCAGGCTTTTCTCAATGCAAAGACTGATTCAATGGCACTTCTGGCAGAATAAAATGCTATTTGGTGTTAAAAGCATCAAAACTGGTTCTGAAAAACAAAACTATGTGAAAGGTACTCAAATCGCCAGTAAGGAAGCCCTGCTCCAACAAATGCTGAGTATCTTCTTATCCCATTGTCTTCTCCCCATGCACAGGAGCTGGCAACTTACCAGAAGTTTGTTGACACAGGATCAGGCAGTACCTAACAAACATCCCGCTTTATCTTTCAGAAGTATCATTTGGTTGTATCTCAATTTAATGAGCTTTTGGCAGGCTTTCGTTTCCTACTGTCATATAGTGCATTATTTGGTTTATTTTCTTGCTTGGGAATGAGTGTGAAAGCATTTTGCCCCCTGCCACAAACTGTGCAGTTTCCAACATGGAGGGAAATCTCAGATGAGCTCCATCACCTTGGTAAACTGCTTCCATGGACACCATGTCTTCCCTAACATAAAAATATACACAGTCTGTGGCTGTGCTGTGCTGAGGCTGAAGCTGGATCGGAGGTGTACAGGGGATTTGAACTTGACTTCTCCTATAGACTGGACAGGAACTCAAACCAACTAAGCCACTCTTGCAAACAGCTGTATAAAATATACCCTTACTGATAGCCCTCCTTCCTGTTCAGGATGGTCTAGCGTGACCTCCATGCTGGTGAGTAGTGACACCAAATGTAGAGGTTATCAGGGCCTGCGATGTCTCTGAGCTCTGACTGATGGCTCAGTCCCAAGTGATCGCTGTTGGAGGAGACCTTATTTAGCTGCTCATGCCTTGATGGTCCACTGCTTCTACTACAACATCTACTTTAAGTGCATCATGAACTTGCATTTTTGGATTGGCTCTTGTGATGTATATCTGAATGTCTTGCAGTGTTGCAGCCAGAGAGAGAAGGCTGAAGTTCACAGTTTCTGCCTTAGGTTGAGACTCTGGCTTATGATTCTCCAGCAAAAGGCTGTGGCAGTTTAAGATCCCACTGTCCTTCACCTGTTTGTGGCATCCATCCATTGCCCTTGAAGTTGGAATGAAGCTGAAGAGGATTTTGACTAGGCGCCCATCATTCCAATGTGCTGTCACAAACCTGCACTTATTAAAATTATTAATGGTTTAAGTGAGTACCTGGCACCTTGACTAGCTGTGGCTGAGGAGCAGTATTCAGACGTTAAGCCCTGTTGGCAACAGAGACATGTCTTCTTATACAGGAGGACACACAACTTGGGATGGTGAAAATCCAGTACTTTCAGAGCAAAATCTACTCCTGGGGCAGTGGTGAGAGGCACATTGTGCAGCAAAAGGCAGCATCTCACAAAACAAAAGTATCAGTGAAAATCAAATTGAAAAAGAACGCTTTGACTGTCAGCTCTCTTTGTGATAAGGTCCCTGTAATAGTTCTCTTAACTTTTAAGGACACGTGCAAGTCATTTAACATGTGTGAGCAAAAATATTCAGAATAATAGATCTGAATGATAGAAAAGAAGCAATGACACTGTATTTCCTAGAAGCAATTGACTGATTTTAATTAAGCCAGAAATTAGCCTCCTAGCTGATGGCTCATAAAATGTCTGGAAATATCAGCTGCAGGCTAATTGTGCTGGCTCTACATGTGGACACTGTCCTCATGGTGAATTTTCAAATTAATCATGGACACATGGGATAAGGCAGGCTGCTGGTGGGGGATGAAAGCTGGGAGGGGCAGGGGGCCTTCGGCTGAACCTGGATGTGCTGCGTGCTGCAGCCGCGCTGCTGGGACATTTACCACAGACAGAAAAACTGCTCCACGCTGACTTGATAAACCTCCTAGCAGAGCACAGAGACTAGGCTGTCCTGCTGTGCAAGAGGAAGCACGCATGCTTTTCATGGGCTTGAGCAGTTCCATCGCATCGGGACAGTTGTCATCACTATCCATGAATGCATGGTGTTTGTGTGTTAGCTTTGTTTCAACAGGTAGATGCTGATCTTTGCCCAGACATGCACTTTTCCTGCATTGTTGCACAAGTAGTCCAGGTCACAGTACTGAAAGAACTTCTTGGTAATGCTTCTTCATGCAGCCACTTTCCAAGAGTATCACACTGTTGATAACAAACGAAGTTCTGGTTCTTGTTAGAAGAGTGCAGGATGTGGTGACAGAGTGGCAGCAGCACTGCTGCCAACACAGATGCCATTCATTGCCTTTGCCTTCAGGAGAAGGCGCGTAGCTTGCTTTCAGTGGGTGCAGGCTGCCTTGACAGCCCAGCCACTGGGCGAGATATCTGTCAGGGCTGAGGGAAGACCTAAAATCATCAAAGAGCCAGCAGTGACACAAGGTAAGTGAGCCAGCAATGTGTGGTTGCAGCCCAGAAGGCCAACAATATCCTGGATTGCATCAGAAGAGGGGTGGCCAGCAGGGAGAGGGATAGGATTATCCCCCTCTACTCTGCCCTTGTGGGGACACAACTGCAGTACTGTGTGCAGGCCTGGGGCCCCAGCACAAGAAAGACACGGAGCTGTTGGAGTGGGTCCAGAGGAGGGCCACAAAGACAGTCAGAGCTCTGAAAGTACCTCTCCTATGAAGACAGACTGAGGGAGCTGGGCTTGTTCAGCCTGGAGAAAGACACAGTGAGGTGTCCTCACTGTGGTCTTCCAGGATTTAAATGAGGAGTGAGACAAATTCTTTACACAGTTTGATATCAATAGGGTCAAGGGAGAATGGTTTTAAACTAAAAGAGGGGGAATTTAGCTAGATATTAGGAAATTTTTCACTCAGAGGGTAGTAAGGTGCTGGAACAGGTCACCCAGAGAAGCTGTGGGTGACCCATCCCTGGAGGCGCTCAAGGCCAGGTTGGATGGGGTCCTGGGCAGCCTGAGCTGCTGGGTGGCAGCCCTGCCCACAGCAGGATGTTGGAACTGGATGGGCTTTAAGGCCTCTTCCAGCCCAAGCCATTCTGAGATTCTATGAAAGAGATGTTTTTTTCAGCCAGTAAGCCTCAGGCAGAGCTATCAGTGAATTCTTTATTGAAAACCAGGGGAAGTCAAACCTGGGTATGAAGGAAGTCTAGCCTTTGTGCATGGAAGAGGCATTGTTATGGGAAAATGAAGCATTTGGGCTGCAGGTTGCACAGCTCAGGTGAATAGTTCACAAAGTTCTGAAATAGAATAAAACTTTCTGAAAGAAACTTGGTGAAACACCCCTTTGTGTTGCTAACTTGTGCTGCCTCTCTTTATGTAAGGAAGAAAGAACTGGGAGGGAGCCCTTTAGGGCTGAACTATTCAAGAGCCACTGCCTGTGAATTTTGTTAGGATGTTTTGCATTAACATCACTCTGAGGCAGAATAATGGAACTGGCGCAGTGGAGAGAGACCATGAGAAGAAAACAGTTGCTTTCAGAGAACACTGGTGAAGTCTGAATATACAGAGAAGTTAGCAGGGATTAGTGGTGAGCAGAAAAATTCTGTGGGAGTGCAAAAGGTTGCTGGTTACCACCTTGGAAGAGAAGGAAGCAGAGGAAGAAAGCTGGAGGAGATGATCAGCAGGGCTGAAGGAAGTTTTGTTGAGTCTCTGGGATAAACAGAGCCCAAGAAGCTGAGACTACAGCTGGCCAGATGTGAAGAGCAGGCTGTGAAATGAGGCACCGGTGTGCATGTGGTGCGGCAGGCACTGCTGTTACCAGAGGTGGACGAAGGTCAGAACAGAAGGAACAGTGATTATAGAGATAGTTTGAAACAGCTGGGTCTATTCAAGTCCCTCTTCAGGGAGTGTTCACAGTGTCCACTATGCACAGCTTGGACATAAAGACTCTACTTTGTTTTTACGGAGGGGAAACCTGGCCAAATGGTATGCTGAATGGTGTGCTGCAGCAGGGTTCCTAAGAACAAGGACAGTGTAGACATAGCCATTGGCAGTCAGAAAATCTTCTGTTGCCATTACTTTTTCACGTAGTCCAACTAACAGCAGTCAGTTTAGCGTAGTAGAGGTTTCCAGCCCTGCAAATGATTGCTAGAGATGTCATTGAGATGAGGCAATGTAGCTCCACGAGTTCATTCTTTGCTCCATTCCTGGAGCTTGCACCAGCCAACTCTGTGTTTTAGACCAAACAAAAAAGCCTCCATTAAACTTGCAAGGTCAGACAAAAGCTATGAAATGCCAGAATTAATTTTGCCGGCATAGCCCTACTTTGTCTGCATTGTGCTTATGCATTATAATGCCATAATTTACATAATCGCAAACTGCTTCTGGGAAATGAAGTGGTTTTGCAGTGTTGGCTGTGGGCCCTGGCCTTGTTTGCTGTGGAAGGTGTACTGTGGACAAGGCAGGGGAATTTGGGATGGTGGTTATGGAGTTGCACACAGTCTTCATTCTTGTGTTGTCTAACACTTCAGACTTAAGAGCTTGACTTTGCAAGCTCACTATTCTTTTCAACAGATTTTACATGTAATGTAAAACATGTTCCAACACAGTCTGGGGTTTATTTATTGCTTTTGTTGTTAGTAGAAGGGAAAAAAAAACTGGTCCAAGTGGGGATTTCCTCCTTTAAAACTGAAAAATCAGCAAAAATGTCTCGAGATCTCGGCTTGGTTGAAATCTTGTTGAGATTTAAATTAATGGAACTTCTGAAAGGAGCTTCAAATAAAATTGGGTTGTTATTTGATAGAACTGCCTGTGCTTCATCTGTCCTGCAATTCCATCAGCACCAATCCTAAGACAAATTTGCTCAAGTCCAAAGTGTCCTAGAATATGAGCACCACCTTGATTTAGTGCATTTTAACCAAATCTATCAAAGTCACCATGGAACTAGAGCCTTTCCGTGGCTGGAGCAGCTTGGCCTCATGGGAGGATACACTGTGAGAGTTCTCAGCAGCAGAACAGAGTCTACTGAAAGTTCTACTTCTCCAAATATAATCTGAGCTATCCTTAAGTCCTGCAGACTCTTAGCCATGTAGCTCAATTCACGCAACATTATAATAAGACTGCTAATGAAAAAAATGATGTACTCTCAGGTCATATGGCAATGGGGCTTTTACTGCTATCTGTAATGATAACGATAAGCTAGATATATCTTTCCTGTAGGAGGTAGGTAATATTCATGGATCATTTTGTTGTCAATAAAAGAATATGCTTTTGATAATTGCTTTAAGTTGCCAGTAACTTGTTAGTCAAATTTCTTTTGGATTCTTTTTCACTTTAGAGTGCCCAAAAGCAATCAACACATATTATTACGGAGTGTTCAAAAAATATATGTAGCCATATGAACATGCTGATGTAAAAGTAGAATTAATTAGAAAAATACTATTTGGCTTCTTCTTGTCTTAAAAAAAAAAAAACAAACCACCAAACAACAATTTATTCACTGTCTTATTTAAATACAAAGTCTGAAAACAAATGCTTAAAGTGTCTCAGGTGTGAAAAATCAAAGCTTCCTATGCCAAATAGGAAACTAGTCTTAGTTGTGTTGCTGGAATTTGAAGGTTTGGGATGCATATGCCTTTTCAACTGAAATTCAGCATAAAGACAGTTGGAAGTAGCTGGAAGTTTTTTATTTTTATTTTTAAGTTTCAGAAAGGAAAATTCAGACTTAAACTGAAGGGAGAAAGAAAAAAACCCAACAACCCACAAGTGTGGCAAAAATCCCAGAGCAATATAGTTAGTCTTGGAATTGCTGTGATGATGCCTTATGGAAATAGTACAGTTGCTTTCAAATTTCTTTATTTTTCCTTTATTCATAACCCTTTGTTTGGCTACTGCTTCCAAAATTGCTGTGGTTTTATTCATGGAATAGAAACATGGTGCATCATGAGACATGTAATGGACCACAAAGGGAGGCCCATAATGAACAGAGATGTAATAAAAATGCTCCCAAGAAGGACTGTGGCAGCACATCCAAACAGAAACATTTTGGCCCATAGCTTTTTTGTCCTTCCTCAGCCCTAACAATATTTAAGTTCCTTGCACTGGGATTGGAAACAAGTCTAAGAAGAATGCACTGATGTCTTTAAATGAAGAAGAAAAATGGCAATATAGGGAGGCACATGTCATATAATAATAAATCCTTCTCACTCTTCTAAGAACAGTAGTTGATAGTACTTTATCTCCTGCCATCTCAGGTGGGCATATACTGCTCATCTTAGGAGATGATAAGCTATGATGTTATTTTTGTCCTAACAGAAAGTACTTTATCTCCTCTTGATTGTTGAAAATGTGGCAGAACTGACATGCTTTCAGATCCTTTGCACCATTTTGAAGGCTAAGGTACCTAAAAGGGTTGTTATGAAGTGAGTTTCATTCATGAATTATATCATGTAGCTCAGGGAGCGGGACTCAGTTGCAGCTGAGAGACACCGATCAGTCTGCTGTATTTGTGTACAAATATATTTGTAGTTCAAGCTGAATGGTCTCTACATAAGCTGCTTACAAATAAGGTACCAATCAACTAGAAGACGACAATTACATAAAAAATAAAAAAAAATTAAAAACCACACACACACACACACAAAAAGCCCACAACCACCCAAAAAAAAGACTACTACATTACTCTGTCAAGAATGGAAAGAATTGAACACACTTCTCTGAAAATACCTTCTTAGGCATCACGGTGGTGTTGAGCCCCAAACCATATGTCTATGCGGAACAGGCCTCCCAGGTTCCCACAGTGAATCCCACAGTGAATTCTACAATGAACCCAGTGCTTGATACGTGATGAGTGACCCAAGTTGAGACTTGTATGTCCTCTTTGAACCAGCATTTCCCAGCTTCTCTGTTCATATTGACACTTTTGGAGCTTATGAAACTCCAACTCGCTGTCCTAGATGCCTTGCACAAAAGGGTCTCTCAGTAGTACCATCTGTGACAAATGCAGTTTTATGTCTTCGTACCAAAATAAGTTCTCTATTTTACTGCTTCTCCATGTGCTCTTCATTTCATTCTCCTCTCGAAAGTGTTCAATGAAATGCACAGCAGGAATACTCAGTCCTTTATCTGAAAGCTTCTTCTAAACCAAGATCTTCAAGATCATCCAAGATGTTCTTTCCTATTTTTTCCTTCCTTCCTTCCTTCCTTCCTTCCTTCCTTCCTTCCTTCCTTCCTTCCTTCCTTCCTTCCTTCCTTCCTTCCTTTCTTCCTTCCTTCCTTTTTCTTTTTCTTTCTTTCTTTCTTTCTTTCTTTCTTTCTTTCTTTCTTTCTTTCTTTCTTTCTTTCTTTCTTTCTTTCTTTCTTTCTTTCTT